>NW_024351073.1:10399375-10621374 GCF_902729225.1 Pteropus medius | reverse complement strand
AAATAAAGAACAGAACCCAAGGTAAGCACAACTTCAGATATTCATTTTAGCACTGGGTTTTCTGGTCAGCAAATGGTTCCATCTGCATTTTTTTAATAAACTTTTGGGTCATTGCTTAAAAGGTGCACCCTTCAGGTTAAAACGTTCTGGGAATCTTTTGCCCCACAAGCACTCAAAATATAAATCAAGGTCATATGTCTCTACATGCACTATGGCTACAATATAAGGTCCCCTAGGACACTCATCCATTTGGAGTTTCAGACACTGCTAATGGTAACCAACATTTCACTTCTCTAAATATGCAATGCTGTGCTGTTTAAAAGGCACCCAACAGAACTTTCATCTCCCCAATAGATCTCAGGCATCTGGTTTAATTAAAGACATAAAGATTTCCTCAAACAACTCCTAAACAACTCCACTCTGATAAATGAATTCATAAATGGGTCTCTATCTTGCCCAAGGCCTCATCTCTCTTGTTCAAAAATGCCCATGTTATAAACTACACACAAACCTGTGTATGTAAAGCTTTACTTCTATAGCCACAAAGAAATGTAAATGTGGCCAAATATTACATTTTTTAAAACAAGTCTAAAATCTTTTTTTGTTTGTTTTTGTTTTTGTTTTTTAACATGGAACCACTCATCAACAACATGCACATCTTCCTTTCAAAAGAAAAAAAAATCTCTATGAGCCAAACAAAAAAAGTCAGCAGGATAATATTTTATAATTTATAGTGTAAAGTTTAAGAATAAATATACTTGCTTAAGTTCTCTTTTTTAAGGCCATCTTTGTGAATGTTAACCCTTCTACTTTGTCTCATTTAACCCTTCTACTTTCTGTCTCATTTAATCATTTGTTTTTAAATTTATACTCATTTATTCATAAAAGAAATATTTAGTAAGCATCTGCTATGGGATAGACATTACTGAAGGTATACAAAAAAGACCAAAACATCCTAGCTCACATGAGGTTTATTTCTAGCAGCAGTATACATGGGAGAAATAATTTAAACATATAGAATGAAAATGTTGATGAGACGTAGAGGAGAAAAATACATTGAAATAATTTGGGGGAGAATGCAAGATTAAAGATGGGTAGTGGGTTGGAGAACAGTTTTATGTGCATATATTTTATCCCAGGCAGTTTTTGATATGCTAGAAAAACAAAGGTAAAGAGGATGTAATGTTTACTCTCAAAGAGTTTATTATATGTGAAGCTGAAATATAGTCTGAATGTAGTCAGACTACATTCTAATAAGTATCTGCGATGTGTGACAGCAGCCTGTAAAGGTTATTAAGCAAACATATAAGAATGCCAGAAATAGATTTTGAGAATTCCTAGACCATATGTAAACTCTATTTTTGCTAACAACTTTCAAATATTTGCTGTAGGCATTTTCATTAAATAACCTCTAAATACCCTTTTATCCTTCTGAGATCCTATGAATTAAATTGATGATTCCACATAGTCCCATAAGAAAATCTTTCCAAATTCTGGATAAAAATTCACCCTATAAAACCTGAGATCCCTATAACATCCTACAAATCCTTTAGAAAGCAATTTTCCCCATAGATTTTTATATAAAGCCATGCCTATAAAAACTTTTCATATCTGTAAAACATGAGGAAATTTTGGTTCTGAATTTTACAACTTTTCCAGAAGCACAACAAACCTAAAAATATCCACTTTTAGAGTAACTAGGAGACAAAAGTAGCCTTGGATACTTTGAATAAGGTCTATCAAAGTAGGAGGCCCTCACAAAGTGAGGAGTACTCAAGCTGTGGTAGAGAAGGACTAGGAGATAGGAAGGACTTAGTCTTGGTGGAGTAAATAGTTGCTCCAGGGAGGAGAGGATCTCATTTAATAAGGACACTGCTATATCCAAGATGAAGATGGAACAGGGCTCATGTACTAGTGAAAGTCAACACAGAAAGCAAGAAATCTACCCAGAGTGACCTAAATATCTCAATTTTCAGAAGACCCCAGCAAAATAAAGATTATAAAAATACATTTAGAATTTCATCTTGGAAATCAAGGGCTGTGTCTCTTGGTGATGGTAACCCATAAGGTAGTTGGAGAAGAAAACAGAGAAACTCAATTGCTGCACAAGCTCTCCTGCCCCAGGTTGAGTTCTTGGTGTCAGAGGAGTTGTTACTACGCAAAGATCCATGATGTAAAGAAGGATTCTCTACTGCAGCGATGGAAGAGAGAACCATTAAGTGGCAAAGCTTGACATCTTTCTTTCCTATCCTATGTGTTTTTCTAAGGAATCCCTTGAAAAAGAGCAAGAAAATTCAACTCATTCAAATATGAGTGACAAAAATGGGGTATGCCTTCTGTAAAGATAGAGTTACATCATCAAAGATTTGTTGAGAAAAAAATACAAAGTATGAATTTATTTTTGCCTCCTATGCACTGCTTTTAAAATATGGAGAATTTTCTTTTAAAGATGTCCTTTGTTAGAAACCAGAAGGGTATTTGCAACCACAGCGTTTAACAGTAAATAAATTTTCAAATTAGATGACTGGTAATCACAAAATTATCTTCTTTAGAGAGATTTTTAGTAAATTGTGATGGTAAATTGTGACCATGTTAAAAGTTCTTGTGTGTTTCTCTCACAATGTAAGTATCTTGCTTACACTTTCTGAAATATTTTCTATATTTTCTAAAAATATATGAAAATTTTCCTGACTTTAAAATTAAAGAAGAAATTACTGTCCTGTTGAAAAAAGAAACAGAAGGCTGAATTAAATTGTTTTTCTAAGGGGCAACACTAAGTAATTACATAGTTATGGGTTAAGATCTGGTGCAAATTTAGCAGGATATAGTAGTTAAATGTCACCTTCTGAAACTGACAATATTGAGAGATTAAGATAAAAGTAAGCCACACTCATTATCTATAATTGGTCACGTTTTAGAAAATAAATAAACACTTTTTAAACTATTACTTTGGTAGTTTAACAACTGTTAAATTTTGTTTCCCTGTTTAAAAAAAAAAAAAATCAATGCCAAAGATTCTTAGTAGAAACAGGTTAACTCTTCTCTTTATATAATTTTGTGTGATAAAAGCTTGAATGTATTTCAATATATCATACCTCTTTTACTGGGAGTTGAGTATGTATGTAATGCAATAGTATATTTGGGTTGACTTCATCAGTTAACTTGGTCAAATTGCTAATTGATCTTTGTCATTGAATTGACTAATTCATTAACCAGTGTCTTACAAGTTGAAACTTTTTACTATTAAGAGATCAAAACTTTCACATTTTCTGTTTCTAATTAGTAAAACATAGTAAATTTGCATCCCATCTCTCTATCAGAAGTGTGTCTACCTTTCTAATCTTCCATCCCGAGGATAGCATCCTCTGATGGTAGAGGTAAAGACCATTGTTCAAAATGACTTCTAGGTTTTGTTGGAATTTGCTGCACAGTGGGTGGTCACTGCATCTTTCCGATTCTGCAGTGAGTGATTTCATTGTGTGGCCAGTATTACCAGGGTCTTTATTGATACCATGTTAATGCTCACTGCAGAAGTCCAGGCGCTTGCCTTTTTCCTTCAAATGGGATGTCTCTGTATTTTGTGACTTCTTTGGTGACCACATGTGACTGAGCAGCCACCAGCTCTGCTGGATGTGGTGGGGAAACAGAGTTCCAGCTTATACGTTCCTATATTTTCCTCACCTGGTTGTCTTTGAGTCCTGTAATCATCATGCTAGTTTTACTTCCAAAATTTCTCTGCCTTGCCATGGCATTTCTCTTATCTTTGTCTAGAAGAAACATCTTCTACATTATAAGCTCTCTTTTTCCTGTCCTCTGTCTTCTTAGCGCTACACAGAAATTAACTAACCCAGGCTGAATGATGAAAAGATTGCAAAGAAAAAAGTCAACTGAATATAGTTATGAATATAGTTATAGTTTCATCGAGACCCAAGTGAACTTCAACTTTTCACTAGAAATTACCTCACCTCAATATTATTAGGTTCCAGTAATCTACTCTTATTGCAGTAGGTTGCAGTGCTCAATTCCTGCATTTACTGGCAGGCCTCGAAATGCAGCTAGAAACACACAAAATAGAAGGAAAATATTGATGTCATTGTAATACATTGTGTGCTCAAGGAGTAATAGTTAATAGCCATGTATTTTTCTTAAATTAGGTTTTCTTCTCTTGAGGCTTTCATCTTAATCAACCCAGTTTAAATAATTATCATTATGTCTGAACGGGCCGAATAACTCAAGACTTAGAAAGGCAATATAAAACTTGTTAAGAATAACATTATGATTAGGAAATAAATGATATATAATTTACTAGTCACTAACAAATACCGAAATTAATAAATGTCCAATTAAAATGTTATATATGTATGTCTCTGCAAATAACATAATCCTTAAATACTAGGGAATTGCTGAAACTCTTCAGTAATGGTGCATATAAACATTCTTAGTTTAGTCAAGATCCTCTCTTTTTGTTGTTTTGAGTTGCAGTATTTATTGATTTTTTTGAAGCCATGTGTTCAAATCCCATATTTTCTTAACATGTTCAAGAATGTGGATCTCATTGAGGATATCTACACTCTGTTATTTAAAAGAACTCCCATTGCAGACAGTATTTTGGTCCTAAAATGCTTCCTGTAAAGCAATATTTAATACTCCTCCAGGCTCTAGAAGCTCAGCGTTAGATTGTTTAGATTGTCTGCTCACATTCTGACATTAAATGCCTACCATAATTTGGAGAATACCACACATTTGAAATACAGTCATTTTTCTCTGTTTTTCTTAAGAAGTATATATGAGTTTATAGATGACTCTAAGTAAATAAACTTTCAATTAATCAAATAGATATTGCATACTAGATAAAAAATTTTTAAGTTTATATATTTGCTTTTCTCATTCAACTCTTTCGATGCCATACACAATGTATTGAATTCAAATATTTTCTGTGAATCTTTATTTAAACTCAATAGAGTGCATAGTTATCATTTTCAGAAAAAGAAATTAACAAATTTACATTTTGAAGCCATCTTTTTTCTTCTTTGAAATGTTAAAATTTTATCTTTATTTCACTTTAAATGCTTTCTAAATGAAAGGAAATATGGTAAGTGCAAAACAAAGAGGCAGTAATAATTGTCATGTTTTTATATGTACTGACATACACATATATCAGTTTCTAAAATTAAAGTTCAGTAGTGTCTCAGCTAAAACTGCATACATGGCAGTTTCTGGAATACCTATTTAAATTGATAGCTATCTTCAAAATATGCTGTGCCATACCAGGGTTTCATAAATAAAATAGTCCAAAATCACCATTTTTGTTAGCCACTAATTAATATTAATACATTTATTCATTAAAGGCAAAGGATCATCTGAAACGAGTTAAGAAGCTACTGACAGCTAGTGACAACTCAATATTAATATCGTGCTCTGAAAATAATTCATTTAACTTATATTTGACAAGAAAAACTGCTTTAAAAAGATATTCTCGCTTTTAAGAGTACATGTAAATTAATTCAAAATTTTGTAGCAGTGGAAATTCTTAAAGAGTTGAAAAATTATGGGGAGTTCATCTGACTCTATGAACTACCTGGACAATCACCCTTTGTATAAAGACTATTTCAGAGATTAATCAAACGTATCTATACATATAGATATACAACTAAATTTTATATAATTTCTTATTATAAGATTATTTTAAATCAAAATTTAAAACCAACCTGCACGAGTTTGCAAGATCTACAAACAATAATTCAGAGATAGATTACTTATTTTATAAATTATTATAGTTCTCTATTATGGAGAAGTTTTTTGGAGGGTTACCTTGAAATGACAGAAATTCTGTGGCAAAATGATTCTTGCATAACATGGAACACTGAAGCATTTGAGGGAACAAAAGAATTCCTATGAATGTTTAATAAAAATTTTATTGTTATAGAACATTGTGCCCATGTTAACATCTGTTCTTGTTTGGGTAGATTTTTCTCTTGGCAAGTTAGGACCATATTCATCTAATGATTCTCACTCAGTTCCAGAATGTGTGGAGAGCTGCTTAAAGAGCTCATCACTCTGCACCTGTTCAGGCTACACAGCCCAATTTGAACTGCAGAGTGAAATCAGAATAATACACGCAAGGTGCAGTAATTCTACAAAAAGAGATTATATTATGTGTCCCTCGTTGTCAAAATTTATGAATACCCCACATAATGTGATACTAAAAAGAAATCACCAGATTTATAATTGCAGTCTTTAAATCTTTAAGACCATATAGTGCTGTTAGAAATTTCTAAAGTGAACTTTAAGTATAATTAATTATTAACCTAAGTTAAATGCTTCATGTACCCTATTTCCTACTTATTCGAATCAGTCATCCTATGACAGATTACCTCATCCATCTGCTAGGGCATGCTGGTTGCTCTCAGTAACTCTACAGCTTCTTGTAAGCCTTTTAACTGTGGATACTTGAGGAAGCTGGTGTTCACCCTTAATACTGAGACCTGCTGGAATCAAGAGTGTGAGTCGGGATCCAGCAGTCCAGTGGGACCCTATTTATTAATATCTCTGTCCTGGGCGATGACATATAAAGGGTTGATTGGGCTCAAAGTTTGAGGGAATGATGCTCCACTTAACGTAAAGTGCAGGAATTTCCACAATTCTATGGATTCTCAAAGCCAGTTCAGTTTACCCCTGAACTGGAAAAAAGCTCTGTACTTAATGTATGATTTTCCCATATTATTATCCTCACTCACAAAGTAGGGGAAAACCACTATTTCAATCATTTTCTTGAAAATATTTTGTTATTTTTGAAAAATATGAAGATTCAGGAGAAAACAAATGAAGTTTGTGCTGTCTGAGAAAAAAGTTTGGCTCCTACAACCCTATTTAAACTGCCAATGTTTGAGAAATGCACAATGGTTAGCAAATGATACAATGAGTTCAGATATGCACAAATGGAGCCAATAAAATTTTAAAAAGTAATAAAAATAAAATCATTCATTAGGTTTTCTCCACCTTCCAAAAAAGTTAAGAATATCCTTAACTCCATTCAAGCCCCAAATTGTTGCAACCAGAAGGAATAACCAGCAAGAGTTAAAGAAATTTTAATATTGCTGCATTCAAGACTTTTAATAAAATTGTCTGAAGCCTAATCTTTACAAAATTTCCATTACAAAGTCTTGAAACATGGAAATCCATCTTGGGATTGGATTTTGAGCCCATGTATCTCAGAGATGAAGTGATTGTGATTCATTACATCTGATAATGGGTCTCCTGCCAATAAAAGCCATATTGGTTTTGGGGGTCTAGGTACCCCCAAATAAACAGGTATCATTATAAATAATGTATCATTGGGAAATCATGGAAATGTCTTTCGGTGAATAGAAAATGTCAATTGTGCGAGGAGAGCTTTATAGCTATTGTACAGCACTGAGTCCAAGCCTGTGCACTGCATATTTCAATCTATACTTCTTTTTTTTGTTGTTATTAATTAATAACATAATATTAACAATATAAATAACTTAATAACATAATGTTAACATAACATAACAAAATAAATAATTAATGCTAGATAACATTTTAATGAACATGTAAATATAATAAAAACATGACAAAATAACTGTAAAAAGTACATTTAATTATATTTAAATATATTTTGACTAATTAAATATTTCATCAATATTTCTTATATTACTATTGTGTCAAGCAGTTGGTATAATATATAACCATAAAATTATTTCTGGAGGACTCTCCATACCCTTGGTCTCTAGCTTTCAATGAAATCCTGTTCACACTGTGGAGTCGACGGCAATTTCGTGCAAATATGAAACTATCGTTAATAACAATTTTTTGGCAACATATCCAAAATTCTTCAATAGATCCTTTTGGCAAAGGGGACTGCAATCTGAATTATAGTGCTATTTTCATATATTGAAACACAAGTATCTATCAATGTGTCATCTGTGATTTATAAAGCATTTTCACATGAATTATTATATTTTATTTTTCAAAATTAGACATGAAGCAGACAGTGTTGGAATTATATGACCATTTAACTAAATCAATAATTGAAGACACTAAGGCTTACAATTCCTATTTATATAAGCTGTATCAATATTCTTTAATGGAAGAATTAGAACAGTGATGTTATGATTCTCCCATCAATTCTAGACAAATTCATATTACTACACAATGATAGAAAAAGCAATAACTATGAAGTTAGATAAATAGTTAACAATTAAAAACAAAGTTTATGTTGCATAAAACCATAAAGATGTTCAATATTCCTATTTCATTTTTATGTGCACTAATGACATTGTATATTTATTCAGCATAATCTTCATTTACAGGTGAATAGGTGAGCATACTCTCCTTCCATATGCTTCCTTTATATTCTGCAGCATTCACTTTATGGTCTGCTGCCCTTGAAAATACTTGGATATCCTAGGCACTCTCACTGTCTAGTCTCCTTTCAGCTATAAATTGTAATTTTTGAAATACTTTATGGTCTTACTTAGATAGTAATCATGATATGCATAAGCATATCATGTTTGTGCATATCATGATTACTATTAACCAAATTCATGAAATCCTAGGTCAAAAGTTTCTCAAATATATTTTTATCTATTTAATTTGGGGGCATAATTTTGCTTATCAAATAACTTGTTTTATTCAAATATAAAATGTAGTAGATTTTATTTTAGTGGAGGCATTTTGAATGCATATATTTGCAACAAAAGCTGCCCACATTGGTTGATTCTTTTAGTGTTTTGTTGCAGTAGGCTCTTTATAAGATTATTTTTTAAGTCAACTTAAGGTTTCAATTTTCTTGAATAAACGTTGCAAGAATATTATATAAATGAATATCATATAAAATGAATCACTCTTGTATCCACATGTCTAAAATTTTCTGATGGGTATTTAAAGATTCAGTTTATGTGAGAATATTTGAAATAAGAAAAGGAATTTCTGGTGCATTAGGTTAAAATGAGATTGAGTAGAAAACATGTCATTTTTCATATGTTTTACACATGAATAAAACTGATTCTATCTCATAATTTTAAGAAGTGTTGCATTTACCTGAGAAAATTTATAAGACACAAAATTCCAAGCAACACTCTTTTATAGAGGAAAGGACATTACCATAATTGTGCTATAGAATACCAAGTAGTCTGACAGAAAAACAAGGAAAATCATCAAAGATATGCAGAGTACAATTGCAAACTTATTGGTACAGAATGGCAAGAGATGGAGGAGGGTCGTTAAATAGCAGGAGAAGAAAGATCTCAAGTTAGAAAACCAGGTAACTGAGTAGACTTTTTATAAACATGTACAAGGAATCTCTTGATATTCAAAAAGTAATTTATAAAGGCTTAATCAGTGAAATGGATGCTATAATAAGCTACTCTGCAAATATATGTCCATGAAAATATAAATTAAATAGGATATAAATACATTTAGTCTATTATTTTGCATTTTCAAGAATAATATTTTCTATCTAACTTAGTATTTGAAAATGTTGAAACAAATGCATGAAGAAATCAACCTAAGTTTAACATTCAGTTTTACCACCTATTAATAACTTGAGCAAGTTATTCATTTTCTCTAACACTTAGTTTGTTTATTGTTTATAAACATAAAACATAACTCAATTTTTTCCCAAAATGAAATTGATAACATAGCTTCAACAATCCAGATGTGGAACTAAATTTTGATTCAAAATGTTTTAATGCAATTAGAGTTTAGCGGCCTTTTCAATTCTTTGCTCCTTTGAGTTTTGGCTTCAATAAAGTAGCAGTACTTTATGTACTCTTTAAAACAAAAATGACTACGTGAATTTAGTCCTTAAAATCATATCATTGTGTCCCTAGGACAATTTCTACCCTCCCAGAAAATGATCTAAATTTACTGTGATTGAACTAGATAAAGTCAAATGCCTACCCCAGAATAATGTAGAGTTGTCATATAAATGGACAATTCCAATTAGCTCAACCTAGGCAAGGCAAAGGACCTCACATTAAGAACTAGAAGTGAAGTAACTTTCCTGGAAGAAGATGTTTATTTCCTAAAGTTGGGGTGAGGGCACCAAGAAGACAAAGAGTTTCATTGTTGCTAAGCAGGCGACTATCAATTATCTACTTTATTTTTTCATAAAGTCATTGTGAACGTTAAATGAGATAATGCATGTAGAGTCTTTCACACAATGTGCGGTCCCTATTAAGCAATTATGTTTTAAGCAACATGATACTAATACACGCAGAGTGAATTCCCCCACCTCCACCTAATGGAAATTCAAGTCATGCACTGAGAGAAAGAGAGAGAGAGAAAGAGAAGAGAGTGCAAGAAAGAATTCAAGCACACGCCAGAGTAGAGTGAAAAGGAAAGTTTATTAGAGAAGGAATAACATTCCATAGACAGAGTATGGTCTCCTCTCAGAGACAAAGAGTGAGAGAATCGAGAGGGACAGAGCAGCAGAAAAGATAATGAGAAGGACCCGAGTGTTTGGGGAATTCAGTTTATGTCCCATTCTTTGTTTCTGTGACTCACAGTTTAAAGACTTTGCTTACCTATTTTCCTTCAATGGTGTAAGTATACAGTGTGAAAGCTAAGGGTATGTAGCAGGAAACCTGCTGGCAATCCTCAGCCTTTTATCTATAGGTTCCTCATGGTTTTTTGGCATTACAGAGAAGGATCTAACTTAAAGATTCTGTTTTCCTTTCAAGGTGTAGCAAATGATTTGTTAGCAATCCCAGCAGGAATCTTTCTTTGTTCTGTAGGTTCCCCCATGGTCTGGTCTGTCTGTAGGCAGCACATTACTGTCTCTGAGTATACCTCAATTTAACATTTAGTTCCATGCCTCCTCCTTACATTTTTTAAGTGTGTGGTTCTGGGCAATGATATACTAACGGCCAACTTCTGCTTCTGTAATCTGCTTGCTTGTTTGATGTTAACTAGATTAATCTGTTTGCTTGTTTGATGTTAAACCAGGGTGTGGTTCTAGGCTTTATAAACTGCCTCTTTTAGGAGCTGTGGGCTGATCTCCTCGAACCCTGTATGGTAGAGAGCCAGTCCCCGGCCGGCTAATAAAGGCTCATAATTCATCTCAATTGGCTCCGTGGGTCTTAGAATTGATCACGCCACAACACATTAATATGACATACTTAGGATGTGACTTTGTAGTATAGTATTGGTATCTAATTCTGGCTCCCTTCTTAGATAAACATTAAAAATACTGCCTTTACATAAAAATAAATATTATAATACATATTTGCCTTAGAAATACATGTTGGAGTAAGTTAGTGTACCCACTGATACTTGATGCCAAGCTAGGATGCCATGTCTCATCTTTACCACACAAGAGGATAAGTAAAAGAAAACAATACTGGTTAACTGTTAACAGTTACACAAAATTTTAAAAGCAATGATTCTGCCTCAAATATCCCTAAAAAGGGTTCTCGATTTACTCCTCTTAGCTGTTTCACTGAATTGGCAAAATTAACTGCCTTATATGTCAACATTTTCTGTATCCCTTACCTAGTCAAATCACTAACAAAATCCATTTCAATTTTAAATACTAATTAATCAGAGGATTTCCTTTGAAAAGATAAATAAATAAGTAAACAACAAATAATCAGACAGAAAAAATATATTAAAATAAGAAAATCTCAGAGGAAGTAGATCAATAGTTGAATAAATGCAAGATTATGATGCTTAGGAAAGTTTCATGATTTTGTCGAAAATTTGAAAGAATTCATAAAAAGAGAAAAATTTTAAATCATGAAACGTCACTATACTTGGAAAATATGACCAGTGCTTTGAATACATAATGGAGATGGTGAATAATCAATTTAAACATGTAACAAATCTGAGTAGTGGAACTGCAAATATTGTCAAGATTTATTTATTTTTTTTGAAAGAGGAGGTATTTTAAAGTGAAGAGAAATAAGAAAAGTAAGAAAGAATAAAGGTAGAGCAAAACTAAAATTTGTATATTAGGAATTTAGAAGGAAATAAAAGAGTAGAAGAATCAAAATAACTTTCTTAAAAGATCTTTTATGATATGCAAGCAAATGAAACAAGCAAACTAAACTTGGATTTCTAAATTTAAAAGCCTCACAAAAACAAGGCGATATTTATGAAATATGACTACAAAATTTTGAAAATCTGGTTATAATATTTAAATTTCAAAGACAAAGATAAATTCTGTTGGCATAAGGAAGAGGAAATAGTTTATAAAAAGAAAGAAACAGGTATAAGTGTATGAGTGACACATAGGATCAGATCATCAAGTCAGATTTGACGCTCTTAACCAAGATTAACCTTTACTAATAAACTGAAAGAAGCAGACAAATAAAGAGGCTCAGATTCAGCTGGGAGGTTTGAAGACATGCTTCATCTCTTGTTCTTGCACTGGACAAACTTTCTTTGACCTAGAGAGAAAGAAGTCTGAGTTTTGTGTGTCCCCTCACACTATGGGGACCACTTATATTATTAAACATCTCCATTTTATACTGTTATTGCTTGAAAACTTTGTATTATTTTCAGGGAATCATGTTTACCTAAATCTTTAGATTTTAGCTTTGTTTAGCATAAAGAATCCTATGCCAAGGATTTTTGCCAAAGAGTTTTTTTGTAGATAAGGACTCTCCTTCCTTCTAGACAATATTAGTAGTTGGTTTAAGAGGAGTTTCAGTTAATATGTTTATAAGATTAGACCAGGTTACCTGCCTCTTTCCTCAGGAACATTCCCCTTGTATTCAGGAAAGAGATGAACCCATTTTAGTTGCTTTAACTCTTTCCTTCCAAGTATATTCCTTTCAGTCTAATATCCTCTTACCACATATTTTTTAAGGTATCTTTGTGTTATTTGTCTCACAAAAAGTCCTACAAAATTTTTAAACAAAATAATAAGCCAATTAACCAAAACACCACGATTTGAACTTTTTAATGAAAAATAATAATTAGCCCTACAAACAGGGTAGTTTTGACTCTATGCCTTCTCTCTAAGTCAGACTTTCCAGCTCAACAGATGTACGATTTCCTAAAAAGCTAATAATAACAGTACTTCCACTAGAAATTTCTCTCAGCCCCCGCTCAATCCCAGGCACAGTAGCATGGGTTTTGACAAATAAAGAATCATAGAGCTGTCTCTGCCACTTAGTAATGAAGACATTCACAATTAGCCTTCATGAGGCTAGGTGAGGTAAATTTATGACTCAACATAAAATATATCTGGAACGCACACTGTCAAAAAATGTTATTGATATGACATTCGGGACATCTACTCCTTGGTGTTACCTTTGGAGCTGATCTGAGTTCAGTGTCACCCCAACAGCAGGAGGGAGGGAGAGGGATAATGGTGATGCAGTTAGCATTTTTCCTCAGTTCTTCCTCATCGACACAGTGAAGAATCACAGGTCAGTGAGATTTAGAAAAGATTTATTTAAAGTGTGCTTTAGAAAGACAAAGAATGCCCCCAATGAGGCACATGGAGAAAGACAAAGCATGTCCCAAGGAGGCACATGGTTTCAGTGAAGAGCTGAAACAGTTCTGTTACCACTATAACCAACACAAAGGGGCCACAAAAGGCCACAAAAGGGCAAAAAAGGACAAAAATGACCCAGAAGTGGGAATGTCTGCATTATATCTGAGCTGTAATGGGTAGTTCCAAAGGCATTCCTAGCTGATTGACAAGTGAGGCCATTTTCATTGACACTTGGCTGCTGTATGTAACTCTTTGCCTAGTGTGCATGTGCATACTCAGAATTCTACTACCATTGGGGTGTTCTTTGGGTGGTCTCTAGGCTGGGCCCCTATTGCTTTGTTCCCCCTGTCTCTCATGTCTGATTAGCTACCTAACATTAGGAATGCTTATTTAATCTCAGGATGGAGACCACTAGATCAGGAAAACAAAAGAAAAAAAAAAAATGTGTTGAGGACAGAGAGTTATAAGGTTGTGCAATGGAATCTTCTCCAACCCTGATTTTAGAAATCTTACTTCCTTTCATATTCAAATTGAAGTCAAATAACTAAAAAAGCCAAGGATTTTACAACACGTTTTAAGTAAGATTTTCAATGGCTTATTTCATTTTCAATGAGATCATTGCTCTAAGGATATAAGACTTATGGTATATCATATAATACTATCTTTTCTTATGCATTTATATAAATTAGTAACTGAATTATTCACCTTGATGTTTATTGATCAGAAAGAAATTCACCTAGGTAGACCAGATTGATAGAGTTTGCTATTAATGACCTTAAATTTCATTGTTCAAGGCTGATTCTATTACTGCATAAGCAAAGGTTAGAGAAGAATAGGTATCATTCAGGTTAACACCTACCTGAGGCTAGAAGAGATGTCTAATGTAATGACTATGGGAAGTTGTACTCACACATTTTTTCAAGCAACGCCTTTATTATTTACAGGGGCAAAATTCCTTGGCACAGTACCATGGTATTGTGGTGATTCAGTCCATGGGTTGTGTCATCTCTTCGTCCATCAGATGCGGTCTAATTATTCACACATCTAGAACCAGGCAGCTACCTTTCCCAGCCATAACCAAAGCATCTAATATAGCCTTGTAATCTTTCCTTTCTGAGTCTGCAAGTCTACAACTATGTGTTTTGTTTTGTTTTATCTTATTTTGTTTTTGATGGTCATCTACATTATCCATTTTAACTCTTCAAATTCACAAAGATTTGCATTCATTCTGGCCCGTTTGCCTGATTTTACATAAACACTCAACTTTATCTTAAGATTCTTAGGGGTGGTGGTGGAAAGGAAGCTTCTATTTTTGACCATTTGGGTGATTTGTCAACCTACTCCTGAAGGCAGTAAACTCCCCTTGAATTATGTCCCCTTTGATGAGTTGATATAATACACTTTATGAGTGAGCTATGCAATGTTGTTTTCTCTCTTGTTTACTACCCTAAAGCCATTTCCCCAAACTATTGAATACAGTCTAATATTGTACCTTTATTTCATTCTCAATGGTGGGATAAGATGTTGGCCTTTCATTTAGTTTTTTTCAGATTCTATGGGATTTAATTGCAGCAATAAATTCAGCACCTTATTTGAGAATTATCCATTAATAATAATGATCCTCGGAATCCTTGAATTCTTTCTGGCTACACTATAGAGAGGGAATTTGCCAAGGTGGTCAAGGACTGGGGAGTGGGATGGGAGCTGTTCTCTTCACCAATCAAATTTTTATAATAAGCTGTCAAACTCTTAATAGAAAAACTCTCTATATTTATTTTTTCACTCCATTTTTAAAGGCCGAATGAAATTCACCTAGCTGATCTGTCATTTCCTCACCAGTCTTTTCTAATTTCCTCTTCATTCTCTCTTTCTCTCTTTATTTATTGGTAAGGTATACTTTTTTTCCCCTCATTATGCAGTTTCTCTGTACAGTAACTGAGCCAGTTAAGACTCTACCTACCGAATAAGTCTCTGGCTTCCCAAGAGCAAGTTTATACAAGGCACCCAAGATTGAGAAGCCCATCTTATCACCACATCTATCCACATTCCTGTCAAAGGCATTAAATTAAGTTTATCTTTACGATAATCATAAAAGCAGTATAAAGTCACTTATATTGCCAACATTTTAACCACTTAGGAAAGATGCCATTGTGTATGGGAAAGGATAGGGCAGTTACTTCACTCAGGATAGATGTGCCCAATAGTTACATCTACAGCTGCAAATTAGCTGACAGATGCCTGGAAATTTCTACCCATAAAAACTTGCAGTCTGTTAAAAATCTATCAACTCAACTAATGCATCCCATTCATTAGAACAAAAAAATTAGTGATTTTTTTTCCTGAACATTAATTCTAAAAATATATGCCAGTGTAATTCACCATGTTTCCTCTGGTATTATCCTATAAAATGATCCAGCTGTTTAAAAGAATAATTTCCTTGGCATCCAGATATGTGTATATTCTTATAGATAACAGGCGACCTTAATTGAGTTTCTTTGTAAGTGAATATCATATCTCTCCCCAGTCATAAGACTGCTTAAGCCAAGAGTTGAAAAGAGTTTTCTAGAGACAGGAAAAACTAGTCTTAGATATAGATTTTTCTCCTACTTTCTTCAGCTCTTGTCTTAGATTTTTAGACTAAAGCAGAACTATTTGTAATAACCAAGGAATGGAAATTTTGCAGTTTTTTCTTCAGTCTTATACTGCCTAACAATGTATTAGCCAGTTCCACTGGACCTATTTTCTCCAAATCCCACCGATGAGATTTCCCACATGCATTTACCCCATTGTTTCTCTCATACAAAGTATAGGTAGGTAGAATGTTATCTTTATAGCCTCATTACATTTTTCCATCCCCAACTTTTTCTCTTAAAATGTGCCCTAGCCATTATGATTAGTGAGTCTGTAAAACAATTCTATTCACAACGCCAATGAAAACTAACAGAAAAATTGAATGGTCAGTTCTGACTCATACAAATGAGAGACATTTCTCAGCATTAAATTCTAATAATCTAAAAGATACAATTATGCTGTGAAGCAAAAGCAAAGGTGGGAGACATCTGGCACATTCTGCATAACTCCTTGGTACTCTAGTCTTACTTACACTGAGCATATTTCATCTGATCCAGTGTGATAGATGAGGTCACTAAGTGTAACTTGTGGGTCATCTTACCTAACAGGAAGAATTTAGGTTATGAAGCACCTTTGTTTTATACTCAAGTGACTGCAGTGCTTGTGTGACATTTTCCAGAGACTCATGCCTCATAAATCCATAGATTCTATGTTTGTTTACTATAAATAATCCTAAAGCACCATCATTCTGCTAAGACTAATCTATAGATAGTAGTACTCTCCTCCTAGCAAATATCAAAGTCCGTTTACCAGAAGATCAAGATATTAGTGTATTTACAAAAAATAAGACATAGACAGCAGCTTTTTTTCTCCAAGACAGCTTTGTCTGACAACTTTCCCTTGTAATTTGGAGAGATGTGAATTCTGGGGCAGCTACTCAACTGCTTTCCCTACAATACTGGTTGAGTTTGAGCTATTCCATAATTCTAAAATCTAGATGGTGACAGGTAACAATATCAGAAATTTGATGGAAAATGAGTTTGATCTAAGATTCCCAAATCCAGAACTATGTGTTTCATGTATAAGATAAATAATATATGTCTAAGTATAGTTTTTAAAAAATATTTTGCATAAAATTATTTTTATAAAATTAGTCACCTAGATTTTTCTTAAATATTAGTGCTATGTATCTTGATCTCAATTTTCCTCTTAAATTCCTGCATAACTTTATTATATATGTATATGTATATATGTATGTGATGATATTATGTGTGTGTGTGTACTTCATGTGTGTATTTAATTTGATTTGATTTAATTTCAGTTTATTCCAGTGTCTGTTGGTGGTATGGATCTGATTTCATCTTTTTTTTCAAATAACTCTCTATATCCCCAATATCTTTTATGATGTTCTCTTAACTCAATTGATTCATGATACGCTTATAAATACATGTCTGCATAATAGGTTGGCTCCATTTCTGAATTTCTATTCTATTTCATTAGTTTTAATGTCAAAACATGTTTTTATTATGTGGTTTATTCATCTACTCAGGAGCTGTAACAAAATACCAAAGCCGAGTGTCTTAAATAATAAATTAATTTCTCGCAGTCTGGGAGCCTGGGCAGACCAAGATCAAACAAGGTGCTAGCTAATTTGGTTTCTGCCGAGAGCTCTCTCTGTGGCTTATAGATGGGCACCTTCTCCCTACATTCTCAGAAAGTTCTTCCTCGGTGTGCTCACATATGAGAGAGGGGGGTGGGAGCCACGAGCAGGCTAGATCTTCCTGGTATCTCTTCTTAGAAGGACACTAATCTTATACAATAAAGACCTACCCTTAGTTATCTCCTGGAAGCCCCTATCTCCAAATATACAGTTATATTGGGAGTTAGAGCTTTAACATATACATTTTGTGGGAACACAAACTTTCAGTTTATAATATGGGGTCTTTATCATATACGTATATTTTATTATCTAGTAGAATTTTTCCTAACCCCTTACTATAGCACATCATTTTTAAGATTACTTTTGCTATTCTTATTTATATTCCTGTATGAATACTACAATCAATTCATCTCCTATACACGGAAAATGATTTAATGTAAGTTTAACATAATCAACAAGCTATTTCACATGTCTATATGTTTATATTTATTTTTACATTTATGTTTACTTGTGTTTGTATTCCTATAATAAACAATACAACTTGTTTTCCAGGAAACACAAACATTTATTAAATCATTTGTTTAAAATTTGTAATAGATATCATAAGCTAATGAAACAGACTATGATTAATGTATAAAAAATGTGACATGAGAAATAATAATGGATTCCCTACTCAGTTAAACACTTTAGGTAAAAGGTAATATAAAAATAGATGATAAATAATATTTAAAAACTGTTAATGAATATAATATATATCAGAATTCATGAGACACAATAAATTTTGAGAGTACTGTTAAGTACTTATAAAAAATGAAAGAATGAAAAATAAATGAATTAAGTAACAACTTCAAAAACATAAAATACAACAAACCAAAAAAAGCAGAAATAAGGAGTTATATATAAAGTCAAAAATTAATGACCTAAAACATCCATAAAATTGAGCTGTTAAATGTATACAAATGCTAAATGTGTTAAAAAATACAAAATTGGCATAACATTCATTAACCTAATGAAAGAAAAAGAATTATAAATAAAAGAAATACAAAGGAGGAAAAAAATATTGGTATGATAATTTAATATATTTAAAAATGTATGTATCTAAAACTTTATGTAATATTTTTAGCCTATTTTAATATGTAGTTTCCTAGAATAATATAATTTTTAAAAATGGCCTCAAAGATAAATTTTTTAAACAAATCAATTTCCAAGGAAGAGATAGGGAAAATTTTTAAAGAGCCAGCCTACGACAAAATGCAAGTGCCCCAGCTAACCTGACAGGGAAGTCTGTCAAACATTGTAAAACCCTAACCCTGAGCTATTTAATCAGTTTAAGACAATTTAACTACTACACCTAGCTTGTTCTGAGCATCTTGTGGAAAAGAAACTAAAAAACAAAACAAAACAAAACAAAATAAAACAAACCAAAATATATATATATATATCTGAACTGGAAAATTATAAAATACCCAGAAATGTTTAGACAATGACTTCATGCTTAAATCTGATCCTTTTTGTTTAGAAGAACCCGCATAGAGAAAAACAAGATTCCTACCAATTTCTCTAGTTACCTGGGTTCAAACTTCCCATGGAAGGTTTATATATGCTTTACTACAAATTCTGAGGTCCTTCATTTGGGAACACTTGTTCATCTGAGCACAAGGTGATTCAATAATTCCTCTTAAAGAAAACTTAAATGCTATTTTATAGGGAGTATTGCTTCACAAATGCAACTTTTTAGAAACAAAACAGTCTCACTCTAGTTGCCACTAGAAAACAGCAGGAATTGACAGGAAGCAGCCTTTTAAATAGGAACTATTTACAATTTTTTTTTTTTTTTCCTGAGAATAAACTAATGGAAGACTATAGCCTCTTTAGTTGTAGAAATACACATCTCAGAAACAAAATGTTGCCTGTATGGTTATGATGATTTGTTTTATATATCAACTTGACTGGGCCATGAGATGCTGATATTCGGTCAAATAGTATTCTAGTGTGTCTGTGAGAGTGTTTTGAATGAGACTAATGTTTCAGTTGTTATATGGAGTAAAGCACGTTGCCCTCTCTGATGAGGATGGGCCTTCATTCAATAAGTTAAAGGTCTGAATAGAACAAAAGGCTGACTCTCCTACAAGTAAGGGGATTCCTGTTGCCTGACTGTCTGAGATGGGACGTTGGTCTTTTCTGTCTTTGGACTACAGTAGAAACATCAGTTCTTCTTGGATCTCAAGCCTGACAGCTTTCAGACTTGAACTTAAAGAAATTGGCTCCCTGGGTGTCCAGCTTGCCAACTAAGATCTTAGAGCTTCTCAGCCTCTGTAATCAACCAATACCTTAAAATACATTAAGGCTTCTGTATTGTGGCTTCTATCTCTCTGAAGAATCCTGACTAATGCTAATTTTGAAGCTATAACAAATGTATAAACATGTGGAAGCAGGTTGGGAACTAGATGACTAGTGAAGGCTAGAAGAGTTTTGAAGTGCATATTAGAAATATGGACATTCAAGTTAATTCTGGCAGGATCTTCTTAGACGGAAATGAGGAACATCTATTGGAAACTGGAAGAAATGCAATCCTTTTTTATTAAGTGGCAAAGAACTGGGTTGAGTTCCAGTGTTTTGTGAAAGATAGAACCTGTGAAATTTAATATTTAGCTGAGATTTCTAAGCAAAGTGTCAAAAGAGTGGGTTGGCTCTTCCTGACTATTTATAATAAAATGCAAAAGAAGAGAGATGAATTCAATAAGGAATTAATAAGCAAAAAATAACTAGAGCTTGAAGTTTTGGCAAATTCTCAGCCTATCCATATTAAAAAAGGGTGTGGCCGAACAAATATTTAATAAAGAGATCATGGATGTAACTCATAAATTTAATCAGCCATTTCAACAGAAGCCAGGAATTAAAATTTCACCAGCAAAAATGCTACCAGAAAAAGCAGGAGGGAATAAAAAAAAGGCTGTCAGAATTTTTGAATTCTGCGACTGGAACGTAGAGCTATTTTGCTGCAAATATGTGATGTTCTTCAAGGAAAGGAGAGATAACTTAGAAGGAGATTTTCAAGATCATCTAGGCTGCCATACTCACCAGTGGCTCAGAGGGGTAAAATTATTTTCCCCTAGTTTCATAAGGAGCCAGAATGATCCTGCTGAGTGCCTGAGAGGCGGAATACCCTTGAAAGAATTGAAAAAGCAGGGCCACCCACAAAGCCGCAGGAGTGATACTGCCATTGCAATAAACCAGGAGAGAAAAGTTTCAAACTAAAGAGTATCCTCAAGCCTTGAGGCCTAATGGAATTTGCCTTGCTAGGATTTCGTCTGGTGGGGACTCATCACCCTTTCCTTTTTAAATGAGAAGGTCTATCTTATACCTGTTCATTATGCATTTTGGAAGCACATAACTGGTTTGGTTTCAGTTGCAGCTGGAGAAGAATTTTTTTCTCAGGATGAGTTATACTTTGAGTCTCATTCATATCTGATTTAAATAATATTTAGATGAAACTTGTTAGAGTTGATGCTGAAATGTGTTAAGACTTTTGGAGCTATTAGGAGAGAATAAATATATGTTGCATGCAAGAGGAACGTGAAATTCGAGAGATTCAGAAGCTAAATTTTATTCTACCAAATTTCAGTGTTGCAGTCCTAACCCTCCTCCCCTTGTGACCTTACTGGAGATTGAGCCTTGAGGAAATGATTAAGATTAAACGAGGTCATTTGGAGGCCTGATCTGACATAGCTTGTGTCTTTATTAGAAGAGACACCCCAGAGCGTCTCTTCATGTGCCCCCAAGAAGGAGAGGCCATGAGAGGGCAGAGTGAGAAGGCAGCTGCCTACAAGCCAGGAAGAGAGCTCTCACCAGAAACTGAGTTGGCTGGCACCTTGGTCTTCGACTTCGTAGTCCCCAGAACTACAGAAATCTATATCTTCTGTTTAAGCCACCCAGTCTATGATAGTTTGTTATGGCAGCCTGAGTAAATCCAGACAATGGGTTTTATAGCCACATGAATTTCTTCCCTTGGTATTCCAGAAACTTCTGACTAGGTGTATTATTACAGCAATGATAAGGAGTTGAAGAGCTACTCAAAAATACCAGTCACCCCAAGAAAAAATTTAAAGCCCCGAATACTGTTTTAAATTGCCGCTTACATCACTGGCTAACATTAACAAGAGCTATCACTGTTAATTTCACAAGCTCCCCGGAACTCCTGTCTCTAGGAGGTTTTGACAGCTGATGGAAATGATGCTGGTAGGCCTAGCCGTTGAGGGTCTACATCAGGAAATGTTTCTGTCAGGTGTGTCTACATCCGCCAAGAGGAAATGCTGTCAAATATAGCCCTTAGGACAAAGCAGATCTTGTACCTTCACTTTTAAAAAGAAGGTAACTCAGTGATGGTCTTAAAAACCTTTTATGATAAAAAGCTGAGGAACTGGAGAGTGTTTAACTTGGAAAAGTTAACATTTTGGTGATACGGGAAGTCCATTCAAATATCCAAAGCCATCCATCACAAGGACGTTATTAACTGAGTTCCATAGTTTCTCAAGAGATAAAATTAGAATGTATGGATGAAAGCTTGTGGAAGACAAATGACACAGTATAAAAAACTTTTTTTACTTTTAGAACTGTCCTAACATGGACTTGAACTGCAATGATATTTTTTAACTTGTTAGTTTGAAATAATTTTAGATTTACAGAAGAGTTGAAAAATAAACAGTTCCACATGTCCTTCATCCAGGTTAACTAATTAACATCTTACATAACTATAGCATAATGATCAAAACTAAAACTAATAATAATAATAATAATAATAATACCAGTAGAATACTATGAACCAAACTACACCTTATTTTGATTTCTCCTGCTTTTTCCACTGGTCTTTTTTTTTTTTTTCTGTTCCAGGATCTAATTTAAGATCTCACATTACATTTTGTTTTCATGAGTCAATGGCTTTTTTTTAGAGACAAATGTTTATTAGAAAAAGAATAACACTCCTTAGACAGGGCAGTGGTCTCCTCCGAGAGATGAGCCCTGAAGAGTTTGGGGTATGCAGCATTAAAGGTCTAGGTAATTGGTTGTCAGTAAACTCAGCAGGAATCTTCCTTTGTTCTGTAGGTTCCCCGTGGTCTGGCCTTATGGCTGATCAACCAGATTCTGTGTCTAGCAGCACATAGTAGACTCTGAATTCCACTTGGTTTAATATTTTGTTAATCTGTGTAGTTCTCAGACCTCTTCCTTATATCATTCTCTCCTCAGAGATTTTATTCCCTTATTATTAAGAGGATGTTAAGGGATAAAGGGCTGTCTTCTGTAACTTCTTCAAAGCTGAGATAGGGCTGTAGTCTCTGCCTGTCAAGAATTAAATTCTCTGGGAGCCTGTTCTAAGGGCCATAGAGGCAGAGAACGCGGAGTTGTTTCGGTAATTGGAATGGGTTGAAGTCTTGCATGACCATCCATCATATTTATGTGGAATTGTGGAAGCCCGTCCTTTTGAGGCTGAAAGGTGCTGCACAGTCTTATTTTGGAGTCTTCTTTGCAATTCAGATGAGAAGAGGACTAGCCTCTTTCAGATCCCAAATGGTGTCAGCCACCTCCTAAGAGACCACTTGGATCTGCACAGCTGGGGACAAGTCCCCACGACCCTCTTAAATGGGGAACTGTGGCCTACTTAGATGGATCGAGATTATGTCCTTTGATCCTTTTCTGGTCCATCAGGAAAGATGATTCAGGATGAGGCTAATCCCCCTGAGTGAGGACTCAAGTCCTATGCCAAGAGAGGGAGGGTCCTTGGCTCCACACAGGAAAGAACTCAGGAGTGGGCCAGAGATAGAGCCAAGGAAAAGTTTATCAGGGAAGGAATAATGCTCCACAGACAGAGCGTGGTCTCCTCTCAGAGTCAGAGAATGAGATAGTCACTGATGTTTTGTTTTTTGTTTGTTTGTTTGTTTTTTACGGTGACATTGGTTAATGAAATCCAGGAAGTTTCAAGTGTGCAGTTACATATATATAATATACATATGCTTAATCTATTTTAAAATCTATTAAATTTTTAAATCTATTTCAAAATCTATTAAACCTTGCTACTTTCTAACTAAGGGCATGAATTAAAACTTTATTAATATGTTTGTCATTACAATAATTACACATTAGTTACATACACTATTTTGTAATGAGACCAGTCAAAATTTATTTAGATAGGTCAGTTTAGAATTTTAATCGAATGGCATATTAAAATTATTACAAAAGATATTGGAAGGAATGTACTTATGCAGAGTTCTCCAAGATGCTGTTTTCAATGATTAAAGTAATAATAACAAGAAAGTCTGATACACAAAATTTTTCAGGAGTCTAAGAACAAGCATTTGGAAATTGGACTTTAGGTATTAATTTTATGAGTCGATGATTATAAAAATGTTTCACACTTCTACTTAAACATCTAATCAGTATAACTACATCTCGCTCATGTAATCATGGGTGATATAGATAGGTGGGAAAAACAGGCAATGAGGTAGACTTAGCTCACAGTCACCATTTATTGCCCCCCCCATTTAATACAAGTAAATTATTAATTAATAATATCACTAAAGAAAAATTCCTATATGTATGCACTATTTTCAGAACTATTTCAGATACAGATATGTTTCATTTCCAGGGGTTAGAGCTAGAAAGGAAAGAAAATGGTGAGATGTGAGAAACCTTTTCATATAAATTCTCTTCTATCGCACTAATTGTTTGTGTTATAATTTGAGAAAAATCTTTTAGCTGTGTGGACAGAGCTGTTGGGGTTGCAGACTAAATTTTCTCTCCTTTTGTAGTAGTGGAATGGTAGAGATTTGGGCTGAATAAGAGTATATATATTCTTATTACACACACACACACACACACACACACACACATAAATGACACAGCTTGAAGAAAATGAGGACCATAAAACCTAGTTAGTTGTCTGTTATCAAAGAAAGACACAGGGCACCCAGGAACAAGGCTTCAGAGAAATTGTTCTTACTGGTCACTTGAGATGTCTATAGGTGGTTCTCCATTTTGGGTGCATATTATAATTGTCCCAGAAGTTTTAAAATATTCTGAATTAATTCATTCAGTAATGAAAGACTTTATTTACAAAAGACAATGCTTTAGCATCTTATTAAAATACTGATTAAGATACCAAGTTAGATATGGTAAATTGTGATTTAAAATGACCAATATCTACATTTGATATATAAAATAGTTAACTATATATGAAGCAATGTGCATAAAGCACCACACCAGAAGATTAAGAGAAATATAGATTTTCTGATTTTTCTTGTGATTTGAATTTAATAGTGATGTGAAGTAGTTATGTGATATATATATATATATATATATATATATATACACATATATATGGATGTATATATGTATATATATGTATATATGTATATATATATATATACATCCATATATATGTGTATATATATATATATCACATAACTACTTCACATGTATATATATACATATGTATATATATACACATATATATATATCCATATATATGTGTATATATATATATATATCACATAACTACTTCACATCACTATTAAATTCAAATCACAAGAAAAATCAGAAAATCTATATATATACATATATATGTATATATTATGTGTAACCATATATATATATATGTATATATATATATATGGTTACACATATGTTCTAGAAATATTTGTAGAGTAAAATAAATTGAGAGATGATGTTAAAACAGATACAAAACAACTGTGTCAATTTTGTGAACAGGTAAACAGTTTTACTTGCTTGTATCTAAACATCTGTACTGGTAGAGCAGTCTACATTAACTGTTTAGTTATTTAGATATAACTAAAATACTATCAATAGTAAGATCCAGTGAAACCAAATAATAATGAACCCCATAATTACACTTTTACTTCCTGTATCCCAGAATTTGCAGTCAGCTAGTCAACAGGCAGTTAGGCTTCTTCTTTTCATTTCATGACCTCACAATTTGCACAACTGATGTTTTGAACCCCACTTAGAACAATCTCGAGAGACTTCACTGTACATATCTAACACCTAGCTCTGCAGCTCTGCAGTCTAGGAATGTAGGATCTAATATGCCTGCTTTGTTTGTATTTAAATATTGGGGATTTTACTATTCTTTAAGTTCATGAAGTTGGTTATATATCTCTTAAATTAAATAATTCCCCACCCAATAATGCCTATAATTATTATTACAAATAGAAAGCAAGAACCAAAGGAAGCAGACAATGACAGGGGAATAATTATTTAAATAATTTAATCAAATATGTGGAAATTATTCTAATTTAGTATAAATAGCAAGGAGGATAAGATTACAGAAAGATAACTTTCTTAATTTAATTTAAATCATAATTCTGGGAAAATTTAAACCTAAAGGCATCGCACTGATTCTGCACTTTCCCAATCTGCAGGTGGATAGCATTTCACTCTGGGTTTCTGACACTGTGCAAAACATTGAGAGGAAAGTTTTTACACAGAACTTAATACAAAATAACCTCCCTGAGATACATAAAGGGAACCATGTGTCATATTGTTCCTTATAATAAGGAAAACTTTTAAAAGGTCAAGAAAGAAGAAAGTAGAGTTGAAGGAGGAAGAGGAAGAAAAAGATGAGACAGAAGAACAAGAAGGGTCCAAATCTATGAAAAAACTTAAAACTCTGGAGGAAGAACACTATCAGAGTCAGTCAGAAGGAACAAAAATAAAATGTCAAAGTAGACATTATTCTGATGTTATTTTGAAGCCTACTGGATCTATAATTAATGTACCAAGAATTTCTGTCTATCAAAAAGTATTAACTCTGCATTCTCTAGAAGGAAGGAGGATAGTAAAGTTACTAAGAGAATAATGTTCTCTTGAAATGACTTTCCAAAAAATTTTTGTAAATCGACATAGTGAGATTTTCCTTCTTGGTTCTGCTTCTTGAAGCAAGTGATTCCTGGAATATTGCCAAGTTAGTGACAATATTTGATGTACACAATAATGCCATCTCCACGAGAGAACCTGTCCATGTGGTGGTAGGACCAGCAGAAGAATCTGTTCTTCCCCCTGAAAGCAATCTGCATGCTGGACACAATGAGATGAGATTTTCTGAGAATGTCCATCTGGGTGCATGGTGAAGATAGAACAAAGTGGGGCAGGTGTGAGGACCCTCTTCTGTCATGGTTTCTGGGAGAGTTCCACGCCAGCTCCTTCTCCCAAGAACAGAATGACTGGTGACAAGAAGGGCAGTTTCGTAATTTCTCTCAGCTTCAGCATCAGCTAAACTTTGAAATGATATGGAAATATGATATGATGTTGATTTTATGGTTTATTAAGAAAGGACTAGAATTTATGCCATTTTGGAAAAATATGGGCATGATACATCACTCACTTTAAGGTGACCATTCACCTTTACTTCTCACTTTGGTAGTTCTGTGCTTTGTGAACCCTGTATTTACTTACTTCTCATCCTTTTGCTTACTCTGTTTTTAAACTCAACCTAGTTGGTGATGTCGTGCTCACCAATCTACATAACACACAGAGTTGCAGAGCAGGTAAAAGGAAATTTCAGTATTAGGGTTATTTTTAATAAGATCACATCTTCACGTCATTTTAAATGATATTAAGGCTCTCTTATTCTGAAGGTTTATTAGAAAAACTTTTCTGAATTAGGAAATGTAAAAAAAAGTTTTTATTTGCATTGCTTTTATGTTAAGTATTAAGGAAGAGAAGGTAGTTTTTTATGGGTATTGCTATGGACAGAATGTTGGTGTGCCCCCGGATGCAAACGTTGAAGCCCTAATTCCTAATGTGATTGTATTAGCAGACGGGGCAATAGGGAGGTAGTTAGATTTAGATGAGGTCATGAGGGTAGAGCCCCCAGAACTAATCAATACCCTTATAAGAAAAGATGAGAAAGATCTCGCTAGTATGAGTATGCAGCAGGGAGACTGTCATGTTCAAGTCAAGAAGAGATTTCTCACTGCAAAGCAGACCAGCCTGCACCTTCATCTTAGATTTCTCAGCCTCCAAAAACTGAGAAATAAATGTCTGTTGTATATAAACCACACAGTCTATGGTGTTTCATTATAGCAGCCTGAGATACTTAAGGTAGGTATATAACAATTCTTAACCTTTTCTTTTATTTCTTTCTTTTTTTTTTTTTTTAACAGCCATAAATTACAAAAACTTCCTCTACTGGCACACTGAAATATTTAATTTTTCAACAATGTGAAATCTGCTTCTTTCTCACCTCTTCACCATTTCTCATCAATAAGCCAAAGGAGAAGAAAGTCAAAATATCAAATGCCTATGAGGTGTGTAAGAAAAATCTTTTTATTTAAAATATTGATAACTACATCAAACAAAATATATCTATGAGATGTAGTAAGCCCATGGACCAATATGACCAACGTCACTTGGAGAGCATGCTCTTTTAATGTTTTAATCCTGTATACAGAAAATTCAACCTTCAAAATTTAAGCATATATAACTTTCAAATTGAAATACATATTTAGAGATTCATACTTATGTATATATACACGTATATGTTCAATGACTTGGAATATAATGAAGAGCATAAAAAATTAGAACCACTTCAATTTGTAATGACTGTAGCAAGGTGTTTAAAAAATATTTCTGACCTAGAAGAATAAGCACCAGAATGATTATGAAATTTGAAAAAAATAAGTAATCACTGAGACTCCAAAGGAGTAATTATTTGAACTAGATTAGAAAATAATAAATAATAAATAGAAAAATCTTCTCTTAAAAATCTTTCAAGAATTACTGAAGTGATTTTAATTAAACAGAGCAAAAACTCTAAAAAGGTTAGTAATTTCCTTCAAAGACATTAACCCAAAATTATTATTAAAGGTTTTTATTTCTATAATAATGTATAGAGCTTTGTGTCAATACAAAAAGAAAAAAAAAAAAGACTTTAAGTGCAGATATATTCCAGGCTACTGAGGAAAGTCTACTTAATTTTATCGATTTTTTCCTTCAGTTTAAATTCCTTAGTCCCCATGGTCTTTTATCATTTTTTATTCAGAGGTGAATAAGAGGTCAAAATTCAATTTTATGTTATCTTTTAGATTCTTATTTATAATCATATCCTAGAATATTGAATATCATTAGCTACCCACTTAAAATTTCAACCCTAGAAGCAGGCTGTAGAATTCTCTCTAGAAGAAATTAAATTTCCCACACAGTTTATATAGTTCATATATTTTTCAACAGATAAAATCATTTCTGAAGGAGAAAAGCAGCGGCAGTATTTTCTGTCATTAAGTTACGATTAGATTTTAGAAAACATAAATGACTTTTGATTTATATTTCTCGATAATTACATAACTACTATAGAATAATGGAGATAACTCTTGCCATTCAAACATCCTCCCACATCTCATAAAAGGTTTCGTGCTATTTCGAAAAGTAAAAAATAAAAATGCCATGAATAAATGCATAAAAGACATTTAAAAGAGGCCACAGACTTAGGTTTTATACCATGAGTGCCTGTCCTACTTAGATTGTAATTATCCCTTGCTACTTGAATCTTTCTCATGGATAACTGGATTTAAGGATTGGTAATAATAGGCATTCGAACGCACATGCAGAATGTGCACTAAGTAAGGTTCATTTTAGTTGTTCACAGGTTTCAGCTTGGGAAATATTCATGAACATACATTCCATGTGTCTGTCCCATTCTTTCATGAGCAGTCACTCTGCCAGTGGTTGCCAACCTGAATAGAGTCCACAGTCTCAGGTACAGCTAGGCTTTTCAGACTCCTCGTAGCCTAGCCACCTGTCCAACTAATTCTAACATAATTTTTTTCATGTGTAAATGTTTTCAAGAATCTCTGGTGAGCTATTTTACCCAGACGCAGTTTTTAGTTAAGGGGTAGAAATACTTCCTGTGCCATCAATGCCATATCACTACATCATCCACTCATGTGACAGTGACTGGGATTCATACACACTCAGTTGTACCACAGGTGTATAATGTAAGTCTCAAGAATTAGGAAGGATTGATTGGAAAATCATGTTTGAGTAAAGATCCATCAAAGCACAAGATGGGCCAATGGAGTTTCTTATTGATCAGATTTCACATTGCATTTGGTATAGTATCAAAGGAGAATATCAATTACCTGAAAAGGCTTTGAAAAATTTCTTGGCCTTTTTTAACTACAAATCTCTGTAGAATGGATATTTTTTAATGTCATTAAATCAAAATAGCATGGTGTAACATTGACTGTAGAAGCAGAATGATAATCCACCTGAGTTCAGTTAAGGGAGACAATAATGTAATTGATGCCACTCTTCTCACAAATTTTTGCATTGAAAATGTTTTAAATAAAAAATATGTTATTTGTGTTAACATCTACTGGGCTTATGATGGTTATTTTAAAATTAACTAGTAAATAGATATAAATATATCAGTTTTAATTTTAAATATGGTAAATATTAATAGATAGATCTTCAAAAGCTCTTTGGAGTCCTTCGTAATTTTTAAGAGTGTAAATAATTTCTGAGATGAAAAAGTTTGAGAACGACTGCCTTATAATTAAAACGCTTAAACCTGAGAAAGATGTATCTGTTTTAGTAACACAGCCTGACATTATATAAAGTTTCTTACTGGATTTTTGTTTTAGAATCTTTTCTCCCACTTGATCTTTAGAGGTTTGCCTTCGACTTTCAGACTATTTTTCTTTATTTCTTTGTTTTAACTTTTCCAATGCAAATTTCATCTTTTCTGATCTCTTTCCTGATATATTGTACTTTACATTTAAAAAATATGTGTATCAGATAAAGATTCATTATGATTTTTGAAAAACAATGACATATTTTATGATAATAATGTACCGAAGCAGTATTATTTTTCTTGGTAAGAGTCCTTCATAGTTCACATTTTTTTCTTTTTATTTCTTTTTTTATTTTTAAATTTATGTGGCTCATTTTCTAAAGTTACTAATATTTCTAGAAGGCACATATATTTCTGAACCAATTATTCGAAGAGTTTGTTTTGTAGAGAAGCTAGAGCAATATTCCCACCTAGTTGGCTATTTTCTTATTTAAAAAGTTTGTTTAGTCTTTATTTCTCCCCAACCAATTGACTTGAGGAATTTTTTTTCTTTTAAACGGTGCAGTCTCTCTTTTCTCTTAGTACCACAATGACAGACTGTTTCTGACAAATATGAATTGTCAATGTGATAACATTTTCCAAACTACTTTTAATCCAAGTGAGTGTCTGTCAAATAATTTCTATTTCTATATTCATAAAAAAAAGAGATTTAGAATTTGCAATAGATTCCAACAAAGAAATTCACTGTGATTTTAGAAAGTTTACTTATGGTAACTTTTTAAAGTACATGCATGTTTTCAAAAATGTCATGCTTAGCATTTGAGGTAAGTTTTTGGATGGTCATGCTATATTTTATTCATAGATCTACCTGGAAGAGCCAACATGAGAAATACATTTATGTATATTTAGAGTAGTTATATACATCTGAACTTGTTTCTTCATATTAATTTCTATTGAATAAAATGTTTTTAACCACAATTTTCTTTTCTAAGCTCATAAGGCTTTTGTTTCAAAATGTTATTGTAATTCTATTTGTGACATTTTGAACTTAATATTTATCTATTATTTCTGTTTAAGTAAATATATGTCAATTGTCATGAGGTACAATGATAAAAGGTAATTTTTTTTTAATTTGTTAAGTAGATTTGATGTGATATCAACTTTTATACTTCCTTGCTAACCGAAATCCTATTCTATATTTAAGTGAAGTAACCTATCACATATTATTTATAATATGGATATCTACATATAAATACACATACATAGACATAAACATATGTTTTATATGCATATATTTACAAATAATATTCCTTTCATCTGTATGTTTGTATATATAAATGTTGAATTTATACATGAAACTCAGATTTTATGTGTCTATATAAATATATCTTTCTATGCATATTCTTCTATTTCTATAGATTTATTTATACCTTATTTGGCTACTGATTTTATTTATACTTTTCTCTTGTGTTTATATTTTAAAATTAAAAGAAAATGGAGAATTATATAATAGGAGTTAATAAACCTAAAGTTACTTATTGGTTTTATATAGGTATTTCAATCATAAAGTATAAATATTTCTTAGTTATTTGACATTTTCTTCTTGGTAAAGTTGTAAATCATATCTGTGCTTTTGAACAAATGCTTCCACTTCATTTTTCTGACATAAACCATACAGATGCCACACCTTCTTTTTTTCATTAAAATTTTTTTTTGATACTCTATAAAACTCCTTCAAACATTCTCTGCCTTTTTAATCTTTAGATGGCCTTGATGGTTTCTTGTAATTTTCTGTCAAATATAGAACATATTTGGCCAATTCTTAATTATGCTTCAGAAATTGTATATGTAATGTCAGATACAAATAACAAAATCCTCAAAATAAGTGGAGTCTCTGCTCAAAAACCATTAACTTGGTTGGATAACATGTTCTGCCTCCTGCCATCTTGAAGGTCATGCTGATTTTATTGATCTGGTTTACTATTTTTTCCCATTAACTTTTCTTTTAAAGGCAATTGTGCTGAAGAAGAAATGGTATTCACTGACAGCTTTCAGCTCCGTGTCACCCGTGGAGATCTTTAGTTCTCTTTGCTGTTTTCATGGTTTAGTTTGCTAATGAGCTGTCTTCTTCAGGCTGATTGTCAGTTTATAATACTATGCTGATTCAGCAAAGCCACCCCTAATCTCCTTATGTGTGCACTTGTAAAGAATGGTTATCAGCTTTCTGGAATTTCTTAGTTACTTATATCTAAGGGACTTGTAATAATGCCCTTGGCCTCTTGGGCTAGAAAGTTTCCGTAGACAAACTAAGAAATGAGAAATCTACCATAGCCTTCTGAGTATCTTGTTGCCTTTTTGTACATGAGCATGTAAAAATAATTTAAATCAGCCTTACACTGAACTTTTCTAGGGTTTGTGGTGAAGAAATAACAATTCGCTAGCTATATTCATTTAATATTCAAGGGACAGGTACTAACATCACACATAGCCTTACAAAATGAGGTTTTATAAAAATAATTCATACATAAGAGGTGCAATTGTATATCTATTCTTTGTATCAAAAATTCTTTGTAGCAAAATGTGAAAACATACTCCAATTGGCTTAAATAAGGAAGGAAATTTGTGAATCAAAAACTATCAAATCTGTGTTAGGGAGGACCCACCACAGTTTCTGGTTTTCTTGACTCCATCAGTCCTTTCATGTGTGTTGGCTTCCATCATAGCAGTTGAGCCAGGCCTCTGAAATACCTTCCATATTTGATGCATAAATTGCACACTCATCTCTTCACTGCTCATTCCATGGAGAAAGAATTCATGGATTAGGATTAGTTTAAACTGGATGAGATATAGATTTAATTTGTCTGAAACTTCACAGAATTCAATCTGAAATCAGGATTGTTGGAGAATGGAAGGTAGGAAAGCAAAAACAAATATTCAGCTTTGGCATGGCTGAGCTGTAGAAACATTCATTGGGAAGGAAAATAGGAGTGCTTCTCAACCTTTTCACACTGTCTCCATCTCACTCTTCCACTCATTCTCCCATCTTCTTTATGTAAACCTGCCTGTACAGGGATAAAATTATTTTACATGGCTATCTATCTATATCTCTAGAGTGACAGATGTATAAGTGTAGGCTCTTTGTCTCACATGGCTTTTGTGGACAGGGCATTTTAAAACAGATGTGATGGCTAATTTTATGTATATTAAACAAATGTGATATGTTACTTTTATGTGTCAACTTGAACAAGGACAAAGGATGCCCAGATATCTGATTAAACATTATTTCTGGGTATGTCTGTGAGAACATTTGGGGAAATTAGTTTTTGAATTTGTGGACTGAGTAAAGCTGATGGACTTTTCTAGTGTGGGTGCACCTCATCCAAGGTGATGAGGGCCTAAACAGAAGACAAAGGCAGACAAAGGTCGAATTCACTCTCTGCCTGGCTGGTTAACCCGGGGCATCGATCAATTCCTGCCCTCTGTGCTCCTGGTTCTCAGACCTTCTGATGCAGATTGGAATCTAAACCACTGGGTCTGGCTTTTAGGCATTTGAGCTGCACCATCAGCTTTCCTGGGTCTCCAGCTTGCAATGGCAGATTGTGAGACTTCTCAGCCTTCATAATAATGTGAGGCAATAAATTCTCTCTCTCTCTGTGTGTGTGTGTGTGTGTGTACGTGTGTGTGTGCACACACATGTGTATATATAATATAAATTATAATATATTCCTAAGTAAAATATGTTATATGTAATATACATATATAATATATGTATATAATATACATATATAATATATAGATACACATATATACATGCATTTGTATATATTTAATATATTGTATTATATTATATTATATTATATTATATTTGTTATATTTATTATATTATATACATATTTATATATACTATTGATTCTGTTTCTCAGGATAAGACTGACTAATACAAGGGACTTAAGTCTTTAGTCTTTAAAGGTCTAGATTTGCTTTGTTTTGTTTTGCTTGCTTGTTTGTTTCTGGTGACCCAAACTCAAAGTACTTTTTTTTCTTCTGTATTTAATGATCGCGGCACATGAACTCATTACTTCATCTTTCAATACTTGTCTGATAAGCTTAAAAGGGGGATACTTTCTTGCAGAGAGAATCTGCTTCTGCTTTTGACCACAACCAGAAGCACCATCTAATTGGGAATTTCTTGGCTGCAATAAGTGACCTGACTCAGAGAGAGAGAGAGGGAGAGAGAGAGAGGGAGAGAGAAAGGAGGAGAGAGGAGAAAGGAGAGGAGGAGAGAGGAGAAAGGAGGGGAGGAGAGAGGACCGAACCAGAAATTCAGGCTGGTTCAGGCTCACTTTGCTACTTGCTAGAAGTTTTGCATGTAAGTCACTGCTGCTCTTTACATTCTACTGCTGTTTGCCCTTAGGGAGACCCACATTTTCCTCTCCCTGAAGTATGCCTGCTGCTTGCTCCTCAGTGCTTCTATTTCTAACTATAATATTTTACATTTATGTGAAGAGGTGATTCTTGGGGACTTTCCTACCATTTGGGTGAGAAGCATCACTTCAAAGAGTGTGGCTTTTGCAAGATCTGTTTATTCTCAGGTTGAGGGGCTCTCACAGTACTTAATACCTACTTCAAATTCATTCTCCATGTGATATTCACATTCTGTGCCTATGTGAACATTTCTTATATTTATCTCATCTTACCGTAATATTTACATAAAAGAACACTACTATTATACTGCTAGTGATATTGAATTCTTTCAGGGGACTTTGATCTGGAGGAGTTTATTATAGTTATTTATATATTGTATCAGCAATCCATAAGATCACAGAGTGCATATTGAGATTGCCAAATGCAATTTAAATGTAAAGGGTATGATATGATCGATAATATTGTAATAAAATTTAAATCTAAAGTAGACTCACAATGACTTGTATGCCTTATTGGATCTTCATGGAAAAGAAATCTATTTTCTTTAAAAATCTTTGTTTGAAGTAACACTAAATATGCATGTAGCTTTGCTTTAATTTCTTGTTATTAATAATAAATTGAACTAATTACAGTATGAATCACTAGACATGAAATTACATAAGATATGTAAAAGAAAAAAATTAACAAAGGTCAAAAATCTCTTACATTTGATGGCAAAACTTGGAAGGACATAAAATTGTTTGCATAATATTGTGTATATAAATGTCAGACTATTATGCTTTGTGGCATAAGTAAGGGAAAATGGAGAGGATAATTAAATAAGGGTAACTGAAAATTAGATGAATTTCTTGAGTTAAACTAATATACATTCTTTAATTGGGCTCAATAAATTCATTTAAACCATTTCTTTCCAGAAGAAAAAAAAATACTTTTATGTGATATTCTGCAATTAGGTAAATAATATTTGTGAGAACCTCCCATGGAAAACAACCATTACCTACAAGGTTAAAATTACCTTGGTGTTTAATTCCAAATCCGCTGTAGTCAACAGTGTTCATAAGGATGCTTATTAGAGAAAATTTAGTTAAATCAAACATAGGACATCTTTGCTTTTGATGGATAACTTACTAAACATAAATTTAGACTGATTACTCTACCATGACAAAAATTACACATCTTCTTGTCCTAGAGAGAAAACATTGAAATGCTGGCTTAAGTTTCTCTTCAAAATTAAAAGATAATAAATGGACACTGACTAGATTTATGCCCTCGATTTAAAGCTTGTTTTTTTTTTCCCCCTAATACCCAGCATCATATTAATAAATTTCTCCTCTATAGTTGATTTGCTAAATGTAATTTATTCTGTGTAGATAATGTTTTTTTTGTGAAGTTAGCATTCTTTTGATTCACTAAGGAAGGCATATGCTTTATCTTCTTTAATGTTAATGTGTTCAATTATATGGAATCCCCTTCCATGATAAACTCTCCCTGATGTTGATAGGCATATATTCAAAACATTGCTTGCATTATTCTCTTAATACATATTGTTTAAATATATGAGAGACTATGTTCATAATTGCAAAGGACCTATGCTTTTCTTTTACTGGCCAAAGGAAAACCAGAAAAGTGATATTCTTGTCTGGTTTGGTAGCGACACCACACAGCTTTCATTTAAGGTGGACAGATTTTATGCTCTAGACTTTTGACCAGTTCCTATAAGAAAATATCTGTTTCTTGAATTATTGTTAGAACTGACTGTAAAATTGCTGGGTTTAGTGCAATTAGGTGGATTTTTAAATATTTCCTCAACCCATGTGCAGCGAGTTAAGGAGTCTATCCTCAAAATTCATGTTCAACTAGGACCTCAGAAGGTGTCCTTATTTGATAATAGGGTCTTCTGTAGATGTCACTACTTATGGTGAAGTTACATTGGATCAATGTGGGTCCTAAATGCAATGTCATTTGGTGTCTTTGTAATGAATAGCACTTTACAAGCCTTAGTTTTAAAGGTTATGAGAGTATTACATAACCTACTATCTTCCAATAAGTTTACATAAATATTAAAATGAAATCCTACAACATTTATAAAGATAAGGTAATTCAAGTTAATAAGAAATGTGTCATTGCTTTTGACTTAAAATATTACTTTATTATAAGAACACTGATCCTTATGTTAATTACTATTTTACTATTTGAGACACATGACCTAGATAAATTTTAAAACCAAAAAAAAAAAAAAAAAGATTTCTTGATAAGTCTTCTTGTTTGGTAGACAAGATCTTATCATTTATGCAAGCTATGCAAAAAAGTGTTAAAATTGATTAGTGGTTGAAAGGTTGTGAATACTGGTAGAGAAAGCAAGCTATTCCTGCATAGATTTTTTTCATCATATTTTGAAAGATTATCATAAAAATACTTTAAATTTTGATGTTTCATGTTGTTTTCTGAAATCATAGACCACACAATCATACCACTATTAAGAACATTTTTCTTAAATTAAAATTAGATTTCTCTTGTGTTAAATGGTGACATTTTTACTAGTGACTTAAGCGATCATAACCATACAATGAGCTGAGAATCTTTAAACATGTAGAAAAAAATACAGTTAGTTTCATTAATAGGTTTTGATTTATGAAGTTTAATCTAGAGTTAAAACTATGAAAATTACCAAATAAAACCTATATTTTTTCTAGTCTTATAAAATACTATTAAAAAAAGTTTTCATGTGAAGTCTTTATTGTATAAAGTTTTCTTTAACAGAAAATTTAGCTTTGTCTTGGATATAGATGATTTTCTATTAAAGGTTAGACTGGGAAAATTGATCCATTTTATATAAGCCACCAAGTAGTCATTAAATTGAAACCTATCTATCTTGCATTATATTCTGATGTCTTAAAGTGACATTTCTTTTGTCAATTTATTTTCCTTTCTCTTAGCAATTTTAGTTAGTATTTCTCCCTTGACTACTTTTTGTTTCTGTTTTTGGAACTTTATCACTATTAGTTTGCTATTCTTCTTTCTGTCTTTGTTTCAACTAAGTTTTAGAATCGTTTTGGTCTAATATTCCAAATAATGCTTGGAGAAAAAAAAAACATAACACTACAATACGACAGAACAAAAATATATCTCAATAAAGATTTCTGTGTTTCAGCAACACTATTTGTCTTTTCAAAACAACATTCTATTGAGAACTCACGCTCTTGAGGGAGCAATTCTAAAGAATTTCTGCTACTCACAAGCCAAGTTCCAATATTTTATTTTATAGCAAAAAATAAGGTTACAAAAAGTCCAAATCAACTTGCATCAGCAAATAACTTACTGTGATGTGTGAAAGATAGCAAGAAAGACTATTTCTTTCCTAAAACTTTTTGTCTAGTAAAACAAAACCAAATCTAAATGCCTCAGTATTTTTATCTAAGTATAAACCCAATAGTAATATTTTGAGAAAATAAGAATTTCACCTCTTTATTAAGCAAATGTTAATTTAAAAGGAATAAGTTCATTATTCTATTTAACACTTTTTTTAAAAATAATTTTAACCTTGATGAGATTATTTTCTTCTGAAGGTAATATTTTTACCTATATAAGGATACACATAAACATAAATTAGTAGTGGAAAACAATCATAGAGATCATATAATTCACATCAAGTATACATTACACACAAATATGAACATGTACATCAATCAAGAAAAATGTACCTGTCCCAAGTGTCACAGGTATCTCTAACTACTTTGTTGCCTCATTATTTCTTCACTCAATCACTCCTCAAACTCTTTTCCTCTCATCTTCTCTATCATATAATCCAATATATATTATAAATGTACTAGAAATTCATAATTAAATAAGAAAGACTGTATCCTTGTGCATCATACAATCTAGTAGAAACAAAAAAAAATATTGATGTTAAAATATAAGTAGTAATATAAGACAATGATCAGTAAAATTAATAAAACAAGGTGACGACTGGGATGGGGTAGAGAGTTAAAAACTTTAAATAAGTGTTTAGGGAACTGAGACATGAATAATGACAGGATGTAACCATGACAATTGTGAGTAAAATAGTAGAGCCAGAAAACTAAGGTTCTAGAAATAGTTTAGCTTAGGGGACACAGAAGAGCTAGTATGGCTGATTCAGAATAAGGGAAGGGGTTAGTGTTGTGGACTTTGCCTTGCAGTAGGAGGATGTCTGATTGGTCTAAGTCAGAGAGTTCACCTAACGGAAAAATGAACCGTATCCGATTAAGAACGATCCCAAGGAACAGTTAAATTTATTCATGATCAGGCAGGCTTTAATTGGAGTGCTGGTTGTGGATATAAAGAAAAGTAATCAAATACAGGCCAAATGTTGGAAGTAAAAAAGAAGGAACTTTCTGTAAACTGATATACATAAAGTTAGAAATTAAAGAGCCACAAAGTCAACCTACTTTCTAATATCCGGGCAGCATCACCTCCAAAAGGTGCTGCAGAGTGCTGTGGAAATACAGACACTAACATGCAACTCTGCTGGAAAGCTGGTTTATCTAATGTGTATAGCTCCCTGAGTAGCTAGCACCCAATATCAGAAGGCTCCCATCCTATATTCCAGGTCATTTGAAGGCTAACAAAAATTGACCATCTTCACACATACGTTATGAAAAAAAAAATGTAGGAAAGCAGTAGAATCGAAAGCTTATAGGGAAGAACAACCCGCAGTGTGTCCATATGATAAGAGCCCATGTAAGTTGCCCAGCAAAACCTCCGTGCATTTGTCTTATTATTCCACAGGAGACGATGGAAAGGAATGAAATAAAAATGTTTTCTGGTTTGCAGGCTGACCAAGTGGAGATGAGGAAACTAGGAGGATTGTGGTACTTGGGGAAGGGTTCTATAATCAGTTTACTTTTTCAAAATTGTTTTAAGGATAAAAATAACCAAATATAATCTAGTCAATCCCCTCATGATGAAAGATTTAAAAGTATGAATCAGAAACGTGAAATGACGGTTTGTTAAGGTCACATAACATGTTACTGCTGTAACTGAGGCTACGGTGCAGATTATCTCTCAGTTCGGTTTCTTTAAACTGACAGCACAATACATTTTTAGTTTACCATTTATCTGCCAAGAAAATATATTAGTTAATAATAAGTGCTTAGAAGCCAATTTCCTGGAAAACATCATGGGATGCCTTTCTCGTGTATACTTACGTTTAATTCAAATCGCAAACTGCCCTTGGAATGTAAATGAATATGTTCTTCTCAGGTTAAGTGGTAACATTGTGACCAAATAATTTAAAATGTAAGCAGTTTTATTAGTTATTATGCACAGTGTAGAACAGAGATATAATCTTGTGGGTATTAACATTTTATCTTTTTTCTAAGTGGAAAAATGCCTCTGCATTTTAGGGATCATATGAGATAATAAAACATGCCTAGAGTTTGGAGTCAATTAATTGTATCTTAGCTCATGAGGCCCCATGTTGGCTATGAAAACACATACATGCTCCTCTGTGCCTCAGTTTCCTTTCTATGAACTATGAATAGAAAAAAAAAGTATTATAAAAATTAAATAAGATACCTCTTAAGAGAACATCTGGAGCATAATATGCATGTATTAAATGTTAGATTTAACCAATATTAGAATATAAGATGGCATATACTTTTATGCAAAAAAGGGCTGCTTCTTGAAGGAACCTTCAAATACCACCTATATCTTTTCAGGCGTAATGACTCCTACAGTCGCTCTTATAAATATCATTACATAGCTTTTTAGAAACATTATTATTCACATTTGAATCACTGGAGGAACTATAAAAAATGTAAGAGATGTTAGAGAATACTTTTAATGATTGTTCAGCAGAAGTTTTCCTTGGGGAAAATTTAATCATTAAAACTTACCAAGTATTTTATTATCATCTCATGCAATTCCCTGAATAACTATATCCCTTGTTAATCCACTAATTTATTCTGAGGCTGGTCCTACTGACTAATGCCCCCAGATGTCTTTTAACTGAGTAGCAATACTCTTGCTTATGGAGTTTTTTTGACCTTTTGACATTTCTATTTCCTACCTATGTGTCGATTAGAATATTAGAAAGACATACATTATGCAGAAAGCAGTGTACCTGAGTGAACCACTGGTATAAATTAATGTAGAAGTAAGAGTTTCCCCAAAACAAGTATGTGGCTCCCTGAAGGAAATTTATTTCTGGAAAAATCCAGAACAAGTATTTTTTTTTTTTTTCACCTGGAGCTTTAACTACACATATAAAGATTTCAAATCTATGCCCCAAATTTTCCTGTAGAGTTGGCATAAGTATTGCTTAGGATTAAATATTATTGATAAATGGGAATGTCTGACATAGATGTTTGATTTTACCAAACACAAAACCATTTTACCTGGTATGACATATTATGAGAATACCATGAAAATTCATGTGTCATTGTAACACACATATGAGAATAATAAGATTTAGTAAGTGTCATGGAAATTATTTTATCATCCCTTTGCTCACTTATTAATTCATTTTATGATTATTTAAGAAACAACCTCCATCTGATAGTTTCTTTATATACACTTGGGATACAATAATAAAATTAGAAAAACAAAAGGCAGGACACCATTTCTTACCTAATCTATCTTAGAATCTAAGAGACAGATATTAAAGAATCACACAACTAAATAGAAAATTAAAATTTCCTTATTAAGTGATAAATAGAAAGGACCTTGGTGTTATGAGAATGCATTATGAAGAAAATTTATAGGTAGGGAGGTCAGCAAAGAATTACCTAATGAAATGAAAGAATTGAAATTAAAGACAGAATGGGAGTTAATATGGCAAATGGAGGAATGCATGGGAGAGTTCTAGGCTGAGAGAAGAGCGCATGTGCAAAGATCCAGTGCTAGAGCAAACAGGAAGCATATAAGGAAATGAAATATGTGTGGTATATCTGGAGCACCAACAAGAAGACAATAAATATGTTTGGATAAGACTACACTGGTAGGTAGAGTCAGAATATCTAGTCTTGTTTTCTATTTTAAAATGTTTAGCTTTTTATTTAAGAACAAATGAAAGGAAGATATTTTATGCAAGGACAATATGATCAGATCTGAATTTTGATAAAAGGACTCTACTTGACATATAGGAAATAGTTAGGGCCAACTTTGTAGAGACTGAGATACTAAATTATACCATTGAGTGAGTGCAACGTTTCAAACTAAGGTACCTGGAAATTGCCAGAGAGTAGAGAAGAAAAGATGATGGATTCAAGGGATATTTAAGTAATAAAATGTCCAACATATGTTGATGGTTTGACTAATCATGGAAGGAGACAGGAAAATGTTGAATTTGGCCTCCTGGGTTCTTAAGTTTAAATAATTATAATAGTGTTATACATTAAGAAAGGAAAATCTACTAGACTACAAAACTGGAGAAGGGGAGTTTATGAATTTTCTTTTGAACTTGTTAGTTTTAAAGTGAATCGAGACTTCAAAGACACTTTTTTAAAAAAATAGAGATACATAGGTATGAAGCTCAGAGGACAGAGTTGAGCTAAAGTATTAATGTGAGATAAAGCTGATAAAAACAGCAAATGAATTCAATGACAAGAATGGTGTTTATTCTGGAAAAAAAATTGAAATAAGGAGAATTTTATTTTACAAATGAGATTCAAAAGAACCAAGAAAGATAAAGAAGAAAAGATCAGGAAGAAGAGTCATAAAAGAATGACGTAAGAGGATAGAATCAAAGAAGCCAAGAAAGGTGAGGGTTTCAGGAAAGAGAGGTCAACAATATAAACTGCAGTAGGATTCAGCGTCCTATAAGTTATTATTGATTTTAGCAAAGTATGTTTTTGGGCAATAAAACAGAGGGAGTCTGAATTATAGGCAAATAGTGATAAATAGGTACAGCTACTTTCATCAACTGTTTGAAGAAGTCGGCTGTGTAGGTGAGCATGGATATAAGCATGCTGCATAAGATATGTCAGGGTTTAGTTTAGTTTTGCTTGCTTTCTTCAGTGGAAAAGAAAATCTTGAGCACCTAATTTAATACAATACAAGAGAGAAGAATAAATACGTTAATCATTTGAGAAATATAGGCAGAAAAAAACAGTAATCTTGCAAAAAATACCTTGAGATATTGTTTTATATGAAAAACAAAACGTTCAACAGGAAAGAGAGATAGCAAATGCAGGTAAAATACAGAGGGAGTTGCTGCAGTGGAATAGAGAGTGTGGAAGGGATTGGGTTTCAGTAGGAAAATGATAACAAATAGACATGGGATTTTCTTTTTTTATTAATGCAAGGGACTCAGCAAGTTTACAAATCTGTGAGTAGGGAAAATCGAATATAGGAAGAACGGAGTGAACGTTTGTAGCTATAGGACTCCAAACACAGGGGATCTCAGGGCTAGAGATTGACCTTAGATTGTAGAAGGGGCATGATATAAAGAAATGTATGTGAAAGGATAGCTTTCATATTCACTACTATATATACTAAATAAACATTCATGCAGGCTGGTATTTATGCATGTACATATATGCTAGTGAATATACACATACACTAAGAATAGTATAAGCTTTTCATCTTCTTGCCCTTATTTGATAATTGTTAGATGATTTTACTATGTCACTTTATTCCTTATGAAAATTTCTCACAACTACAAATGTTCAATGTTTTCTTTGAAGTACTAAAATACTATGAAGACAGGACTAAATTTGTGTTATAGCTGCTATTAAAACTATGACATGTGAAGAAAATAGCCACCCAGATATAGGTGCCTTCCAAGTAACCCTGAATCATTTTTTTCCCATATGTTTGGATGTTAGTGCTTTTCCTTAGCAAACCCCTTTATGTTATGGGACACTTAACAGTTCATTTAGCTTTTAGAAGAACCAGAGCTAATTGACTTCAATCCAGCTGTGGCAAAATCTACACAATTATTGAAGTATAAACAATGTATGTCTCAGAATTAGTTGATAATTCTGCATCTGAGAAGAGCAGTTCTGTCTCTGGAAGTCTTATGTTATTTATGTTTTATAATTATCAGTTCCAATTCTTTGTGTCTTTAGACATTATGGAGATGGTCTGGTAGTATTTTAGGTCTGTGACTGTGGGCTGATAACAAAAGATCAGTGTCACCTCAAATCTTTTTGGGGATAAAAATGGTAAAATAAGAAGTCACTACAGTGTAAAGACCATTGATTTTGTTAATAATCAGTTTCAACACTAGCTCTTTCTCTTAGCAGTTATATTATTTTAATAATAGTTTCTAAATTTAAAGAAAATATTGATATCCTTATTTGCAACATCCTTATGTTTTCCAGTTAGGTACCAGATAGTCTTCATTTTGTAATATTTCTTTCTTAATGTAATATATTCAGCCTGAAAAAGGGGAGGAAGGAGAATTTTGAAGTCCATAGTTAGGTTACTTTCTATTCTTCCTAATGTAGTAACAGACCATTTCCAAATCATTTCTAACCATTGTATGCACTTGAAGACAATTCATTTGACTCACTTTTTTTAAGCCCAAATTCTTTCTTCCTGAAGTAGAAAGGTTTTACTTATTTTGTAGTAGCATTGTAAATTGTAATAAATAAGACTCATTTTTAAAATAAATGGAATTTGAAACTTTAATATTCCAAATTTTTAGTTTTTTTAAATAGTAAAAATTTCCAGATTATTTTTTTTATTTTTCTTAATCTATTTTTCTTGCACTCTAAATGTTTCTAATTTCATTTTCCCTCCACTCTAACCTGCTTTTTAAAATCATCTCATAATTTAAATACTATTGGTAAACTTCTAGGAACTATGTTTATTAGCCACGGATTATTATTAAAACTAATATTTTAAAAGCGATTATATATGAGTTAAAAAATCAGGCACTACACGAGTTTTAAAAAATCAAAGTTAGAATGAGTTAAAAAGAATCAGATACCACACAAAATTATGTTGAATAGTAAAAAGACTCCTTTTCTTATAAACTCCTCCAGTCAAAATGATGAGATATTAATAAGTTGCTTATTTTTCTATTTATGTTAAGGGAAATTGCATCCTAAACACACACACACACACACATCCATATTCACGTGCATTTTTTTTTATACATAAACAATTTTTATATAAAACATCCAATTTACAGGCTTACAATTCACAAACAGTACTGTAGTGGATATTTTATTGAACATTTTACTAAAATATTATGGATATTCCATTATATTTTACTCCTAATAACTTCCCTTGCTTTGAAGTCTGCTCTGTCTGAAATTAACATAGCTACTCCTACTTTCTTTTGATTAGATTGAGCATGACACATCTTTCTCCATGTTTGCTTTTCACCTTTGTGTCTCTTTATATATAAAGTGTGTTTCTTGCAGAAAACATATAATTGGATCTTATTTTTTGATTCACTCTGACACTGTCTTTCAACTGGTACATTTAGGCCACTAATGTTCAAAATGATATCGAAATACTTGGATTAATATCTACCATATTTGTTATCGTTTTCTATTTGTTGCCTTTGTTCTTCTCAGTTTTGTACTCTACTATTTTTCTGCCTTTTGTATTATTAATTGAGCATTTTATATGATTCCATTTTCTCTTCTTTCTTACAATGAATTAAACTTCTTAAGTATTTTAGTGTTTTCCCTGGAGTATGCAATGTACATAAAGTCCACTTTCAAATAACACTATACCACTTTACTGATAATGCGATACCTTATAATAACAAAATAATCCTAATTCCTCCTTCCAATGTCTTGTATTATCGCTATCATTTATTTCACTTACAAATAAACATACATAAGCATATATATGTATACACACACATAGATATACACATATACTTAAATATATTGTTGGTATTATTTTTTTGCTTTTAAATACCAGATATATGGTGGAAGACCTCAAATATATAGTAGGTAGCTTTTTAAAACAGGCTTCTTTTACTTAGAAGTTAAGTGTTGTTATGTTGAAAAGTTAAGGTTTGTACATGTCTTTCCATGGCTTGATAACTCATTCTCTTTTATCACTGGAAATATCCCCTTGTATGGACGTGCCCTGGTTTGTTTACCCATTAACATGTTGAAGGGCATCTTATTGGCTTTGACTATATCTGCTAGAAACATTTGTGTACAGGCTTTCATGTCAAAATAAATTTTCACATCACTTGGGTAAATATCTAGGAGCACAATTGCTGGATTCTATGGTAAAACTATGTTAATTTTCAAAAGAAACTGCCAAACTATCTTCTAAAGTGGCTAAAACTTTTGCATTCTCACAGCAATGAATGAGTACTGGTGCCATTCCATATCCTTGTCAGCATTTGGTAATGTCAGATTTATTTATTTTTATTTTTGGAGATATTCTGTGAGGTGTCCAGCAGCATCTCATTGTTGTTTTATTTTGCTATTCCCTGATGACAAATTATTTTGAGTATCCTTTTATCTGTATATTTTCTTTGGTAAAGTGTCTGTTCAGATCTTTTGTTCACTGTTTTAAAATTGGGCTGTTTTATTTTCTTATTGTGAGTTTTAAGTTCTTTATATGTTTTGGATACAAGCCCTTTATGTTATGTGTTTTGCATTTTCCCCCATCTGTAATTTGCTTTTCATTTTCTTTTTCACAGAGTAGATTTTAAGTCAATAAAGTCCAACTTTTCTGTTTTTGTTTTCTCATAGATCATGATTTTGCTGTTATATCCAAAAACTTATTGGAAAACCTAAGGTTAATTAGATTTTTTTCCATTTTCTTCTAAAAGTTCGATACTTTTGAATTAAATGTTTCGTACTGATACATTTTGAGGGTTTTTTTTTTTTCAGATTTGTAAGTTCTTTGTCAAGATTAACTTGTTGTGTAGTTTGGATGTCCACTTTCAGCTCCAATTGATGGTCTGTTTTTTTTTTTCTTCATTGACTTGTGTTTGTGGCTTAGACAAAAATTGATAGAATATATTTATATAGATCTATTGCTGGGCTTTCTGGCCTTTCCTATTGTTCTAGATGTCTATTTTTTGCCAATACCAATTTCTGGATTATTGTTGCTTTACAGTAAATCTTGATATCAGATACTATTAGTCATCCAAATTTGCTGTCCTTTTTCTGTTGTTATGATGGCTATTTTATGTCTTTTGCCTTTCTACGTAAACATCAGAATAAATTTCTATCATGGACCTCAAAATACTTCTACATGCTATTAATTACGCAATTCCAAATAACTTTAAAATGTTTGAGCGTTCGTTACAGCAGCACTTCACGCTCTTTACCAAAATCTGTGTTAATATCCTAGATTTGCCATAACAACATACCACAATCTGAGTGGCTTTAAACAACAGAAATGCACTTATTCCCTCATAGTTTTGGAGACTAGAAGTCCAATATAAAGTTCTTGGAAGGGCTGTTCTCACCCTGAGTTTCTAGGAGAATACCATTTCTGGCTTTTTTATAGCATTTTGTGGTTACCAAAAACCCTTGGTATTCCTTGGTTTGCAGATGCAGCCATTGTCTCTATTGCCACATGATATTATCTATATATCTCTGTGTTCAAATTTCCCTCTTCTTATAAAGATACAAGTAATTGGATTAGGGCCCACTTTAATCCAGTATGACTTCATATTAACTTGATTAGAACTGCAACAACCCCATTTGCAAATGAGGTCATAGTCACACAGGTACTAGGAATTGGAATTTCAACGTATTTTGGAAGATAAAATTCAACCCACACCATTGGATAATAGAAACTGATGTAAATAAGCCTTTCTTGTGAAATTTCATGTTAATATGGCTCTCACTGGGCTGTTTTTAATATTTGCTGTAGCTTTAAGTACAAGAGACTTTAAGATTCTCAGGTGTCTTATTTACCCTAAGACTTCCTCTTAACAAACCCTGAAGCTTGCAGCTCTTTCAGCTGTAACCCCCTGTTATACGTGAGCCCCGGTGATGCAGTGGTAAGGAGTGGGAGAGGAAGAAGCCTTCTATGGTTAAGTTTGAGCGTTTTAGTAGCTCGTGTCCCTGGACTGCGACCTTCACGAGTGTTTCTTCATCTTCTTTAGCTGAGAAAAGAAGGCTACAGGGGATTGAAATGGGAAGTGACCTTCTATCAAGTGAATTACGGAAAAGTCACATTTGCTGGAAAGTACACCCTTGTTATGGAGAACACTCTCAGTCTATTTAAAGGCCGTTACTTTCCTGTCTTCCTGCTGGAGGAATGAGGTAAGTTTTTTCTTGTGTCTCAATATTTGAGAAACTCTTGGGAGATCTTATTGGTAAAATTCACAACAATATGGGGTTCCCCAAAGACTACAAACCCCATGAAAGTCACTCATACTCTATTTCACACACATACTCCAGAAATTATCAAAATTATCATGTATGTGTTTCTACCAGTTTATGGCTCCAGAAAGTTCTGCTCCAGGTGAGCCTTATTTGTGATTCTTTGTAATAGCCTGTTTCTCCAGATTTCAGAATGTCAGCTTGGGCTGTGCTATCCTTTCTCTGAGGGATCCAAGAAAATTTCCTGATTCTTAGTTTCTTAAGAATTTCTCTTGTAAGAATGGGATTGAAAATTGTCGAGCTTTTTCATGTCGATGTCGAAAATGTAATCCGGTTGCTTTCAATATTTGAAACATAGTTTTGCCGTTTATAAGATACTTGGTCAACTGATTATTTAAGCACTGGGGCTATGTCTTTGCTTTGCCTTCTTTGTTGTTGCTGTTGAAAGTTCAGCCATTAATTTCATTCGTTTTCTTTTGTGTGTTATGAGTAGCTTTATTCTGTCTTTGAAAATTCTGTTGTCTTTGGTTCTCAGCCTTTTTACTATAGTGTATCTATGTGATATGTTGACTTTTATTATGTTTTCTGCTTCTATCATTGTTACATTAATTGAATTTTAAATATTATTCCTATATACATTTCTGATATAAAAATAACTTATCTTTGATTTACCTTTTTATATAATGTTAGGTTTTTCAATATTATGTTTTGTATTTTTGCATCTATGTTCAAAAGATAATGTTTCTTTCCTATACTGTCCTTGTTAGGGTTTTGACTAAGGTAGGTTACTCTGACCTCATAAAAATATTGGAAAATGTTTTCTCTATTTCTATTAAAAGTTTATGTGAATTTGGTAACTATTAAATGTTTCAAATGTTTCACAACTTCAGTGAAGCTATAAAATTATGCATGTTTTGGGAAAGTGGGATGCCTTTTAACAAGAGATTAATACATTCATTGTGAGTCAGATGAAATTTATTTAGTTGTGCTTTAGTCTTATTTAATTGTGCTTTAGAGGAATTTGTTTTTTATTTAAATCCAATTTTTATATTTATTGAGGTAAAGCTGTTCTTTATATCGACTCATTTTATTTTTACTGCCTTTGTTTTCTCTAGGATATAATATTTGTCCTGCCATGTAATCATATGATTTGTATTTTCTCACTTCTTTATTAATCTTGCTACAGTGTTATCAATTAAGAAAAAAACATTTCTTATGTTGATACCAGTCTTAATTTTCTGCTCTTACCTTTATCATTTAGTTTTTCAGATTTTCTTTTACTTTTTTCCCTAAACTTTTGATATAAAGAATATATCACATATTTTCAACTAATCCCTTTTCTTATTTATAGATTTAAAATTATAAATTTCTTTCTTAGCTTTTAGGCTCAGGTACATATTTTGAAATATCATACTTCTATTATCATTCTGGTTAATTTTTGTCATTTATTTGTGTATTTTCTTATTTCATATATATTTTTAGAAGTATATATTTTAATTCCAGGGGTTGTAGATGAGGTAGTTGGCTCTTTCAAAATGATGGCTAGGACTTCACAGGTCAGTGAACCAATTTGAGTGCTTTGCCTGCTGCTATTCTATCTCGATAATGCTACTGAGTATGGGAATTAACCAGCAGCTGTATCTATAGCTTTGCTGTGTTTTGCACTTGAGCTGGAATTTCATTATTTTTCCTGACCTAATTACAACTAGATTCTATTCAGGTGCCACTGCTTCCACATATATTAATGCTCCATGTTGTTCCTTATGGCAAAATATCAATAATTGCAATGCTACCCCTATAATCCGAGAGTGCTCATCACCCCTCATCTCAACATCAGTATCACCACGACTGAGCAGAAACCTAGCTTTAATCATCAAAACAGAGTCACAGCTCTTAAATCAATTCTTCGACTTGGGACAGTTTGCAGATTCAATACCCTTTCAGTGAAAGAGAGGCAGGGGCCCCTTGTAAAAAGACCCTGTTAAACTGTCAACGCTTATACTCTTAATCTATCTCCCAGACTTCTTCATAGGGACTGTAGAAATTTACCAAGACTACTGTGCATTAGGGAGAGGGAAATAATCATACTTTTCTAAAATTATTAGAAAAAGGATCTGAAATGGTACTACTTCCTGGGAACCAAAAACGTCAGTTGGGAGCCCATCAGTGCTAGCAGGGGCTTCTGGGTCTTATGTCATCTAAGGAATATTAACTCAAGTCTGCCTCACAGTGGGCCCAGTGGACCTCTGAATCAATTCTATAGTTTTGTTTTGTTCTAGAATGTGTAGTCGAGAAAAATAGATTCAGCAACTATCAGAATCTCCACATTGGTTTCCTGGCTTGTAGAGTGAAAGCTATTATGGTACAAAAGACCAAGTGAAAACCATTAGACCTTCCTCTACCTACAAATATTCCACATTTATCTGTTTCTGTGGACAATGACAATAATAAAAAATTATCAGTTGACTCCCATTTAAATTTCTGTTTCAGATTAGATTTTATTGGCTGAGCAAATTAACAGATGCCGTGATGCCTGGTGTGGCTATACTCAGACAAATGTGGGTTTTTTTATTCATTCTATATACCTATTAGTAATAAAAATCAGAAATAGTTTGCTTTCAGCTAGCAAGACTAATAATCCACCTTCACTAATACATCCGTGATATATTAATTCTAGAGCTCCATGTCATAATTTAGATTGCAGAGAATTTAATGATCTTTCTCTTCCACAAGAAATTATGCTTGTCCATTACATTGATGATATTATGTTTGTTGGACCTGGTGTGAATGAAGTAGCAACTACTGTAGATATATTGGCAGGATCTTTGTATGTCAGAGGGTGAGAAATAAATCCAAAAACATAAAGGAGCCTTACGGGAATTTCTAGTACTCCAGTGGTATGGCATATACCAAGATTATCCTTCCTAAGACGTAGGATAAATAGTCACATCTAGCTGTTTCTACAACCTGTCCTCCCCCCAAAAAATGACATAATACCTCTTTGAATTTTGGATGCAACGTATATGTCAAGAAGCCCCAAAACATCTTTAAGTAGGACTCAAAACAACAGAAAACTCCTAAGTGAGTCCAGGCTGTTGTGTAAGATGTCATCCCATTTGAGCAGCATGATCTAGCAGATCCAATGGCACGTGAACTATCAGTGGAAGATAGTCGTGCCATTTGGAGACCTTGGAAGGCTTGTGTAGGTAAATCACAGTGCTCACTTTTAAGAGCAAAATTCTTTCAACTTCTGTGAATAACTACTTCTGTGAATAACTGTTTCTTCTTTTGAGAAACAACTTTAGGCTAGCTTCTTGGCCTCAGTACAGATTAAAATCTTAACAATGTGGGCTACCATTTACCAAACAACCTGAGCTGTTCATTATGAACTGGATGTCATCTGATTCACCAAGTCATAATGTTGAGTGTTATCAGCAGAACTCCATTAGCAAATGGAAGTTGTATGTATGAGATCAGGCTAAATCAGACCTTGAAAGCACAAGTAAATTGAATATGAAAGGGACCCAAATTGTCATGGTCTTATTGCTGCTACATTACTTTCTCTTTTCTAGTTTGTACTTATGAATTCATGGAGTCCTTACAACTAAGGATTCAACTTTGATTCAGAAAGAGAAATCTCTGGCCTGGTTTACAGATACTTCTGCACAATAAACAGACAGCATTTAAAAGCAGACTGTTGCAACACTACAGCCCCATTTCTAGGACAGCTCTGAAGGACAGAGGCAAAGTAAAATTCTCTCAGTAGTCAGAACTTCATACGATGTACATGATTGTTCATTTAACATGGAAGGATAGGTGGACAGAAATTATGGTTTATGTGGGTTGTGGTCATTGTTTTTGTTGGATGGTCAGGAATTTGGTAGAAATGTAATTGGGACATTGGCGTTAAGAAGATCTGGGGAAGATGTATTTGGATTGTCCTCTTTGAATAGAAAACAATGTGAAGATATTTGTGTTGCTTGTAAATTATCACCAAATTGTGGCTTTAGCAGAGAGTTTTAATAAGCAAATGTATAGGATGACCCTTTGTGGACAAGGCCAATCTTGCTGTAGCCACTGCTGAATAACTAACCTACCAGCTGCAAAGAACAACACCAAGTCCCCCATATGACCCTTGTCCCCAGGGGAGGTCGGCCAACTACCTGGTGGCTGGTTAGTTGAACCGTTTCCATTATGAACTGTGTAGTTGCTGGTGCAGAGACTACTCTGGATCTGGATTTACCTTCCTGAATGCTAAACTTCTGCCAAAAAAAAGCACATTTGTAGACTTATATAATGTCTAATCTATTTTCATGACAGTCTATACAGAACTTCTTATAGACAAAAAAAAAAAAATCATGCAGCAAATGAAGTATGATAGTGGGCTCATCCTCATAAAATGTGTTGACTATATCATGTTTCCCACAATCCTGAAGCACTTGGCTAGATAGAAAAGTGGAATGGCCCTTTAAAGACCCAGTTACTGCACCAGCTAGTGGGAGCTGGTGCTTTGTGGGGCTGGGCAAATGTCTCCCAGGATGTTCTATGTGCTCTAAATTGGTGTCCAAGAATCAGAGATCCAGGAATCAATGTGTGGAAGAGGGAGCAACTCCGCTGCTAGTGATCCACCAGCAACATATTTTTTCCTCATTCCCACAGCCTTGGGCTCTAACAGTCTAGAAGTGAAAGTTTTAAAGGAAGAGATGCTTCCACCAGGACAGAGAATAATAATTCCTCTGAAGTGGAAGTTTAACTGCCATTTAGCCATTTGGGGTTCCTCTTGCCTCTAAATCAACAGTCAATAAAAAGAGTTATTGTGGTGGGTGGGATGATGTTTCATGGTACGTGAGGAAAAATTGTGCTATTTTTATAAAATAGAAATAAAGAAAAGTATACCTGGATACAGGAGATCCCTCAGGGACCCTTTACCATGTCCTGTGATTAAAGTCAATGAAAAACTTCAAAAACCCAATAGATGCAGGACTTGTTATGATCCAAAATTTTGAGGTTAAGGTTTAGTTCACCCCACCACATAAAGACCCATGAGCAGCTGAAGTGCTTCCTAAGGGCAAAGGGAATTTTGAACGGTAGTAAAAGAAGGTAGTTATAAATACTAGCTATAACCAGTTGCTGAAATGAGGACTGTAATGTGTTCATTCTAAATTTCGTTATGAATATGTTTGTATACACATCAAATATTTTTTTATTTTCTCATTTTCTTATCTAAGACACATTAATACCAGTTAATTTTGTCACAATATTTAAGTTACAGGATATCAAAGGAGGAGAAAGTAAACATCACCCAAAGAATTTGCATCCTTTTCTGGGGAAAGGGTTAGCAGGTTTTCAGTTGTATGAAGGATAGTTGTATCATATTAAGAAGAAATATTCCATAGTTATTATTTTTATTTGGAGATTAATTCTGAATCAGGGAGATGTGTATGGATGTCAAATTGAGAAGAGGTAGGCTATGCCAAATTTGTTAGTCAACTTGGCAAGGGCGAAGTCCTCAATTTTTCAATCAAACACTTATAAAGGTGCTACTGTGAAGGTATTTCTTAAAAGTGATTAAAGTTCAAATAAATTGACTTTACTTGAGATTGTTCTAGATATTGTGTATGGAAAGGCCTTAAGAATTTAACTGAGCCTTCTCTGAACAAGAAATTCTGTCTGTGAACTGCAGCTTTAGCTGATGCCAAATTCTCTGTTTATCATTCTTGACATCTACAAATTTCAGACTTGAATAGATAGTCCCAACAATCACGTAAGACAATTCTTAATATATACATATCTTCTACTGATTTTGTTACTCTGGTTGGTCCCCGAATGATACATATTTTGATACCAGAAGTAGTACAGTATCTAAGTAATATACATAAAGTAACCAGCTTAATTATGTCTTAGCACATAGGCTGATTAAAAACCCAAACTGACAATTTTAGAGCATGAGTTCCCTTCACACTTCAAAATTTAAAACAACACATATTAAAATAACTTCCTTAAAGGCATTACATGGAACACAATCTACAATTTCTAATAAGCAAAAGAGTGGAAAATATACTTCTGTTTCTCTTTTCTATATTTACTGTTATTAAATAATTCAAGCCAATATTTCTGTTTTCAAAGCAAGTTTTCCTTTGGTGTGCAGCTATGTGTTCAATTCCTTAAGCAAATTAGCAAGATCTTTATAAATAGGTTTCACCTGTGTTTTCTAATGCATTTTATTTAAAATAAAGTTTTACCTAATTGCATATCAATACTTAAATGACATAAAACTCATGAAAGATATTTAGAAGCAGGTTTTAACATGTTAGAACTTTGGGAACTGATGGAAATGTTTTGTATTTATAACTATACTTGTTTAATAAATTGTTATGCATTGTTGCATATCATTGTATTTAGTCAAAGGTTTGATAATTATAATAAACTCTGGCAGGGAAATTTTTAAATGTTTAATTGTATATGCTATTTGACACATCTTTACTTAAGGGGAGGAGATTATATTCATACATCTCCCCCTAAGTAAAGAAAGAAATCCACAAATTATTTTTGTGAAATAAATACAATGATTAAATATTTAATACAAATAATATATATATATATATTTAGTATGGCTTTACTTCTGAAAATGAAGACTATCATTTCTGTTGAAAAAATGGTAAACTCTCATTTAATTTATTATTAACAACAAAAAAAACTAAGTAAATGGATATGTATGCAAAGACATTTCTTCAGTTGTTAACATGTCTTATCACCATATTTAGATGACCAGTGACATTTCTGTGTCCATCTTTTAGTTGAAATCACTGATATTCACCTTTTCTGCAGGATAATGTGAATCATTCCTTTGAGTCACCTGATTCTAAAGAAACAAATGGTGAAAATAGATTCTCCTCTTTCAATCATTTGTTATTGGTGTACAGATTATTTATTGGTGTGCTATTATCTACTGTATTCTGACATAACTCTCCAGTGATAACTATATTTTGATTCTGTTAGTTTGGTCCTAAATTTGCCTAGATAAGCTTGTTTTCTTACAATGCATTTCATTAAAATGTTAAAACTTTGACTTTCTAGAATGAAGTGGCTCTTGACCATGGGTTTTAGAATCTTTAATATTTGATCAGGCACCATCTTAGCACACTCAAACTGCTAGATGTATCACAGAATGACCCATTGGCAGGGCTTAAATATAACAGCTTTCATCTTTTAATTGGCAATATCGAATGCAACAACTACCTATTCAGTGCTGTATCATTTTGTTCAGTATGCACATCAGTGTACAAAAACACATGCAATTAACTTTTCATAGAGGTTGCTTTATAAAACTTTGTTTTTATAAGTCTCTTGAAGCTTAAAATTTATATTTTTACATCCATATGGAGGAAAAATATCTTCGTTTTTGAATAAGTTAAAATAATTTCCAGTTCATGTTAAAGGAAAAACTCTTCTTCATATTAAGCACCTAGTTCTCTGCTAAATCCTTTATAAAATGCTTGTAAAATTGATACCAGGTTAACATTAGGATAGCATTTGGTAGATAATGAAGTTAAGGTTTAAAAAAGATATTTCATTCTTTTAAGGCCTTACAGCTAATAAATGGGAGAAGAAGTTATACTGATTTTTTTTCTTTTTATGACACCATGGAATGAATTTCTGTATATTATTGAACTCTTTTCAGTATAAACATAAAAAATAGTTTACAAACTGATTTCTCAAATATTAAGCAAAAGCTAAAAATGTAACTCTTGGCTGGGAAGGAATGAGGGAAGTAAAGAATGAATGACTCCTTTTCTCTTCCCCGCCTTCTCCCTCCTCCTCATCCTCTCTTGCATGCAAGCACGTGAGCACACACATAATCACACAGACTGTTTTTTAGGTGTTAATAATAATGTTTGTTTTGTTATATTTCACACTGAAATATGTACATAGAGACAAAATCATATATGGATAAATTATTGTTTTACTTTTGTCTTTCACAAAAATTATTTGGATAAATAAGTCTTAAAAAGCACAAAACTACTTTTTTGAAACTCATTTAATATCGATTATGTGGAAATGGATGAAGTAGTCAGGTAGGTAAGGAATGGGTCTTTGATTTCTACAGGGAAATCATCCTTCCTTTTGTTTAACTCCAAATAATATTCTTATGCCAATGTGAAGAGAAGATGTAGGACATAAACAATAGGAAAATTCTGTTTTTTTGTTGTTGTTGTTGTTTTTTTTTTTTTTACACACAGTGTGCTTTAAGTGGAAAAACAAAAATGGTATCTATTATGGAGACACATCCAGAAGAAATTAATACTGTGGCTATGTTTAAGTTTTGACAACATATTAAGATTAAGTAGTATCTATTTTTTTTTAAAGCTAGACTGTCTTAAGAGGCAGGCAAATAAAAGAGGCACAAAAATATCTCCACATTACAAGGATAAAAAAATTAATAAGAAATTACCGTAACTTCCTAAGGACACTTCTGTCTACCATAGGGGAAAAGAAAAAGTTTGAGGAAAAACAATAATAACATAATTACGCAAGCATCATAAACTTACTCTAGCTTTAAAAATATTTTTAAATGTAAATGAAATGAAATTGTATTTTCATTTTCTAAAAAAATACGATTGTTTAAAATCATAGAAAAGTTTAGGAGCAAGAGGCCTTTACATGTGAAGGACTGTGCACAGGCACAAGAAAGACCTCGCAGGCTCTCTCATCTCTGGAATGACATGGAATGTGAGTGCACAGAGAAAAAGCCATGTGAGAATACGAGGTAGCCAGAGAGGTGTCAGGAGAAAGCATACCTATCCATATCTTGATTTTGAACTTCAAACTTACAGAACTGTGAGAAAACAAATTTCTGCTCACTCAGTCTGGCATTTTGTTATGGCGGCCCTAGCTGACGATTTAGGCCATTACTCTCGCTCCAACTCTGGAACACTTTGAAGGGTCATTTCAGCTTCAGAGCTCCCTGCAGGGTCACTTGAGGTCTTAGGAATACATTACTGTCCATCTCTTCCTTCTGCTAAGTTTGGCTTCTATTCCTCTCCTTTGCCCCATAGTCGTTGTTCCCAAAACATTCCCTAGTAAACTTTCTACATGCTAATCTCCACCTCACAGTTTACTAATGAGGAACCCAACCTGCAGCAATCACCTTTGCTACATTTATCTTCCCAGTGTATCATAGGTGAAAGTGTTAGCAATAACACTATTATAATATGACAATATAAATTACTGGTAGTTGAAAGAAAAAATTAAAGTATTGGTAATTGAAATTTTAAAAAGACTTACTAGGATTTAGAAAAATACTAAATTACCTTATGCTTTTACTTTGAAACTGGTATTGGGCAATCACATACTCAGCTGAATGGCCAATTACTTGGTATGTTCTTGAAAGGACGTGTGTGTGTGTGTATATAAATACAAATATATATACATAAATATGTGTATATTTATATTCGTATTTATATATATATTATATATGCAAATATATAATCATTCTACTTAATTTTGATATATTTTGATATATCTTAGTATATATACATGTGCAATTAAAATGTACATGCATATTTTCCAAATTAATTTTAAAAATTCATATTAATTTGTTTTTCTTTGGTCTATTTTAGAATTATATTAAATGAGAAATGTTGGTAACAGCCTACAAGTCCAATAAAGGGAATCAAAACAGCAGATGACATAATAGAAATTTCATGAGCTATGATCCAGTCGTGAAAAGCGTGTTTTTAAAAAATAGTACAAGAGTGGCTCCATAGTGTAGTGGTTAGCACGTCTGCTTTACACGCAGAAGATCCTGGGTTCACGCCCCAGGTGGAGCCATAAACTATACCCCAGGTGCGCCAGGCCCCGAAGTGCATGCTGTGAGCGTATGAGAGGAGATGCTCCGCCTTCAGAGATCCAGTCCTTAAGGAGAAACGGCAGCGTCCATAGGTCAGGGATGGAAGGCGGGGGGAGGTGGAGAGTTAAAGAGGGAGACAAATGAATAGTAAACTATTTAATCTATATTGCAATGTATAGAACAAATAACAGGATTAAAATGTATACAACCTATAATATATATATCAATTTAAAATGTCTATATATATGCATAAGGATATATGAATGCACACATTAGCGATGATTAACATTGAATGGAGGATTAGCAAATACTTATTTTTGTATTTTTTTCTGAAGTTTTCCAAATAATGAATATGCAAAAAGGAAACACATCACCCAAAAAGATGAATTAAAATAAAAATCATTAAAAGTTATTATTCTTAATGCAAAAATATATTGCCTGTCTCTCCAAACAAATATATAGTTCAAATAGAAGCACAGAGGAATTTAAACAACTAACATTATTAAAATAGACTAAATTTTTTTATAATAAATGTTAGCACAGAAATAATTTTTAAATAAGATAAATTCAGTTCTATTATCTACATTACTCATTGACTGTACATACACACAGACACGCACAGACACATACACTTTTAAGAAACCTTCCTCTTTACAGAAAGCAATGTCAAGGACCCATTTGATCACCCAGTCTTTAATGACACCCATCTGGCTCACAGTTTCCTCCAGGGAGACCTTAGCATCCCGACTTCTCTTCCATTTCTCCTTTTCTCTGACCAGAGAGTCTGATGTGCTAACTCTATTTTATTTTCTGTGTATAATGTTTGTTCATTAAATATGTTTCTTAGGATCATATCCTTGCTTCTTTACTCTCAGGGTTCTCTGGCTGTGAGACAATATATTTCTTCCATATCTGTGGCCTCAAAGAATTATAAACATAACTCCGTCACAGCCTTTATTACTTTTATTAAAATAATTTCCACGTCCATTTTCACTCATAGGCATATCATTTACTTTGTTACTACCTCAAGTATCTGCCTATTTTGCTCCCGATCATCCCAACCCTTCATTTTTAATATTGTATCATATAAAGTCACTGGAATTATTGAAGTGTCTTGAGAAATGCAGGAGGAAATATAAATTAGGCAGTTACCTCAGTGTAAGACTAAAATCTTGGGAACAATCTATATCCTAGAATCCATGGAGCTACAGAAATTATGATGAGGTCAGGTGGGGAGCAGGAGGCTCCTAAACTTTTCTAAAACAGACTGGTCATATTTACCTTTAAATTATCTCTAGATTCTCAAATACAAAAGGACACCACAACTACGAATTGGATAATGGCACAGGTTACAAAATATATCATGTTTATTTTTTTCCCCTCCAGAATTGGGCAGTATATCTTTTTGAAGTTATGTATATCTTTATTGTTTAGGTTATCCTGGGGTTAGAATGAACTATGTGAAACTAGTCAGAAGTCTGAACATAAAGTAAAATCAGCTTATCTCTAATATGAGTAGTGCTATATCACATCTTTTTTTTTTCAAATTGACATTATAAATCTGTATAACTAGATTTCTCAGTTTAAAATATGTATAGTCTTTGTTTCCTCCCCACCTTGACTCTTTCTAGCTAAGTGAAAAATATAAGCTTTTTATTTCTCAGCAATAAAGTAAGAGTGCCATTAATATAATTAAAACAATAATTTATTATTGTAAATCTTACTCTAGCCAATTTAATGAACTGCTATTTTATTGAGTTTCCAAGGGAAGCTGACTAATCAAAATTTAGTGTATCAAATGTAATTTATATGCACTATATGTAAAACCAGTGTCCTGAATTTGCCAAGTCTTACTTTCAAATATATTATCTCAAGAAATTCATATATTGAACCCTTTCATATACACAAAATTCTATATATATACTAATTCTGAAAGATGCAGAAGAAAGAAAAAAGAGTATTTATACTAATGAACTGTTCATTCTCTCACAGCCCAATTGTTGTACACTGTCCTCTTCCTTTATTAGATTTATTTTATTCTTCAAATTCAAAAGAAATATTGGCAATGTCAACCAATAGTAATTCATAAGAGACAGTGAATTCATGAAAAATTATTTTTCACATCTAGTGGCATAAAAATTAATGTCTTCTGAGGTTTAATGCATAGTTTCATCAAAAGAAAATATTAACCTTTCAAGTTCACACTAGATTCTATGGACATGATCATTTCAGCAGCAATTACTTTTTTAGGCAACAGTTGTAAATTCATTTTCTATTAAGAGTGTTTAGAAATATTTGTGGAAAACTTACTCTTAAATGTATAACCATTTGTAAATCTTTTCAGGAATAAAATTAAATATTCACTTGTATTTTCTAAAATTATTGTTTTACATGTTAATAAATATGATAGGTTATTATATACTATAGAGAATCACTAAACTATGAACAAAGAGATATACTACTACTGAACATATCTTGAATCATTTGAAACCATGTTTTTAAAAGATGGAGTTTTGAAAAATCATCCAGTGGTGGAGATGTCACCAAAATTAGTTTTTCCCAAGATAGTTAAGAAAATTCACCAGAAACAATAGTTTATAAAATATTAAATTATATCATAATTATTTTGTAAAGTAGGAATTCTCAACATGTGCAAGGTATTTACACAAAGACACCGTGACAATATATTGTGAGTAATTCAGAGTAAATCTTACCAAGATCAGAAATAAGATGCTACATACATTTTATTGTTATATGGTATACGGGAAACCCAGTAGAAGTGAGTCTAATAATGAATAATGAGAGTGAGTATCTTAAGAAGGAAAATATTGTGTAATTGATATTATTCTTGGAAACATGGCTAATATTCTAAAAAGCATTTTCACTCATATTTATTGGTTTCAGTTTCTGAAAATAGGTTTATTTTTCCAACCACATTTACTTCTTGCTTTTGACAAGCAGAAGTTATAACTTGGAGTCAAGTGTTTTGGCTAACCTTCCACGGAAAGTAGATGACAGGGCGCCACTCTCCTTGATGTTCATATTCCAAGACTCTCACAAAAGGCACCTTGGAATGCAAAACTGGCAAAAGCTTCATTTATCTTTTTTAAAAAAATTGCCTTTATCTGAAAGATATAGAGAAACAATATACAAATAAAACATTTTTTTTTTCAAAAAAAGGAAAATACTAAGAGAAAGGAGGGGTTAATTCTCTTTCCTTTTTACCACTAGGAAAATATAAAATTAATATTTTTTTTTAGATTTGTATTTACCCTTACAATATCTCCATTTTTTTTTTTCCTATTTGATAGTAACACATTTTTTTTTTTTCATTAACTTCATTGTTATTTCACTTCTTTCTGGGTAGTCAGAAATCTGGTTATCTAAATTTATAGCAAGTCCCTCATAAAATACAAAGCGAAACAATTACTAGGCTTACAACAGGATAGATTTTAAAAATCAAGTACAATATTTACCTTGGGGAAAATACCTTTAAATATACTAATGATGAATGACTAAAGCAAATTCTTGATTAGCAGTGTGTAAAATTCTCTTTCATTGTATATTAATTACAGAAACTGTTGTGATGTCTTTAGTGCTTCACTGTGGGGCTTGATAACCTAAATTTAATCTAAGTTTTTTTTTATTTTTGTAAAGCCCAATAAATTGCTCTTTAGTTTCCATCAGTCATATAAGTAACATTGCATTTATATACTAATCAAAGTGCTCTGATAACTATTCTATCTTTTTAAACCGTTTTTCCCTGAGATGTGAAACATAAGGACACTCATGGACACTATCCAGTATCAAAGTTTTATCATGAGGCATTCATTGAAATGTCCATGTTGAAATTCCAGTATTTAATGTACATAGCCCTAATAAACAATTAGATCATTAGATTAGACACATGCTATGAACAATTTTTCATGTAGATCAAAATCAGTAGCTATATTATGACAATTGTCAATTATGTCTCCATGAATAATAGACATTCATCTTTGTTTATCTATACTTCAACTGGAGATAATGTGCAACCCAGTGTTTATCGAATGACATTGGACCACTCTTTTGTCCTCTTAGAATTTTCTGAATCCTCTATTCCTTCCATTTCTGTATTTCCCAATCTTTTTTTACAATCAATCTTCTAGTGCCCTGGTCTCATGCAGCAATGATTTCTGCTTTCTACCTAAACAAAACATGGGTGTCAAAAGGTTTCTTGGAGATGAAATCCAGGCTAATATATGAAGCAGACTCAGAGCAAGGCCATGAGATGCATAATCTGTCCTCAAAGAGAGCAAGTGATTCATTACCAACTAAAGATAATGTGCACCCATCCTACTTTGTAAGGGAATCCACACATGAAGAGAACCACTCATTAAACAATCATTGTCTCTCTCTTCTCAGGAGTTGATTTGAGGAAGGGAGAAACTAAGAAATATAGGAGGATGAAAAAGAATGGGGACCATAGAGAATGAAGAAGGAGGGTTCTGTGAAAAAAGAAAGTGACTTTAATTGAACACTTCAACCCTATTTTTTTCAATATTTCCTTCTGGCTATTTTTTCCCCTAATCTTTTTAATTAAAATTAGTGCAGTGACAATCAGTTAATAAAATTATACAGGTTTTAAGTGTACAATTCTATAATACATCATCTGTATATTGCATGGTATGTTCACCACCCAAAGTCAAATCTCCTATCACTGTATATTTGACCCCCTTTACCTACCCACCCACCTCCTTTCCCTCCAGTAGCCACTATACTGTTGTCTGTGTCTATGAGTTTTGGTTTATTTGTCTTGTTTGTTTGCTTTCAGTTTTATATACCACATATGAGTGAAATCCTATGGTTCTCAACTTTTTCTCTCAGACTCACTTCACTTAGCATGATAGTCTCACGATCCACCCACATTGTTGCAAATGGTAGTATTTCATCTTTTCTTATGGCTAATATTTCATTTTATATACATACCACATCTTTATCCAATCACCTATTAAAAGATATTTCAGTTGTTTCCATGTCTTGGCCTCTGTGAATAGTGCTATTTAATTTTTTAAATTTCCTCTTAGAATCATATTAATCCCCAATTTACCAGCAATACTTTTAATTAAAACAAGTACCATTTGAGAACCTGCAGAGATATCTTATTTCATACAAATCAGAGGCACCATTCTCAGATTACTGTACGATCAAAATCATATATATTTACCTATACCAAATGTAACAGAGAGATATTAGCCATTTAATGAGAAAGATCTGCACGATATATTCCTGGTTTACCATATTTTTGCACCCTCAAAACTAATGGAGATCTTGACAGGATTTAAGAGCGTGTGTTGCTGATGTTTACTTGATCATAAAACCCTGATTTGAAGTGTTTTGTCTGCTTACTATTCCAAAAAAGCAAAGAGCCAGAAGGGAGACATTTTGTAATTTGGGATCCTTTATTACCTGATCGTTGTGTGGCCACAAGACCCTCAGCTGGCCTGCTCAATTCAGAACCTGCCAGACCAGTCCCATCCTCATTGTCAGATATTGGAGAAATATTATTAAAAATCAAACTTCCTTCCGTCCGGTAAACCTAATCACAAAATGAAGAAAATAATAAAGCAGTTTTATTACTGAATAAGCATTAAAGCAGGTTGTAACATACATCACAGAGATTACAAAAACCAGAAGAAGTATCACCTTTTTTATATAGCCATATAGATACAATCCATTTCATACATGGTTTCTTTATCCACAGGTAATATAAAACTTCTTGTATCTTTTCAACAAGCAGAAGTTAAAACTTGGAACCAATTATCTAGGCTAAACTCCCATGGGAGTACCACTTTTCTTGATATTCACATTTCAAATAGAAGTCTCCAAGTTCCTCAAAACAGACATCCTTAGAATGCAAGATTGGCAAAAGGCCCATTTAACTTTTAAAAATATTTAAATACATCTCAAAGAGACAGAGAAATTATTTAAAAATACAACTTTCTAAGAAAATGCTGAAAGAAAAGTATATGGAAGATATTATTCCCTTTTGGCACCACAAAATGAAAATTAATCAATTTTTTTTTTATTTCTATTTAATGTTGCAGTGTACATTTTTTTAACATAGCCACAAGTAATGAAACATTTTTGCATAAAAATGTGGACTCGAACTACAACACTATATTAAGAATGACATAGTGTGAAAAAGAAAATAGTTGTTTCTCCTCCCCCCATCCCCTTTGATGTAACAAAGTATTCTTGAGACATTTCAGATAATGCTAATGCACTGAGATTAGAAAATAATACTAAATGTTTTTATGCAACTGTAGTTTTATCATTTTGAGAATAAAGTATAAGAGAATTTTCAAGTGAGCTAAAAAATCTTTCATATAGTTCAAAACATGTTCACTGTGGGAAAGCATAACTTGATGACCTCTTACTATTAAAACAGCCATTTTGAAGGAAAAATGAACCAGAAAAACAAAAAATCACCTAGTGCATTGTAGAATAGAAGAAACTGTGTGTCTCCATCAGCTCTACTTCTTGCTTCTAATAATTTGTCTAGTATGGCTAAATTAATGTCCATCATAAATTGTACAAGGTAAAAGATGTCACAAATGTTTAGATAATCATATGTATATAATTTAGTTGATTTCCTATGTAATATATAAGTACCAGCTCAAATTATTTAATGCTCAGTTATAATGCCTAAATTATTTATTCGTTTGCCCAACTTCCAAATGGGATTTTTTTAAACAACAATGTCTGGTGTATTATCTCCTTGTATAAGTTTTTCTTTTTCTATAACTGGATTATGCTAAATTTGAGAAAGCTTAGGTAATTTTTAAGCAACTTTTTATATCCATCTATATCTATCTATTTGGACCCTCTCAAATTATTTATGAAAGTAAAATTATGAAAAAAATTAACTTTAGCCTAAAACAAAGCCCATATTTAATAGCAAGTGAGCACACAAAAGATTAAAATACATGAGGCATTCGAGAGCTCATTTATTTTCGAAGTGCCCATTATATTTTAATGTAAAAATAGCTTCTAAATATATGTATTTGCCCTCAAATTTATATCTTTTAAGTGTATGCTTTTTACTCTCAAATTTGTGTACATATAAAATTTTATGTATATTTTAAGAATTTATATGCATAATTCTATATACATTATATTTTTAAATATATACATAAATATAAAACATTTAAATATATATTACATCATATAATATATTTAAATGTTTATGTAAATATAGATTTATAGTTTTATATATAAGGTAAACAATATTTGTTTGGCTTAGTGATTTTTGGTAATGGGAAAGATTATTTCTCTAAAAGTGTGTGATTATGCTCATATTTTATAAGTAAAATAGTAAATCATCTTCACGAAGTTTATTTATATAAAAATAATCTAATACTTAATACTAGTCAAATTCTGATTTATATTCACTATTTAATTTTACAATAACCCTATCATCTTCTAAATTTTATAGATAAGAAAATTTGGATTATTAGAATTAAATAGGGAATGTGTCTTACACATTAGAAAATTCTTGAAGGGGTATGTAATTGATATCTTTGATAAGAGTGACAAAATATATAATTTAATATAATTCTTTAATGTACATATATAGTCTCCACTAACTAGTCTTCACTATTGTGATTTATTACTGAGAATAGTTGGATTGTTTAAAAAACAAACTAGGCCACTTCCATTTTGTAGTTAGTATTATACAGATAGGTAGTATATAATAAATCATATGAATCACTTCTGTTTCCTTTCCTGGTTCTCCTAATCTATTACCCTAGGAAATTTATTTAAATTGCCTTTGACTAATTTATTTTTGTGACAAATAGGTTAAGCAATGTCTATAGTTTTATGTACATTTTATATATAGTAAAATATATGAATGTTCTTGAAACATTTTAGTTGACCAAAGAATGTCAGTTTTTCCCACTTTTTTCTCAATTCTACCTAATTCTTACACTTAACTAGTTTCATCGCACGTAATCATCAAATTACATTTGAAGTCAAATAACATTCTAGCTGCAAGACTGTCTCTCTTCTATTTAAAATGTAACAGTAAAACTCCTATTTGAGGCATACACAAATTCCTTGTTTTCATAAGCAAGGCAAACTCAATGATGCATTATCTGTGATTTTTCCATAAGTACGCTGTCTGATAATTTAGCTATGCATAACTAACATATGTTTTTTTTTTTCTCTTTCCAATGCAGAATTCTCTAAATTCTTTTCTCTGTGTGATTATAATTGAACAACCCTATGCACACGATTAAATTGGTAATTTACGTAGTGATCCAAGGAAAAAACTGAGTTAACCATAGCTCCTCTCTTTTCCTGTATCAACTCCTTGGTGATCGGTCCAAACATGTTTTCATGAAATTCTCATAATCCTCATGATGGAGGAGTCCAGTTCTTTCCACTCAGTGTTTCACTGTGAAGATATGGAACCTCAACTTTATGGTACAACATGGTAGTTAGAGTTTATTTTCAGTCATTTCTTCTGTCTTTGGACAAAAAGATGTTGGAAGAGATACCTGTCAAAGGTCACAATCTGATTATAAGGAGAGTTCCTGGCACCTACTACATGACACTTCTGTTTACATGTATTTGTTCCAAATTTAGACACATGTGCCTGCCTCACTGGAAAGGAAATGAAGAGATGCATATCTTACAGAAGGAATATACTCTATAAGGACTTCTATGGAGAAAGGGCAGAGCAGATATTTCGTACAATTTGACATATCTGTCACAAAATGCGATGCTATCTATTTCCTCTTTTTGAAAAGCCCTTCTGTCTGGTACTCTTTCTGACTGCTTCTTTATTATTTATACTTTAGCATATGTTTGATCCTGTCAAAGAACGCTTCCATATCAAACCAATCGACATTTGTCACTCACCTCATATCACATTACCATAGTTCAATTAATTGTAATGTGTAAATCAAACCTCATATTTTTCATTTGTGTATTTGATCACTAATTTATTTTGTTTATTACTTTCTCCTTCTTTTCTCAGAAGAATGCAGGCTTTCTGGGAAGAGAGAACTCTTTGTCTAGTTCAGAGATACATTCCTAGATCTTCAAACAGTGCTTGGCACATAATAGGCACAGAATAAACATGAGTGAGTTGGATGTATGCATATAAAGTCAATTGTTTCTAAAAATGTTTTTCAAGTTTTGAAAAGATTCCATGTAAACTAACACCTACCTATTTATCCCTCTAACTACTTCAAGTATTTTGGGAATATATTACATTAGAAATTATAAATAAATACATTTCCAGTATATCATACGAGAGAAAATTCAATGGTTTTGCATACTCCTGCATTTGAAATGAAACTGTAGGTGGAAACACAATATAGATTAAATAAACCATGAAAAAATATGTAATTGCTATAAAGGAAAATTTATTGTCAGGATATTAATTCATACACATTAGAAAATGATACTTTGAGGATAGTGCATTTTTCCATCAAGCTGAAGAATTATTTAATTTCAGCATAAAGATAACATAGGCTTAAATATAGTTATAGCTAATAGATCATTTTGTACAACATAAAGTCTGCAAATGCTTTCAAGAATTTTTAATGTTGCAATAGTTTTAAACAGCTGTGGTGCAATTAATTTCTATGGTGCACTTAGGCAGCTAATAACCATAAAAGCAACATTGAGACGATTATCAAGCAAATATAGAAATGGTGAACAAAGTAAATTAGAATATAAAGAAACTTGGCATAAAGGAAAAAATCATTCTGGTTTGCATGTAAATATATGAAGTCAACTCTGAATCCAGAACTCAATTTCTCTCGATTTGTTTCCAGATTGATAAAATTAGAGATAAAAGCTTATACAACACACACACATACCAGTCTATCATAAGGCTCCAATGGTATACTAACCCAGTATCATATCTGTAGATATAATTGTCTTGCTAATTGGTGATTTCATTATTTCATGACCAACTTTGGAGATTATTGTACTATGTAAATTACTTCCTTAATGCAAAATCCTTTCTTTACGCCTACATTTTTCTTATTTTAGTTGTTGTACTTTATTTTTTCTTACATTTAAGATAATTGAGACAATGTTCCTTCCATCTCCTGCAACTTTGGTGATTCCTTTATAGCTCATTGCCATATCAGCCACATTTTCATCACTACAGCCCGTATCTTTTAGGATAATGCTACCTTGTGGTCCATACAGCCTACTTTTACTTTTGAATATTTTATCTGAAATACGTCTTGACAAACTTTTTTTTATTTGTATTTTTCCTAATTTGTTTTGGATTTCTGTAAATGATCAAAGATAGATATATTTTCAAATATTCTAGAATAAGCCGCTATAAATTTTAAAGAGTTCAGTATTTAAGAAAATGTGAATTCACTATTTCAATGGTCAGTACCTTTTTCCATTACATAATTTTAAAAAACATGATATATAATAGTAACTCTGAATTAGTGATTCTTTATGCCATTTTAAAGTGGGTAGTTTCTTATAAATGACAAAGCCTCATGGCAAACATTTCAAATTGTGGAAAATGGCTTCTCCGGTATGTTTTGTTACAAGGAACAAAGGATCATTTGCCTGGCTCTCACTCCTTGGTCACTTCCTGTAAACAAATTGGATTTCCTTGAGGAGCTTGGCCTGTGTGCAGCTGATAAGTAGTGTGGCAGGCTATACTTGTATTTGGTATTCCTCCTAGAACTTGGACTTCATTCTTTTGATTCAATTTTCCAGTTATTATAGTTTGTACTAATGTTTTTCCTCTTCTGCTTCTCTTTTTCCATTCACTCAAATACAATTTCTCATCCCTTTCAGTGCTTGAATAATAAGTTGTTTTGTCAAGCAATACTAATATGCTGTCTCTAGTCACACTCCACGGAGTGACTCATCCTGCACAAGTCATTTTGCATTGCTTGCCTCCAAAAATATAGATAAATAACTGCAAAATCTTCAGGAACATGGATTAGAATTTAGCAATAAAATGTAATGAAAAAAGAGACTATCTGTAAGAATTTTTATTTCTGCACTTAGTAAACTAAACATTTATTTCAGATTAGAAAAAAATTGTAAGATTTATAGATCTGTGCACTGGTGAATATTAATAAGGCTGGGAGTACAGGAGGGACCATAATGTGACTGAAACAACAAAAACCCTCCAAATAAAAGTGTATAAAAAAATACGATGGTGAATCTTACCTATTACTTGCTATAGACTTTCAGATTTTCTTCATGTTAATAAAATCAGTGGGATGAAGACGGTAGAATGTTTCAATCTGGTGTATAAATAACATGTTATTATCAAACATGTTATTTGAATTAATGAACATAGAAACATAATTTCCAAAAATAATTTAAAATAGCAACATAAACATTACATTATTCAGCCTAATGATGGGACTTATGAGGCTCAATAAAGGTTACAGGTGAAATTGCACAACTTTGAGAATCAATTACATAGGTCAAATAAATTTTCATGAAAATACATTATAAATAATTTAATATTAAATATCAAAACAGTAATAAGGCCAAAGCGATAGCTTCTCATTTGTATATGCAAATCAATTAACTGCAACAGTTGAAAAACAGTTAACTTCTTGTAAAATACCGTCAATCTAGAATAGAATTATCTTGAAAACTACAGTGATGTACATTTAAAATAATAAAAATATACACAGCTATGTATCAAAGGAGAAAAATATATATTTGCCTTGATGTGTGAATATCTTGTTTGTTTTATAAGTTTATTTTATTTTAGATTACCTAAAGACAAGCAGCATATAATAGCAGAGATTGTTTAAATAGCTTAATCAACCATAACCAAAATATCTTACTATTAAATTAGGTAATTTTCCAAAGACTATAATGCCTATGAAATATTGCAGTGTCAACTCTACTTTTCCCATAGGGTAACATTTTAGTAAGCCTGATAAATTGGATCATTAAAGAAATTGACCTAGAAAATTATTTTCTGGTTATTTTTTGTGCTACTTTTTTGCAATGGTGCATAGATGCCAAAATTAAAAATTTCATTACCGTGAGATAATATTTAAAAAGCAAATATCAATTTAATTCAGTTTGTTCTTTATTTAACTATAGAAAAAATTTTAATTGGATTTTAATCTATTTTCATTATGTACTCACTATATTTCTTTGCACCAATATTTGGGAGAGAAATGTGGAATAAAATATACTGAAACTTACCCAATGCTTTTTCTGGCTTTGAGAATTGCATTTTATCATTTTGGGTGTTGAAACAGACATTAAGAAGTTAAAAAATAAAAGGACATAACAAACAAAAAACAACAAAGAAAACCCTGATTTTTAAAATTGAAATATAATTGACATATAGCATTGTACAAGTTTAAGGTATATGACATGTTGATATGATATGTTTATGTACTATATTACAATATGATTACCTTCATAGCATTAGCTAACACTTTTTTCATGTCAGGTAATTATTTTATTTTCCTAGAAGGAACAATTAAATTCTAGTCTCTTAGCAGCTTTAAAGTTTATAATATAGTATTGTTGGCTATAATCACTATGTTGTATGTTAGATCTCAAAGACTTTTCTCCTAGTTGGAAGTTGGTACCCTGAAATAAAATCTGCCCAATCCCCCTGCCTACTAGCCTCTGAAACCACCATTCTACTCTATTTTGATGAGTTTGGATAATTTTAGATTCCATGTATAAGTGTAATCATACAGTATTTTTCTCTGACTTATTTCACTTATCAAAATGCTCTCAAGGTCCACCCTTGTTGTCACAAAGGGCAGGATTCCCTTCTTTCCTATGGCAAAATAATATTCCATTAAATACATATACCACATCTTTCTCTTTTTGGGTTTTCTACCAAATGCTGGGGACATTTTTTTTTTCAAAAAATTAGTTTAAATTATAGTAAGGAAAATAGTAATTATCTATGGAAGCACCATACATTAGAACTCTAGGCTATTTTGAAATAATAAGTAATGTTTGATCTGAATCCTGCAAGGTGAGGAAAAGGGAATGATTATTCAAAATTTAGAAAAAGGATGTGTTAAGTCCTTGAAGGAATAAATGCCCATAGGGAAAAGAAGCCAACATGGCTAGAATTAATGAATGAAGCAGAGTGCCGTGAAATTAACTCAAAATGAAGCAGGACATTCTGTCTACTAGGTGCCTTGAAAGTCATTATAAATTTAGGAATTGAAGAAGTGGTATTAATTGAGAGAGCAACAAAATAAATTTGCTTCTTAAAAATATCACTCATGATGTCATTTGGAGAAGAGAACAAGAATAACAAGTTGAATGGCAATGAGGGGATCATTTAGGAGATTATTCGGGTGGTTCAGGTGAGAGAGAGATGATGGTGTTATGTTGAAAAGCAGAAAATCTGTCAAAATGGGCAGATTAGATAAATATTTTAGTTACATAATTTACATAGTTTCCATATTACACGTTAATCATATATTTTAAATTACATTTAAGAGATAAATACACTATGAAAATAGATTATTCTGACAAGCTTTAACATAAATTTTGATAATTGAATTATATTTTATATCAACCAGAAAGTTTGGTATTTAAAAATAATTAATATGTAAAATATTAAATGTGTCCATTTAAGTCATACATATCATATGACTTGAGATATGATATGTATGATATCTTTCTTATGATATCATTTTTACAATTTTGTATAGCATATATATATATACACACATATATATATACACACACACACACACACATATATATATATATATATATATAATTTATATATAATTTATATAAGATAGATCTGTATCAAAAAGTTAGTCAATTTTGGGCCCAACTAACATTTATTGACTTTCAAGCATAGAAAGATGCTAGGCATAATATCTGTATTAATTTCCTAGTTAAATCTTGCTTACTGTTATCAGAACTTTTAAAAATATACTGTAGGACTTGATCTGTCAAAAATGCCAACTATAACGTAGACAGTAAAACAAACCTGGAGATGAGAGTATTCTAATTCCCCAACCTAAGAGAGCTTTTCGCTTGTCATATCTAGAGAAGATTCTTGCCTTCAGTGATTGACTATGATCTATTAATCTATTTTTAAAAATTAAAATCAAAACTAAAAAAATATGTACTTAAAATATATTATCTCTTTCAAAGAACAATGAATTAATTCTTGATTACTCACCATACTTTGTAAAATAAGAAAAGCATATCTTTTCAACATAGTTAAATCACACATTGTTGATTTTGAATGTAAACTCTTCAACAAGTAGTTGATAATAATGAAGTAAATTGCTATGTGTGAATAATAGAGGAGAGATGTTATTGTTGTAGGATGAGATAAACTATGCCATGAAAGGAAAGTGAGATTGCTTTGGTTATGTCTCCTTAAAAACATAGTCAAACAACTTTGAGTCATCTTCCCTTTTTAAAAATGGGAACAGTACTACTTGCTTTGAAAAACTGGCAAAAGACTTTAAAATACAATTTATTGTATTTATAAAAATACAGTGGAATTAGGTGAAGTTAAACAATAGTTATATATAGTATAGTAAAATTGAGATTTCAGTTAACTTTATTTGGACTTATCCTTTTCAATACACTGCCATGAACAAATATTACATGTAAGTATTTTCAATATTATTTCTCAAAATATCTCTAGTACTTGATTATTTATCTGTTCAATGTTTAAACAAATTTGACCTTTGGTTTTACTATGCGTTTTAATATTCATTATAAAATTCTGACTACTTATGTTACTTCTTCCCCTGGAAATGGAGTCTTTTATTTTTCAGTGATATAGCTCAACTTTTTAATTTCAAAAATTTTGTTTTAATTCTTCATTTTCTCTGTTTCTGTATTCATATATTTTTGTGATAGAAAATATTAAATTCTCCTTTCTTTCACAGAAAGTTTGAATTATTTATAGATGCTTAAGCCTAAAGAAAATTTTATGATAGGCTAAAATATAGACATAGATTTAACAATCTCACATACATCCTCTCACTCTCCCAACACCGGATTGGTTTAGTAAGACTCTAATGTAACCATGTCCTCAAAAAAATCTCAGTGACGAATAATGTGTGATGTTATAGAGTTTTCTTTTTCTTTCATTAATGTTTCTGAATTGATACAACCTGATGGAAAGGGGATCTTGTAATATAATAACACAAAATGTTACACTTAGAGAAGTGGTCAATAGCACCAAGGAAGAGTAGCAGAGCTCAATCATGGAAAGTCCACGGTAGATTCTTAGATTTTTGAGAATCTATTTTCTAAATAGTGCACTCTCAAAAATCTAAGAATCTACCGTGGACTTTCCATGATTGAGCACTGCTTTGCACTCAGTTGGTTTCGCATCAAATTAGCTGTAGGAATTTCAAGAAGCAGCCATTCTTTTGAGTATGCATTGGGCCATTTGGGGTAATAAAATTTGAATTTTATTATCTCTAAGACCTTTCTCTAGATGTTCGAAGTGGAATATCTGTTTATTTGTTTCCCATGTGCCTTCATTGAGTCATTGAATGTGATTATTTTTAGTCTCTTACTCTTCTAAGAAAGATTTTATATTTTCTTATATTTAATATTCATATTAAGCTTATCCCTTTTAAAATATGGTATCTAAAATGGTCTCCAACACTCTAGAATTAATCGACATATGCTGCAATGTTCATTAATATGCATTTCTAGACTCTATTAATCAGTCTAACAATTTGCTAATAATTGTATTACTAACATTTAAGTGTTAGTTTATGTTTAATAGGGAAAGATAAGTAAAATGTATCATCTTGTTTAAATTGTATATAAAATTAATGTTTTTCTGTAACCGATATGTGTAATCATTAAAAAATTGATCCCCAGAGTGAGTGGTCTTCTCTCTGTGTGTGTGTCTCTGTTTCTCTGTGCCTCTTTCTATGTCTGTCCCCATATACACAGATACTCCCTTTCATGCATTTTTTTTTTAATTGGAAAAAGTATTGTATTAAAATAACATAGCAGAATTACTGAGACCCGTCTTAACAAACAAAAGTGTCAATAAATATACCAAATATTTCTTGAAAATAAATTGGAATCTTTTTTATTTTAAAAAGTTTAAATTATATTTTTATTTTTCACTATTTAAATGTCTCAAATATAAGCTTGATGACAATTACATTCTTCTTGATAAATGTGAATATGAGTGATTTAAGTGAGTAGGAGTGTAATGAATTTGAATACTAATAAACAATGCTGGAAAAGTAACAAAACTTTATCATTGTATATTTTCATAAGCAGAATAAATATGATTATTATTTTATATTAACCACTAAATTGTTACTTTTAAATATAAAGTGCCACAACTTTATTTAAAATTTATTATTTCCCCCAAGGCCATATGATTAATACAACAAGTACTGCATATAACTTCTGCTTCACTTCTTTTATCCTTACTATTTTGTTTACCCTGGTTTTCTTTCTCAAAATTCCAATGAAAAAGTTCTTACTAAGGACATTAGCACCTTATGGTTTACAAAATGATAATCCTATATTTTCATCTTGATTCTCCACTCAGCAGGATTTGACTGAAAACTACTCTCAGTTTCTTGAAAAACATTCATTCCCAGGAATCAGTGACAATAGAGTTTTCTGGTTATTTTCTTTCTTCCCAGGCCACTGCTCAGGCTTTCTTTCTAGGCCTCAAAATAGTAGAGTGATTTAGGGCTTCATTCTGGCTCTTGTCTTCTCTTATTGCATAATGTCATCCGGCCTCAAGACTTTGAAATAATCTATATTTCAATGATTGCCAGATTTATAGCTATAGTCCTGATAACTCCCATGAGTTCTAGACTCATACGTCCATATATACAAGAGACTACTCACAATCTTCTTTTGAGAATGTAATGGGTATCCATAATTTATGAGCCAAAAAAAGGATATTTGAATTTCTCCCTCTCCAGTCCCTTCTATCAGTTTGTGATCGATCCATTCTCACATTATGACATCAGTGTATGGCATAAATTATCTTGGCTTTATCTATTAATGTACTACTCTCAGAAAATTCATTCTCTTGGTCTACTTCCAGAATATTTCCTAAATGAGCTTAAGTTTCTCCATCTCCACTAATTCTATTTATTATCCATCCATTATCTTTTACTTAGACTAATACAAGAGCTTAACAATTAGATTTGAGTTGCTGTTTTAAATAGATTAAATCATGCCAACACATGATTAAAAGTGCCCAAAGCCTTTTAGAATTAGAACAAATCCACACTTTTTGTCATGATTTAGAAATCTAATCCCTGCCTTCTCTTACAAAGAAACCCCTGAAGCCTTCCTCACTGTCATTGCTACATTCACATTCTTCTTTCTCCTAAGTTATGCCTGGTTGTTCCCATCTTTTGGCCTTTGTTTCTACTGTTTCTTTTACATGAGAATCTGTTTCCCTAGGATGTGTAGGTGACTGGTTTCTCTTCATCACTAAGCCCTTCATGCAGATGTTGCCTCATTACCTTGACCATTTTATTTAAGGTAACTTCCCAGTCACTGCATTTTTCATGCTAATTTATCGCCATATTGATCACTCTCTGAAATTTTATATTAATTTTGTGTATAATTAATATTCAGTATCACCACCTCACAGACACATAATGGAAAAGGAAGCTCCATGGTGGCCAAAAACTAGTTTGTCTTGTTTAGTTATGTATCTCCAAAGCTTACTGTAATGATTGACACATTATACAGACATACTGGTAAATATTTTCCTGAGTAAATATTAATGAAATGTCAACTAATTAAAATAAGAGATGAACAATTTAATTTTTCAGAAACAAGTTTAAACATTGTAGGAAAAAAAAAGCATTTCATTATTTAAGCATCTATAAAATTCTGCACTTATTAATTTAATGACTTACCTATGCCATGCATAATTGTTAAGGTTTAGCTTAGCTGAACTTGACACTGACTTGTGAGGAAGATAATATCTTTACATCTCAGGAAAAAGTTACAGAGAAGTTTTATGGATACACGACTATTACTGATCAGATAATTAAGAATCTCTATTGTACTTTTGTTGTCTTTCAATTTAGAATGTTAAATAATCAAACTCACAAATTTACACAGATGCTTTTTAAGATATTTTATTTCAGTGTCATCGTTAAATATATCTACGACTTAATTTCTGGGGAAGGCTTATGTGTTGATAGGCTTATGGCTTTCCCGCACCATAAAAATATGACACATTATAAGGAAAATGAAACATATTTTTAAAATGATAAAATGTGAAATACTCTTTAGCATCTGTGTTTTTATTCTTATAATAGTCACTATTCAAATAGCTATCATAGATGCTATCAAGCTCATACATCATTTTGACATGTTAACATTATAACTATCTATATAGAAATGAATAGGTCATGAAAACAATAAGCCGCATCCACAGAACTATACATTTAACTTATTTTCCTAAAAAAAGAAGAAACCCATCACAAAATAAATAATTTCTACACAGGTCAGAAAGTGATTATACCTCTAAACAAAATTATTATCATTAAAACTTGAAAAAATACATTAGCTTGGAGAATAGTTATTAATATTATTAACAATAAAATATTATTTAATTATGTTTATTCTAAGCTAATTATTTAACAAATAATTCTAAAACAGTTTACATTAGGAATTTTATTTAAAAAACATTTAATTATAGTCAACATACAATAATATATTAGTTTGAGGTGTACAACCTGGTGATTAGATAGAGTGATCACTCCGATAAATCTAGTACCCATCTGATACTATACATAGTTATTACAATATTATTGTCTGTAATCCTTATGCTATACATCTCCATAACTATTTTGTAGTAGTTATTAATCCCCCTTTTCACCCACCCCCCCAGAATTTTAAAATATATATTTTTTAAATATATTTTTCCAACTAAGGAACTTAAATATTAATATAATACTGTGATACCCAAATGCATGCAGAAGTGCCCCTGGAAACCTCAGGAAACATAAGATATTTTAAGTTTTCAAAGGAAATATAGAAACATCTGTCCATCTTCATCCAAACTAATATAACAAGTAGCTCGGGCTTAACTATTTACTAAATTTAGTAAATAATATGCTTTATTCAATACAGAATTTTCAAGGTTTTATATATACATACATACATACATACATACATACATACATACATACATACATACATACATACTAGGGGTGGCCTGAAAATCTTACTGACACTCTAAGGTAGCATGAACTTAAAATGTTTATGAAACTCTAACTTACTTGTCTTTAGAGATAATTTTCAAAATCTGTTACTATAGCATAAAATTATATAAGTAATATATTCACATAATCTTATTTTCAAGAATTCAAATAATATCAAAACTTAAAACAAGTGTAGTATGCCACCGTGCTTCTCTCAGATGTACTCTTTTATACAAAATTAAGCACTGTGAACATTTAGTCAGTCAACCTATCATTCAGTAAGTCAGTAACAAGTATTTATCAAATGCTTAACAAGGCACTGTTGCTAGAGAAGTATTATGTAAAACATACAGCAGCAGCTTCCACGAAGCCTGTATTCTGGTTCTACTGGTGGAAGCTTGATTTTTATCCTACTATTCCTTATAAAGCATCTGTGTATATATGTAGTTACAGGAATTTTTTTTTTTAATTAAATAGGATAATTTTATTTTTTTCTTTAAAGCTCACGTATATATTTCAGTGTGAATAACAAAGGCTGCCTTAGTTCCTTTCCTAGTTTCATCACTCATTAGTACTATAGCCTTAATCAAGACCAAAAAAATCTCTCATTGATTCAGTTTCCTCATTTGTAAAAAGAAAAATGAAACTCTATTCCTTGGAGAGTCTTTCTTGCCGAGAATATTTCCACATAAAGTTACTTCATATACAGTTTTTAAAATCTATGTAGTATTTCATAGAATATGTATTCCATTATTTATTATTTTTTTAAGGTTTGTTGTGACATTTGGGTATAAAAGCAATGCGATTATGAACATCTTTTTATATTTTTCTACAAATGTGCAAGAACTATTGATATTAGTGCAATGCACACTTGAGGAATTTTGATAGACAATGGTGTAATTAATTAAAAAAAACAAACAAACAACACTTTAGCAAATTATACTCCCAGTGGCAAAATGTGACAGTTTGTTTTTCCTGGATAGTAATTTTTCCCTTACATTTTATGAAGTTCAGAGGATGTCATGTTCTTGTAGCTTTAAATTTCTTTTTCAGTCTGGTTTGATTAATGACAATTTTAATATAAATTCTGTTTTAAAGACTTTCCATATTGACATATTTCTCTACCCTTTTAAATTCTCTTCATTCCGGCTGCTTACCTGGCCCAATGCCTTTTCACAGGAGTATAGCTGATTATTTAATACAAATATGCATTTTACAATTTCAAGAGCTCATATTGGTTTCATTTCTTTCCTTTACTGGTAGCAATTATAATTTAATATTGGATAAAATTTTTAAATTTTAAAGTAAAATTTTAAATTAATAAGTTTTAAATTAGTAGTTAAAATGACTTATAATACTATAATTCTATTTATAAGTTTAGAAAGTCTAGTGTTGTAGGAGTTAAGGAAGAGAATATATATGTGTGTTCTGTGATTTAAGAAGATCTGGAGAGCTTCTTAAATCACAGAACACACATACATACTCTCATTTAAACTTCTGCCACAGAGATCTTGAGAAAATTATCTGGAATAATATGCTAAAGGGCTCATATTTTGAAGTTTAGTTAAGTATTTACTAATAGCCAGATCCACATATAGACATGTAAAAGTAAAGTATAACCATGGATATTTGAAGCAGTTCATTATACTTTAAATCATTTTGCCTTTTAACATTGAAACATCTATATTATAGTAAATTGTGATTTCTATTTGTTTGATTTTTTTCTCCTTGTACTATACAAGTTATTGTAATAACAACACTTACTAAATATTCTATTCAGTATATTTTCTTGATCACCATGTAGTTACACAAAGTCATATTTCTTATTCCGGATGGTGAGGTTTGAATGATAATGATGCATGTCACTTGAGGAGGGAAATAGTGAAAAGTACACATTCAGTTCTCCCTTTGTCTTTCCCTCTTGCAGCAACTGAGATAGATCCACATGGTCTAGATGTTGCCATGGCAAGGTGGTAGAATTGCTGTCAGCCTGGATCCCTGGGTATCTTAAAAACAGAGGCCCAGCTATAGAAATCTTTAGATTTCTTGTCATTGTGTCATTACCTATTCTACCCTAATACATAGTCTACACTTTTAAAAAATAAAATTTTAAGTTTTTAGAAACAGATTAAATCGTAAAGGTTCACTTTCCTTGGAAAAGAGGTAAATTTTACTGTTAAATTATTAAGCACCATATGATGAGAGAACCTTGGTTGTATTGAGTGCTATGCATGCAATCAATTATGGGTAATTTAATATAATAGAGCTATTCTGCAGGAGTTTCTTCTTAAGATAATAACATATTATATTTATTTAATTATATAATGAAGCTCAAAGTACCACATTTGGATATAATCAGCGAAATCTATGGCTTTAAATTTTAAGTACTAAAGTCTGCTGATTAGTGTATGCAGAATTTTTCACTTGCCAAATCTATAAATTGAAGTTTTATGCAAATAAGAGCTTGGACAATCTGCAGAGTAATAGAAATTTACTTACGAGCCAACTATTTATCATCATCTTAAAGTATAATAAAATCTTAATCAGAATCTCTGGATATAGTATTCCAGTTGAATTAAATGTATGTTAGATACATTCTTTCCTCAGAAAGCATAGTATATACACAATGGCATGCTATCTCTCTTTGTGGATTTTTTAATCATGGAGAAAGAAAGATTAGTTTAAGACTTTGCAAGGTTCATTTTGTTTATTCAAGCCAACCGCAATTATTCAGCCACATGTGTAAAGATAGGGTCAAGGATAGAATTAGTAAAACAGTCACAATAAAATTGAGGTTGTGAGAGCATACAGCTAAGAGATTAAAGTTTGACTATATCACTAACTCATGGGAGGTGGAGCTGATTCTGATTACCATGTTGCAGATGAAGCCTTCTAGTGGCGGAATGGAAGGACTTGGGAAATAGCGAAACATGAACCAGAGAGACAGCAATTGGATATTTATAAAGTCACTTCTGAGCTCATGCAGTGCACTATCCTAGCAATGGGGACTGGTGGACTTAAAATTTATTGTTTAAAAAGAAAATGTGTAAATGATCGCAGGAGGAAACCGGGTACCAGTCAGGCGAGGCTTATAGACTAAGTGCATAGAAAACAAGTTGAGTATAAAGTGAATAGCCTACTATATATAAAATCATATTTTCTCACTGACTTCCATTATGACTGGAGAGATGTAAGATTTTTATTTCACCTCAGCTAAAATAAACAAGACACTTCAGGCTCCAAATGGTTGATTTAAAAAAGCATGCTGTCTTTGTTGTATCTGTGAGGTTTATATCTCACACAATTTCCCTCAGAAGCAAGTACAAATGGTCAATCAAGCCACTTAAAATCTCAAAATCTTTTCAAGTACCCTATAAATAATATACTACCAAGCTAATCCCAATTTTATGGGCATTGTCCCTGAATTTGGATCATAAATATGTAATGCAAAGACCACAAGCTCTGAAAACAGACACATGAAGGTTAAAACCTCAGAGCTACCACCTTAAAATTTGGTGGCCTTGGAAGTTAACCTGTCTGAGCCTCAGTTTCCTGTATAATGAACTTTGTTGCATAGGATCATGATATATAAGGAACCAGCTATGCTACTGAAGTAGATAGTACAAGTTTGTACCTGTACAAATCATGTAGAAATTTCTGATACAGCAGAGACAATAAAACAGGCCTTAATTTGCACATTTTTATAACAAAAGTTTAAACACACCTCTTACTTTCAATCAAAGCTTTCACTAATGGTATTGTATTAAAAGCAGTGCCTCTTTTATGAAATGTGTTACTTCGCCAAACTTTATGAAATGTATAAATAGTCTGCTTAAGGGGAAAAAATGAGGTTTTGATCATTATGAACATGGGTGGATGGAATTTAATTACATACTATACTTGTTTATTTTTTAATTTTAAAAATTGTTTTTCCTGTATAATTTCTTTTTTTTAAATTAGTTTCGAGTATACAATACATTGGTTAGACACATATAGTTTACACAACGATCCCCGTGATTACTCTGTTTCCCCTCTGGCTCTCTACCTAGCCATTAAATTACTGCTGACTGCATTCCCTGCACTGTGCTTCCCATCCCCATGATCATTTATTAACTACTAATTTGTACGTTTAAAAATAATTATAATGTACACTACTAGAGCAAATTGAGGAATACTAAATGTGGATGCTGGGCCTCTACAGAGGAATGGTTCTATAAAATATTATAATGTCAGAGCTAAGATATGATCCTAAAAGACAAATTGTAGGAATATATTGAGAAAAATGACCAGAAAATATGTTTATTATAAAACTATTTTGATTTTTTACAAATCCCGAAGGACAGGCCTTTCAGAAGTTTTCCTTTGCTTTCAGTAGTACTGGACTATGCATTGGAAATATTCTTGCAATGACAATGTATTTTGACATATTCTTTACCATGACTTTTTTTTCTATTATTATATAAACTAATATCCCAAGTCTTTTCATCTGGTAAAACAACTCCATGTCTACTATACTGCTTAAATATTTTTTGGCTACCTAGGTGATTTACACATATATAAAATTATTTTTGGCAGTAAATTTCTAGGTCATTGAAAAGTTTGGTGAATTGAGTAAATATTTACAAGGTTTATTAAAAATATTTTGTTAAATTGACTCTTGTAATTACTATGCCACAATTAGATTCAATCATTGTAACTACAAGAGCAACTCATAATCAAGCTGAAGATATACATTTTTTTTTTAATTTATAAAACTAGAAAACTAGATTTCATTTTATATCATATAGGACTTCTAGAAATTTTCCAAATACCTATATATTTTTAAAATTTTATTGATGGAAAAAGGAGAAAAAGGTCTTAGACTGATTAGTTACTTGGAGCAAATTAATATTTTCCATTTCTTGTATATGAATTTATTTATCATTTAAATATATATTTAAGTAATATTGACTGAGCCTTTGGAGAACTATAGAACAGAAGTAAAGGAAAGAATCTTTATTTTTCTTTCTATTTCTCTTCTATAGAAAACTATATTAAAAGTACTATAGTTGATTAATTTTTTATTTGGATTGTGTTAATTATAGTCGCAGATAACAACACATACATGAAAGTCATCTTCACAGTGAGTGTGTTACAGCATTGATGGAAAATGTTACCGTATACAGTTAAAACACAGTAGTTTTTCTTTTTGTATGCATTGAGGTACATAAAGCAGAAGCAGGATGAACTGCTTCCAGATGTGGATACATCTTTCTCAGTCCCCCACATACCACATGAATCCACAGCCACTATCAAAACTATATACATGGAGTGGGGGGCGACAGTAGAGATGATGAGAAATTTATATTTTTTTCTTTATTAGCGATGTTCATATTCTCCTAATTTCTCCTAGCTGTTTGGGATATTCTGACTTTGGGTCCACTTGCTCACCAGGTATAAATAACTTGAACAAAACAACCCAGCACTCTTCTTGTGAGATTGACTCAGATCAATTTCCCTCTGTATAAATCCCTCAGAGAATGAGACTTCAGTCTTACTTGAAACCACTTATGAATTCAAATAAAATATCCAAATACGTAATTTTGCTTAAGTATGATTATAAGGTAATTCAATTAGAAGGTGTTGATCATGAGATTTGGCATATTGCTACTCTTATCTGGATGTATGTGTGTGCACACACAAAGCATGCCTTCTGTAAAAAAATTCTGAACATATATATATGTTAATTATGCACAAACATTTGTGTTTCTTTTAAAATTGGATATTGTCCACATATTGAATCATATCTTTTTTCACTAAGTATCTATTAAAGAATATAACCACCTCTGCAAATTTTAAGTTGCTAAATTTTGATTTAAAATAATTTTAGAATATATGTACAGTTCAAGAACTATGCATAATATATTTTACATTTATAATATTAAGAAATGAAAACAATTTGTCCCATATCAAATCCAAAATGACAAAAAGAAGCTTGCAGATCAGCCAGAAAATAACACCAAATTCAAAAGGAGTAGGACCATAAAAATCCAGAATATTCTTCATCTTATTATTATAGAAATGTGTTTTTTTCTTTCATCATTATATATTTTGACCAGAATTGTATTGGAGAATCCTTATATTTGACATTAAAAATTTAATCACAAAAATATTTTTTGTTAAGCATTTAAAATAACAAAGCACTGGTACGAAGGTTTTTTGTACATCATCTTGTACTATGCTATCAGTAAATTATCATAAGGAAAATTGATAAACATGTAGAACTATAGCATCATGCGCACTTGATGAAAGTTATTTATTAAAGTTACATATTTGTTTTCTGAAGAATAACTCAGTACTAGATAAATATATAGATACACAAAGTCTTCATTTTCTTTTTTCTTATTTTAAGGTAAGTGTTATCCTATAGTTTTGCAGTGATAATGGAATATGATAGGTTTTGGATACAGAGATTGGAGTGCCAAATACCTGCCTAAAGAAATAAGGATAAAAGCATTATTATCGTAGTCTCAAAAATAACAAAATTCACTGAGCATTATAAAGTTTCCTTAAACAAAAATACAACGTAACTGTAACTACCTCTCCATCAGTGGGAACCATGACCTGCTGCCACTTATCCAATTAGATACATTCCAGTGGTAATGGTATTCTGGAATCATTTTGCTAGCTTTCAAGCAGTACTCATGAGAAGAATAATGTCGAATCAAGAAGAGCTGAAAATTGTCTCTTTTCTTCTTCGACCATTCATCTCTGTGGGCAGGCATCAATATCTATTACATTTATCAGTGTGAGTACTTGCTACAGATACAGTAGGATACCTGATTTCCATTTTTTTCCTCAGCTTACCTCAGTTCCAAAGTTCATCAGCTCTTGGGAAGTACAGTTACTTCCCACTGAGTACTCTTTCAGTCCCTCATCTGACTTGAATTTCCACCATAAAAGCATAGCCATTATTCAGTGAATTAAGGCATGCTTGTGAGCTAGTAGGTTTTCATTTTAAGAGTAAGACAAGCAATGCCTTTAGATTCTCACTCCATGAAATTTCTTCTCACCATGGGCGATTATGAGCTGACATTATATATCTCTGATCACATTTGAATTCATTTTATGTTTTTTTTTTTTATCTTCCATAAAGGATAATCTAAATATGAGTTTCTTTAAAACCCATACTTACAAATCAGTTTGAATTATGTTCATTAAAGGGCTGTATCATTACTGAAGCAGACCAAATATGGTACATATAGCAATTGACTTTGATGCTTTCAATATACTGAAAACTTGTAAACAAAATAATTTTGGAAGTTAAGGTTACTTTCTTTGATATTGAATTTTAAGCATAGTATATTACCATGTCTAGTGAAAAAAGCAACCAATACACAATGTTCTAATATATTTTGCTTCCAAATTATCTCTTTACTTAGTGGCAATAAAATATAGTTAAATAATATAAAATTATAATTATTCCTTCATAAATGACAAAAAAGTAAGAATAGAAATATCGACCTGATTTTTTTTTTTTCTTTCTTTGCTCTGGTTGCAATTAAAAGTGATTATGTTTTTGAAGAATTCTAATCCATCATCTATTGCTCAACTGAAAATTTAAAATCACTATAAAATTGATTAATCATATCTATTTCATGATTAACAAAGTACTTACAAAGCAAAAATTATTGTTTATTTTTTTCTGTTTTTTAATTTAAAATTCACTCTGAAAATGTTTTATCTATCTTTTAGGTAAACAAAAGAATGAATTACATATGCATGAGTAAAACTAATTATATAAATTAATTGTCACTTAATAAGTAAAATTCTGTCAATATTGAAAATAAAGAAGCGGTCTAGGAACATAGTAGGTGCTTACCACATTATTGGTACATTTGCAATATAGCAATCATATTACAATTATTTTACACAAATGATAACCGTTAGATATATAACAATATTATAAAACTATGGCTAATGCTTTTTACCCTGAAAGAAACATAACATCCATATTTTTACTCAATAATTTGATGTATTTCCAACTTTGATTCTTTCTTTAGTCTCCCTACAGCAAGTCTAGGTTTTTGAACTCTTTTTTTCTAAAGCAACACTGACATTTGCCAGAAACTAAGTGAATACTGGGTTTAGAGAAAAAGAAAAAGGTAAAATATAGTGGGAGAAAAATCTACTTGCTAATTATAAATAACCTGTAGAGAAAGTGCATATTGCAATATTAGAAACCAAAAACAATATTACATATATAACATGTTAGAGCTTTGCAAACATACATCAAGATGCTGCAGAGTTTGAGTGATTACCTCTTATGCTTGGTATACTAGAGGTTACCTTCTCCTAGTTTTTTTCTTTCAATATTTTGAACTCTCTTAATGGTTCTATTCAGTTCCATTTTTTAGATTTGCAGTCATTGATTTTTTTTTAACTTTCTGTATCTGGGTGAATTCTTACTAAATTATAACTCTATTGTGATTACTTAATCCATAGACCATTTGATGCCCTTTACTATTTTACCCCTGAGATCTGACTATAGATACTATCCATGGATACAGGTCTCCTCTGCCAGCATATCTCATTGGGTCTCTCACCAGAAATCTGGTGTACCTTTTGTTTTGTGAAAGTATTCCTCTGAGCATAGACTAACTCCAAGAGTGTAAATTCTAATGACTGAACATTTATTTCAGCAAGGATTCAGTAAAAATTCCAGTCCTTTTAGTTTTTCTTATAATTTCATTCAATAAGCCTTTTTTAAAAATTTATTCATTCATTATTAATTTATTCAGAAATAATTACTAAATTCTCCATTGTATCTTAGTATATCTATAACTATATATATATATATGTGTGTGTGTGTGCATGTATATATATAGAACAATAAAAATACAGTTATGGCATCAGTCTCTATGGTTTTATAATTTAGAGTGGCACACAAAATACACAAACTAAACAAGAATACACTGGCTTTTAGAAAATATATGTTCTCATTTTTAAGTTTCCTTTGCTATTTGAGTCAAAGAAAATGATTTTATCATTTGCAGGGGAGTAAACTTAGGCTCACAGTTTGGATTTCTGACAGCTGAAATTTCCTAGCTAGTGTAATGAGATTATTCCTCTTTTTATTTTGGATCACTAAAGACAATATACTCATTTCCATTCTTTATTCATTAATATATTTATGTATTGATAGTAATTAAATAAATATTTATTATACTTCTACTTCAGGCCACGCACTGTCTTAAGTGCTGGAGATGAAATATGAATACAAAAGGCCCCATGATAACCCTCGTTTCATGGAGTTTAAACCCCTTAAAAATACCCAAGTGAATGGGTGATTTTAAACCACTTTTTATTAAATAGATTATATTAATTAGGTAAATATCTCTGAAAACCTGACTGAGAGAATTAGTGTTAAGGCTTCTGAGACTCTCTTTGAAGTCAGAGTGATATTGAACATTTGTCATTCCAATGAAACATTTTTTCTAGATACAGATTCTTTTTCTACGTAAAATGGTAGCTTTCATAGAAAACAAATTTCTAAATAGACTCGCTGAATGTTAGATGGTTTCAAAATATTTATTCATGAGAATCGTTCTGCAAAATCATAGCACAAAGGAGACCGACATTTCTGTCTCCTTAAGCAGCTGAAACAGTTCTTTAGAGTCATATAACAAGAATGAATCTTTGCTAGAGAGGAAGTCTTGCACTCAAACAGACTTTTGGGATAAGGAGTTGAATGCTAGAAGACACTAAATAGCCTTAAAAGTCATTCGCAGGCATTTACAGACTTTTATGCCATTTAGATTTGCCTCAAATTTATTTTTTTTTATATTTTAGACTTATTACTTCAATTAAAATAACAACAAAAGTGCAGTTAACTGGTTATAAAGAAGTCTTTGAGATATTATTAATTCACATTTTTGGAATGCCTACAACACTCCTATATGATAATTTAATGATTAAAAGAAAAGATGAAATTCTTTTTTTCTTGTTGTGACAGAGGCCACTCTTTCTTTCTCAATATTCTATTCTCTATTTAAAGTACTCCGTCAAGGCATATCTACTATTTACTAGGCATATGACCAACCAAAATAAAAATTACTTCCCATCCTCCTTTGTCACAAAGCTTGTTTTAGTGATGACCTCAGTCCAAACGTGACCTTTTAAACTATTAAAAAGTGTCTTTAAACTAATGGAATTCACTCCTCTTTTTCTTAAATCTTACTGAAGTTTCTGAAACAGACAACCATATTTGATTAGAATATGTATTTTCTTATTGAAAATAGAAAACAAAAGAAGCATCTATCCTTGATGGTCAAAAGTTCCATGCTAAGCCTGAATTACCAATATATGTGTGCGAGAGAGAAACACTGATCATTTTGAATCCACTGTTATTTTGGGTTTGCTCTCACCCTCAGCGTGACCTAATTACCACTAATATAATTTCTATTACTAGAAATTATAGCACATATTTGTCACTCAATCCTCATTGTATCAGTTAATGTTCTTGAGTGTTGGGAAAAATGAAGTAAAATATTGTAATTTAAATTTCTTAGAATAAAATCTTAGAAAAGGGCTCTCATGCAAGTGATTTATTAAACATCAGGTTCAAGGAAAAAAAAATTGTAAGAGTGGGAGGAGATAGTCAAGAGAGGAAGAAACTAAGAATGTGTGTAATTTTAGATAAGTCCAAGCTTCAGCATGATCACACAGCTCAGTCCTGCAATATAAATTGTGCCTATGAACTTGGTCCAACTCCAGGCAAGAGGGCTGGGCTCTCCAACTCCAGCAGCAGTCATTGCAGACAGGTATATGGACTGAACTCTCAGGTACTTCTGAACTTCTGTTGTTGCTGGTAAATGACTCTAGGAATACAAGGGCAGTTGTAGAAAAAATCCACATGCTAAACTTTAGAAAAGGGTACAACAAAGCTTGACAGATGGTTGATCAGAGAAGTACTAAGAGAGATCCGTGCTACAATTAACATAGAGAAATATAGTCCAGACATCATTTCACTAAACATAATTGTCATATTTTTCACTATATCTAATTAAGAAAAATAACAGAACAAATTCATTCACACACAACAAAAGCAACACCAGGATAAAATTTGAATTGAAAAATATATCTCGTCTTCATATTTTAAAAGGCTGTATTTGATGTTATACCTAGATCAAATAGGCAACTGCTCTCATGAATCAGTTTTGAGAAAGGCAAGATAAATCAAAAAAGTTGTAACCCATTATTCTGACATTTTGACTTAGTTTTCCCATTTACCATCCAACATTACCCATTTCTTTAGAAAAGTCAAATGCAACTATACAAATGTAAATATCTTTTGGAAAATATAAGCTAGTAACTGAAATTATTGCCTTAGCAAAAATTAAAGGCATCCCTTTCGCTAATGAATTGCCCAAAATGTACCAAGAAAATGAGCGTACACATAGAGTTGTGAATCATAATGAAAAGATAGAATGCAGACAGCAGCTCATAAGTTCTGAAATGAATCCTGAAACATGTAGGAATAAACATACATCAATGAGGAAATTTACTAAATAAAAAACTGGTCTATAATGGTAATATGGAAAAAAGAGATTTATGTGTAAATCTAAAATGGTTTTATTATGCCCAAATCCTATACAAATAAATGCATTAAATACATTTTTACAAGAAGAAATAAAAACACTTTCATTTCCTTTACATATATTTTCTATATCTATTCCTATAATAGTAAATTTAATATTTGAAAAATATTTCTTCTGAGTTTTGTTTCCACAGGTATTTGGCCTTAGATTCTTAAAGTTGACAATTGAAAAGTCTAGAATGATTCTGATATGTGTCTACATTTCAAGTACTAGATTTGTAAATCAGGTGGATGATCATATTTATCTGCAAAAATCAAAATCATAAATCTGAAATAATCATGATCATTATACGTCACAGGAAAAGTCTCAAAGCAGAAAGAATCCACTTATTGTTTTAAAAGACATATAAAAAAATGAGATATTTTTTAATCTTTATTAACTTTTTAATAATCCAAGTTATCCTTCACTTAGTGGTCCAAATAAAGTCCATGTAAGTTAGTGACAAAGGGTGGAGTTTCAATGTAACAGATTTGAGTCAAAATGCAGCACTATTCACCTGGTGAAAGAGTTTTACTCCTCCTAGCATCCATTTCTTTTGTTTGTAAAACAGGAAGTAACTTCTACATCAACTGATTTTGAAGGTTATATGAGATAATGAATATAATGACCTGTAATAAATGTAGAGTAAGTGGTAAAAGCCTTTAAAAAGTGCATAATAGATTATAATATTTGGACATTTGCCTACTGTTGATATTAATTGGTGGCATAGGATTTAAATGTTTTATTCGAACAAGGCAAAGAGCCAACAGTTCTCAAATAAATGGATTTTTTTTTTTTTGGTCTTACATTGGGATATTGCCAAATACTAACACTTTGAAACCTTCAGTTTTTTTATAATTGAGATTTAAAGTTTTCCAATAAGCAATACATTAGTTAGTTAATGGCAAGTTTAGGTCATCAAGATTGCAGAATTATTTTATCTTTCATCATCTTTCTTTACTGCATATCCTAGATTAGATTTTAATTCAATTCAAGATTAAAATACCAAATATCAATATTTAAAATGAACACATTTAATTCATTTCATATTCTATCGATCCCTGTTTTTTTGTTTTTTGTTTTTTTTAATCAACAAAAATTATAATTGATTGGCTAAAGAAGCTGTGGCACATATATACAATGGAATCTTACTCAGCCATAAGAAGAGATGAAATACTGCCATTTGCGACAACATGAATGGACCTTGAGATAGTCATGCCAAGCGAAATAAACCAGACTGAAAAAGTTGAAAATCACATGATATCACTTATACGTGGGATATAAACCTAAAAGCAACAAATGAACAGGAAAAACAGAGACTTAGGGACATGGACAATGGACTAGTGGTTACCAGAGGGTAGGGGGTGGGGGAGGAGGGAGAGGTAGACAGGGGTAAAGGAGGTAAAATATAGGGGAAAAGGGGGAAAATGAAGTGGGTAAAGAGGATCAAATATATGGTAGCCGAAGGAAACTGGACTTTGGGTGGTAATCACACAATAAAATATATAGATGTCAAATTATAATGTACACCTGAAAATTATGTAATTGTGTTAACCAAAGTTACCCCAATAAACTTAACTAAAAAAAGAAAAGTTATAGTTGGTTGAATTATCAAATGAAAAGTAAAATTATAAACACTGGGAGCAAAATAATCTCAGTATAATAGCTCCAAATTTTGGGCGAGATTATTTTTCCTTTCAGTTGAACCATATTTTAAGAGAGAAAAATTAAGAGGAGAAGAAAAGGAATGCATCCATAAAAAATTCAAAGTATCTGTACTGTCTTTGAGATCTTTTTGTTGAAAAAGGCATACTGTAAACACCCACATTACAAGAAGACTCATATTTATGAAAATGGTTTATAACAAACATTCCGATTTAAAAATACATTTTCATGTGTGGCATAAATTCAATTTCTCTTTACGATTTAAAATTTTTTTTTCTTTAGTGCTATTGCATTTGTTCTAAGAATATTATAAAAAACTTGTTTTGTTTCTTTTGAACAGAAAGTCCTTTTTTGGTGTTAGATTTACATGAACAAAACTGCAAGTATTTATAAGGTACATTTGAAGGAAGTTTATCATATTCACATGAGATATTTCTAATTATGAAAAGCAGAATAAACATGTATTCATCATACAAGTATGTTTGTGTAATTTATCTGTTCACCATTTGACTATTTGTTATTTTAAATGCCTCCAACCCTGTTTTGTGTCATGTAATATATGTAACATCATAAGACAGACAATATACATAGACTAATTTTTTAAATTAATGTGACTTGTTCATTTTTTCATAAAACATTTTAAGTCATCTTGTACTTAGGTATATGTAAAGCTGAATTCATCAAACTATGCAAATATTTTCAAATTATCTTATTTAAAATTCTGTTTAAAAATTTAACTATTTAGCTGATGTTTCATGATATACTTTTTCCCCCCAGTCCATCCATGTAAACACACCTAATTTTTCTGCTCAAATATCATTATTCTCTATATTTTTTACCTACCACATTACCTCAGGAGATTTTCTCTATTTCAAATATATTCTCTCTTACCCATGAATATATTATTTTTCACCAGAATGAGAATTTTCTGAGTGAAAAGAAGTGACTTGCTGATTCTAAGTATTCTATAATGTTAAGCGAATCTCTAATTTTGTTGTAACTGGACATACATTTTTCTGTTGCCTGATGACTTGATCATATCCTCCATAAACATGTAGATGATTCTGAATGAGATGTCATAGAAAAAATGGTATGACTTTGCCTTGAGGATCTGGATGTTTTGAAGATATCATAGTCATGAGTGTTGCATGTCACTTATTCATGAGTGTTGCATATCACTTAAACAATAGCATTAGTTCAGGGACATTTACCTGTAGTTGACTTAGCGATTTTGACAAGTTTTGGGTGTTCAAATATAACAAAAGGGGAAAATGTGCCTCTTACCAGCAGTCTTGAAATCAAACAGTGAGTAAATTTTAAACACTCTATACTACTTAAACATGTAATGGACATTGTGTTTAGACACACTCTGGGGATGTAGAGACATTTTAAAGTGGTCCCACTCCATGTATGCTTACTAACATTTCTTGTGCTTTCAAATTCTGTGGCCAGTGCTGCATCAGACACAGAATCCGCCTCCCTTCACAGAGCTTGTAGGAAAATAGACCAAAAAAAGCAATTACAGTGTAGCAAAAATACAGGTCTTTGCTTGGAGAAGGACAGTGTACAAACACTAGTAAATCCTAGGGTTCCTAATCATGACTTAGCAGAGTCAAATATTTAAAAAAAAAAAAAAAAAAAAACCTGATATCTGGGTTATGTGCATAGATAACAGACATCTGTTTCCACTGCATCTTGTGAAGCTGTTCTATCCATCACCTTTCAATAAGCCATTGTGAAAGGTAAACTCTATCACTACAGTTTTTCTCTAATAGAAGAGCATACTACCACTTAGCTATAACAATTAATTGCTTACTTCAGTATATGTTTTTGATAGTTGCCCTAAGACTTATTTGCCCCTCCCATTTAGTTAGCTCACTGGCTGGTCACAGCACTTAAATGTCCTCTTTCATATGTTTCATTGGGTTAAATAACACCTGCCTCAGATGGAGAGGGTTGTCTTGGCTATAATACATGCAGTTGAAAAAATGGAGAGGGAATCCTTGTAGAATTCGCACATTAATGAAGAAGGACTGATAAGCCTTCCATAGCCATTAACATGTGACCATGGGTTTGTTTACATATTAATACAATAAATAAGTATGCAGATAAAAGGAAGGTATATGCACACAGAATATATCGGCAGAGAGCCAAAGCAATGTTTTGTGGGATAGTAATGGGGCAGGGAAAGTGGAGTAAAAGGTTGAGAGACAAAGAAGTGGAAAGAGGTCATTGAACACCTAAAATGGGAGTGTCAAAAAGCATCAACATTTGGGGGAGTTTGGTAACTTCTGGGGAAAAAAAAACAAACAAACTTTTTTTGGTACTTTGAAGCTAGCAGACACTTTACTCTAAAGTGCATGAAAGGTGAAAAGAAAAGAAACACATAGATCAGAAATTATAGCTTTATGTTTATCTAAAATCACATTGATTATTTGACTTGAAGAATGACAAAAATACCTTTTATGTATTATTTTTAGTAAATGAAAAAAAATGTCACCTAGTAAGAATCTTGAGGTGTGTTATGACATTCAGAGTAACCCAATTCATAAGATTATTTAAGGTCTCCTGTGAGCCATAAATCTGAATCATAAATGGCAAAAGCTATCACCTTACTTTAAAATAGAAAAGCCACTAAAGAAAAAATAATACATTCATTTAAAATCCATATACTTCGTTATCATTAAAATGTTTGTGCCGAGATTTACAACCTAAATTATTCTGCATATATTACTAGAATTCTTAATAAAACAACCAACAACAAATATATATATTTGGCACAGAATGTCTTATCACAGCCTATAAAGTTTCTCTAAAGAATTGATCTGAAAATTGTCTATATTATTTATACTTAGCACATTTTGTCAACATTACAATTTTTGGTCTTTTTTACAACAATGTTTGCTAATCAAAATTCATGTCAGATACTCAGCTAAAACATGGATGTCTGGGAAGGGAAGGGACATGCTAACCATTCTTTCTCTGTGCATTATTCTAGAGTCAAAGCAGGTCACTTGAATTTTATCAGGTTCACTTACTTAGTATAAAAGCAGCTTTACAGAGTACATTGTGTCCTGCTTTTAGCTCTTGTATGATTGATGTCAAATGGATATTAAATATTGTACACTTAAATATGTTCTCAAAGACTCTCGCAGTTATATCTGCCATTGTATAAACTTTTGACTCAGTTTCATTATCTGTAAAAATGTTGAAAATGAGGCTAGTAATATGGTTTTGTAGGTATTAAATGAGATACAGCATATAGAGGCCTTAGAAAAAGAGGTGTATGTTTAGTCCGCAAATATTTTAGCCATTATTAGCATCACTGAAATATTCCTCCTTGATGGTTTTAAACATGTGGCTTTTGCCATATAATAATCTCTTATGTGTGCTCAATGGGTAATGTGAATAGATTTAATTTCTTTTAAATTTTAAGTATATTTAAATTAAGTTATTTTAGGATTACTCTATAACTTCTCATATATTAGTTATGAATTCTCCCATTCTTGAAAGTGAGTGACTAAAATGTTTTTCATGATTTTCAACTTTCTCACTTCCTGTGTGTGTTTCTGTGTGTGTTTCTTTGCTGTGAGTTATTGTTCCCGGGTAATATCTTTCCTAGGAGGTGACTCTGGAAGTATGGGCTTACATTTAGTTTATGTATATGTGTTAATTTGTTCTGATCTTAAAGCATTCTCCTACCTTGAATCAATTTTTTTCACTGCATCAGCACAGTAAGGAATGGACGATTAATTTTTTATTGCAAGCATGGCTAAGGTTAAAAAAGTTAGTGTGGTCCCCGTTTGTGCATAATCCTTCTTTGATTTGCAAGAGGAAGTCCCTAGTGGGCTCTCTGTGGTGGCTTTCAAACCATGCTCCTAATGTCTGCCTTTGAATTCCACACAAAATCCATTTTACAACTTTATTTCTCCTACATTCAGTCTTACAGATTTCTTCTCCATTCTAGTTCTGGAGACTTCTCTTTGTTATCTTGGCATTTAGGAATGTATTTTAAAGCATTTTAAAATATATTCCAACTACATTCATGTGTTTTTAAGAAGTAGGTGTATCTCAATATGTGCTCAATCTTCTATTTTGACCTTGAAATTGATAGCTACAGTGTTTTTATTTTTGAAAACCAGACATTTCAAGAATTGGCATGGCCTGTGACCAGCGAATTAGAAGCACAATTAGGATAGTAATTCAAGGAATTATAAGATCTATCTCAAATTTATTGACTGCTGTGAAGGGTTTAATGTCAAGAAATGAACAAAACTGAATTTAAAAAAAGGCAATGTAATTGTTTTCTGGTTAATCAGATTATTATGTATGACTTGATAAGAAGGATAAAAATAACTATAATGTTGGTAATAAAAACACCTAACACACCCAGTGCTGATTAGGTGCTAAATACTCTTGGGATTGCTTAAGAGTTATCTCCTTTACTTCTCACAGCTATCATTGCAGAAATAACTTCTATTATCCCTGTTCCAGAGATGAAGAAAATGGCTAAAGAAAGTTAATTTGCTTGAGGTCACACAGTTATATGTTGAGTACTTAGGATTCAAACTTAAGCAGCTTGTCTCCAAATTTATGATTTTACCTTCTTACTTTAATATGGAGCACATTAATAACAATGCTGATTTATTGTACACATTGACAGAAGTCAACCAGACTCGTGAATCTGACACAGATTCCAAGACATAGGCTTATTTTTTATAGCATCAAGTTGCATTATCATATGTTCTTTTGAAATCTTTGAGGATGAAATTAGTACTACTTTTAATTTAAGTTGATTTATAGGCTACATGAGTTATTTTCTATATAATCATTACATTAATTATAGTTTAATTTTTATAGACATATCTGAATACAAATAGCATTGCTCTAATGGGAAAAATTATTAAACAATAAACCAGATAATTGTAATATTAGTGAGGAGAGATATTGTTTATCAGAGCCTGCTTGGGAGAAATTTTAGGCTTTTTAGTCTTTTTATATAAATGACATTAAATACACCCAGTTGTCAGATTGCTATTCTGTGGTGAATATTCTGACTGTGAGAGTTTTAAAAGCATGAAACCAGCCGTAGTAGATTTAGTTGGAGGCGTTGCTGTCCACCAGAGGAGGTTAGCATCCTTTTTGTTTGCTTGACATGAATCTTTGAAGAACAACAAATGAGCCTTTATCCCTGTTGTTTTCCAAATGCAAGCTTTGTTCCTTTTTTGTTATTTCTAAGGCAGATGTATCACATGAGGGGGTGAGAAGAGAGAGTGAGAACTCAGAAAACATGTTGGAGTAAATATTGCTCATCCAGAGACAGACAGCACAACTACATTGCATCAGTAATTCAGATGTTCCTGACTTTTAAATTAGATTTGTAAGTCAAGAAAATAGGGCAAATGACTGATTTCTAGTTTAAAACACCACTCTAATTGAATATAATTTTAATAGAATTATTTTTTGAATACTTTTATTAGTGTTTTATATATTTTCTTATAAAACTGTGCAGCTTTTATTAATTTTCCTAAGTATTTTATCTATTTTCTTAACTTGTGAAATGGATCTTGTCTCACATTATATGTTATACCTGATATATATGATTGCACACTAATACACATCATATAATTATAAATAATTAGATACATAAATAAATAAATGAAATCTTTTATCTGATACACATGCACAGAGAAAGGGAACAGTTTTCTCTACAATACTTTCACAATTTCCTACTTGACTGAATTACCTTGCTGTTTATAATCATTTTCACTTGATTCTGAAGATCATTTTATTATTCAATCATATCAAAGAATATCAACAGTTTTACCTGTTCCTTCTCAATTGCTAAATTTCTAATATAAGCTAATATTTCCAAAAGGATGACAATTAATCAGCACAATAGCCAGCTCCTATTATTATTTTGGCCCTGGCATATGTAAATGTGCCTAAGGTATTTCCCTATTGTGTATGATGGCAATTTGGGGCTGAGACATGTATCATCTCATTAAGGTAGTTTCTGATGATTTTTGAATGTCTTTCTAGCACATATGCTGAATTTTGTCAAATGCCTTTTCATTTTTTGTGAAGAGTTTCATTTTTAAATTGGGTTTATTAATATAATGAGTGTTATATACTTTCATCATTGAAGTCTGTTTGCATTTCTGTGACAAACTAGTGTGGTCATGTTTTAACAGTCTGCTACATTCTGTTTGCTAATTTTTAAGAACTTTGCATTAATACCAATAATTAAGGTTGGTATGGACTTACTACTTTTGGAAGAAATGTTTGTTACATTTGAGTAAAAAGGTTATATATGATTTAAAAATAATTTTAAAGTTTTTCTTCTTTCTGTGTTTCAGAATTATTAACACAGTCTAGGAATTGTCTGATCTTTAAAGGTTTATTTGAATTCACCAGGGAAAGTGTATAGTCTTGGGGCTTTGGGAAGATTGTTTTTTTGAAAAATTCTCTAGTTTATCACTGTAAATAAGCTTGTTATAAGTTGTTTTTGATAATATTTTTTTCTGAAAAATTGCCTATTTTATAAATTTTAAAAATATATTTGCATAGAGTTAAGTAAATTCTCATGATTTTGTCTTTTTTTTTTTTTAACCAATTCTTTGGTGGCTATATTTTATCTTTAAAAAAGATTTTTGTTAAGAGACAAGAGATTAGCCATTATTTTAATCCAATTCTTTTTTCAATAATTATTTTTTTAAATTTTTATTAGTTCTGTTGGTCTTTCTAGCAAATCATTGAATCTGAGTATGATCTTGGAGACCTCTGATACTGTATGCATATTTTTTCTATTAAATTTTTCTCTTCTCCTATCGTCTGTCTTCTACCACTCAGTTTTAATCAAAACATAATTATCCTTCTTTATGATTAACTTTATACTTTAAATATGCTTATAACATTCTACTTCATTTTTTTTCTTCATGATTGTTTATGACTTCTGATTATTACAAAGGAAGCAATAAGCAATATTATTTATGGTCTATCTTTTATTTCCATTCTGTGATACTTTTTCTTACATAATTTTGACATTAGCTCACACACACACAATATTCTGTTATATCGCATTGGTTTTCATCTTAGCTCTGCAGTTATATATATCAAAATTTTCTCCTGGTCTTCTGCTACAGCTTCACACATTATTTTGATTGGGCGATAGTTAATCTTTCAAGTGTTTTTCTTAAAAGTTAAGGGAACAATATTTCTTGGTAAGATTTATCAGAAATATTGAATTTATATTTAAATAATAGCCTGTTTATATGAAAATTCTTACTTTCTACTTTTCCCACTGAATATCCTATAGTCATTCTTGAGTTTATATTTGATTTCATTGTTTTTGTGAAATGTTTGATAGCCTGGATTTTTTCTCATGTAAAAACAACTAAAAAACTTTGCTTGACTCTCCAAATGATGTATTTTTAAAAACATATTTAATGTTCATAAACTTAGATTAATTAAGATATGCTTAATGTCATGGTGGTCCCATTGAATATGTTTGTCTTATAGGTTCAGAATTGGCATTCCCAAAGGAAAATAAAACATATACTGAAACAGCAAAAATATAATTGAAAGAATTTTTTGACATTATTTAGAAAGTTAGACTATTTTAAATCTATAGTATTTATGCTAGATTTCTTAGAAACAAAGATATATCCTGGAAACTTGGCATTTTGTGCTATTTTCACTTATTTCTGTCAAAATTTATTCTCCTTCATCTTCCTCCCACTTGCTCCTCTTCTTCCTCAACCATCACATCTTCTTCACCTTCTTTTTCCATTTTGTATGGTCACATAATTTTTACAAAATTTACTTAGACAATATTTGGCTCTGTTGTGTAAGGGAAAAGCCATAAGTCCTCTTTTACTGGTTCTATTGAGAGAGACTTACTTTGTTTTGATTCAAAATTTAAACAGAGTTTGCTGGTCTTTTGGGATGGCGTGTATTTTTGACAATGGGAATGAAAAGTACATATTTCTTAATGAATATCAATACTCAATTCGAGGGCATTTATTTAGAGATTGTATTTTAAATAGATGAGATATAAGCCTCTTTTGAACACTTGTCAATATTAATAAATGACATTGCTCAATGAAACAAGTTTCATTGCAATTTTTAAGAGGTTGAAAACATGATAATTTGAAAGAAAACAATTGTCATATTATTTATCAATAGACAAAATAATTTACCTATATCTACATCTAAATATACATTACTCAAGTTGTTTTTCAAATTATTTTTGATAATAAAAAAATCTTTAAATAATTATCTAAAATGTATTATCAAGTTTATAATTATTTCTTGCCAAACTTTGGCAAGCATGCCTCACCTGCTTATATAGACATGTGACTTGACACTAGCATTAACTTCAATCATCCTATCTTAATATTGAATTCTGCTATGTCTTTGCCCTGATAAACCTAACCGAAAACTATTTGCACTTTAATCCTATAAAGTGTATTAATGAAATTTTGTTTTGACAATGAGAATGTGAAGAAATAATACATTTTAATTGAAATAAATAAAATTATTCAATTTAATGTGTAAATTTGCATCCATATCAAATAAAGGGTAAATGACACCATACCATGCTCTAGAAACACAAGTTTTTCCGGAATTCCGAATAGCAAAAGGCAGTGATTGAATATGCTCATTATACAGAATAGACATTCAAATAAAAGTGAGCCTTTAGTACCATCTCCACAAAGGCAACAGATTTATTGCACTGATTCTCTATTTGCTCCTATCCACTTGTGATATAGGTATTTAAGGACAATGATATACATTTTATTTTTGGTGCTATGTGTATGATGTGATAAAAGACCAATCGCTATGTTATATGTCAACTATAAATTAAAAGAAATTTAAAAATTTTTTAAATAAAATAATCTGGCACAAAACTATATATACATATAGTTTTATAAAACTAGATCAGAGAATAATAAATAACCATAGGTTTACGGCATTGAAATTTCAACCTATTCAAATATATAGGATATTGCTTAAGCCTAAATGAGACAAAATAAATAGCATAAAGTGTTTCTTTGTCATAAAATATTTTTAAAAATTAAAAATTAAAGTGTTTAGCTCAAGTAGTTTACAAAATCAAAAATAGAAATTCAAAGAAAATGTGCGAAATAGTTAATGAAACTAAAATCAAAAAAAATGGAAGAACTGTTGTATTATAAAAATGGGAAAAAAATTAAAATCGCTTGACTGGTAAATATGTCAAGAACTCATTATGCCTCCCAAATGTTACTTCTGATCATTGAAAATGAACATAATAAAAATATGATTTCTTACATTTGTAAAAGAATTACATGTAGACAAAGTATCTGATTTCATTCTCACAATGACATTTTAGGAAGGCAAATCAAACATTGTCAACATTGAGTAAAGCAGAAGATGGGCTTTTGAGATGTTAAGTGACATCAAGGAACTCTACTAAGCTTCTTAAAATCCCTAGCAACACAAGATATTTAGAATATGTTCATTCTAAAATTTCCATACAAAGATATAATCTACACAATAAAAAATCTGTACCCCATGTAACTCATACCCATCCCTTTTGTTTATAGTAAAAGTGTTATTTGGAACAGTTTCAAGATATGTGTATAGAACAAACATAAAACCCATCAAACAAGAATGTATTAGAGTGTTTGACTGTAATTTTGGTGCATAATTTCTATTGTACTTTAAAAGCTTTCAAGAAGAAATATATCTATTAAAATATTTTTGAAAGCACTTCATTTTTAGATAAGGAATGAGATATGTAAATAACGACTTGTACATAGAATCATACAGGTTACAAAAAGCACTTACCATATTATCACTTTTATTTCTCAACATAAATTCTGTGAAAGTGATAATATGTTTACTTTAAAATAAGGTAATAAATACTCAGAGACATCAACTTTTTACAAGATCACTGAATTGCAAAACTTCAAGGCTCAGAACTCAAATTCAGACTTCTAAGTATTCCTCAAAATATAGCAACTATAGGACATAAATACTGCATTTACAAAAATAAGAATCTTGTTATATTTTTTATACCTAATATCTTTAAAAGTATTTCAAAATATATGGAAATCAAATGAATTTGAGTAAAAAGAAAAATAAATATTAGGATTTTATTCCAACTGGATAGCCAACTGAAAAAAAATTGTCACATTTAAATATCGAGAAGAGTTGCTTTAGTTTTTTCTTACTAATAGTTGTTAGTATATTAAAAAAATTCTTTTAAAAACTTTAAAAATTTAATTCAGACAACAATAATTCAAAATTCTAATGTTATCATAATTGAAAACATAAAAGCAAAATAGTTGTTTGACTTAGTGATGATCTATTTTTAAAAATTAAAAATTAAAAAAAAAGAATTACATCCACCTACTGAATAGAAGAAACTAATGCAAAATATTCACACAAGAAACCTCAAAAAATTAGTAGTTGATAGATGGTCACAGGGATGGGGAGCACGGCATAGGGAATGCAGTTAGCATTAATGTATTAGCTAGGTGGAGAGACAGAGGAGAGAAGGAGTAATTAGGGGGATCATTTTATAAACTGTAAATGTCTAATGTACTGTATACTTGAAACTAATAAATTTTTTTTAAATCTCAAAATTCAAAATATTTTAAGAAAAAGAAACAAGCTCGAATATAACAAGAAATCTAAAACTCAAATCTCCAAATATTTTCTTTCAGATAAAGACAATGTTTTTGTACTGAAGAGTATTATTATATACCTTATGAAACCATTCCTCTTTATTGAAAATCACATGACATCTACTGCCATGCCACCCTGAATAAGCGCGATCCTGTCTGATCTCTGAAGCTAAACAGAGTCGGGCCTAGTTAGTACTTGGATGGGAGACCACCTAGGAAGACCAGGTGCTGTAGGCATAAAAAAATTTAAAATAATTAAATTAAAAAAATGAAATAAAATCACTTGACATGTATTACTTTTCCTTGAATAAGTATTACTGACAATGTATAGTCAATGTTCTTTGCCTCAGAGTTTTCAAAGTCAATTATAGTCTATATCTTACAGCTTTTATTTTAGAGGAAACTATTATACATATATAATAATTATAGTTATATATTTCTTATTTGCTTATCTTAATTAACCAAAAAGCTTCAGAATTCACCAAGCATCCTGAAGAGTCTCAATAATTCAGAAATAGCCATGGAATAATGCTCTATGTCAATTCTTCCATTGCAAGTCTGGATTAATTTAATACTGAATTTTAATTACTATGAATATATTTCATGGTAATAAATGAATTTTGCTTGAATTAATAAACTTACATAGGCATGAAAATTATCGCTTCTTAAGATTAAAATGTTTCTTAATTTTCAATGCTTAAATATAATATTTGGGCTAATTTATTTTATTTATTGAAAGAATGCTTTCATACTACATGAACATCCTACCTGAATAATGATGTTTATGTGCCCATTACTCTGTGGAACCACAAATGCCATAGTGACGATAAAGATATTATGAATACCCAAGCAATAAAATATTAAACAACTAAAATATCCACTAATTTCCTCAGCATAAAATTATCTTCAAATATCAAACTCAAATGGATTTAATACCTTGCAGTTAAATTATTAAACAACACAGATTAATCAAATGTGTTTGTTCATGTTACTGATTTAATCATAATAAATTTCTCTTAGTTCTTGATCAACAGGGTATCTCGACAGAGTAGAATTAATCATCTCTCAGTCCTCTTCATTCTATTTTAGTCTTACTAATCATGTTTATTATTATAGATGGATATTATGAGTTTCTTACGGCTGAGCTCCTTACTAAAGTTAGCATGTAAAGTGTGCTAGTGCATGAAAGTCCTGTAAACTAACAAATAATGCTCCTGGAACATACCATTTAAGGAAAACAAAATCAGCATTCTGTATCTCCTCTATTCATGTGTACTAAAGTTAATAGAGGGTGAAATTTGTTTCTTTATATAATTTTCAGTGAACTGATTATCATCATTAATTTTATCTTTATGATTCTAATTTTTACTTTCTGTTCTCCCCTGTTTACCCTTCTATTTTTCAGCACAATGTCTGTCACATAAAATTCATTAAAATGAATTGAAAAATTGAATTTAAATTATGACTACCTTAAAGTAATGCAAACCTCTAAATTTTATCCATTCTTTAAGTGATTCAAGCATGAGTAAGCTACATGTTGATAGCTGCAATTATATAGTTTCCTCTTACCAATTCAATGTACAGAAAAAGGTGATAACTGAAACAAACAAATCGTATATTAATACTTGTTCTTGAAAAGATCTGAAACACATTTGTAGCAAGTTCTTTTTTGTTATCTTTCTTGCAAAATATTTTATCGTTACTAATTTTCATAGTAGGAGCATCTCTTTTGGAGTGTTGACTTATAAACCTATTGATGGGAGACAGAGAAGAGCCAGCTAGTTCCAATCTCTGAGGCTGGGTAAATGCTTCAAAATGGAAAATAATGATTTAGCAGATGCAAAGTATAAAGAAACTAATAGCAAAGTACTAACAATTAATAACATTTATGAATGTAATGTTGCTGCTTAATAACACTCAGTTGGGTTTCTCTCTTACTTCCAACAGTGAAACTACTTCCAAGTCTTTATTAGATTTCACCTCATCAATACCAATTTTCATGAGATGGATTATCACATAGCAATAACTTCAGAATATGTGTTGAAAAAATAAGTGAAGAATGAGAAAAAACTCTTAATAGTTTACTTTTACGTAGAGCCTACTAATTAATATGCTAGACATTACTCTAAATACCGTATGCACATATATTTTTTTCATTTAATCTTCATGAAAATCTTAAGGGTTTGTACTGTGATTATTCTAATGTGACTGTTGAGGAAAATGTGGAGTGAGAGTTTCAATAACTCACTAGGGATCACAGAGGTAGTAAGTAGCAGAGCGAAAGTTCACACCCTTGATTATTCAGTAATTCATTATTAAAAACAAAAGGCCTTGGAAATTTAGGTTGGAACTGGAAATATGTCTATATTTTCTCTATCATTGTCAGACAAATCTGAAAAAGACATTTTATCAAAGCATTTAAGAATTCTATTTCATGTACTCACATAACTGAAAATATAAACCTTTTTTTCACATTAGATTAGTATGTCATAATTTATAATTTGCTCTTATATTACTTAAAAGGGGTTATGAAATTATAGCAATTAAATACTAGAGAATATTTATTACCCTGAAAGAATATCAATTACTTTGTTTCTACCTATAGTACAAAATCACAAAATTGACTTAGGAATATTTGCCTGCAGTAGAATTTCAAAATTCTTTAATATATTAATATTAAAATTATTGAGATATAAAGAGGCAGTTGACTTCTCAGGAGAAAAAGTCCTCTATTTTTAAAAGAAATCATTAAATAATAAAATATGGTGCACGAGTTTTAAGCCACATATTAAAACACAAACTAGTAAATAATAAAAATTTCACTGGGAATATTTTGTTGTTAACCTAGACTTGTGCTTCTTGCGAAGTACACTTCTAAGATGTAAACTTTTATGAGCTAGGAATAGATATCTAAACATTGGAAATTCATTTTAGTTTTAATCATACTAAAGAATAAATGGCTTATATATTTTATGGATTTATGAAGCTTATTGAATCATGATACACCAGGTTATTTCATATACAGAAATAGAGTTTAGATCATTTTTATCATCCCAACATATGCCTTTCATAATTGAGAAAATATGTTGTTCACATCGAATTAGTTCCCAAACCATCTGTCTTTTATGGACTCTAGTCCAAAATACTTTGAAAATAAATTATCTTAATATTAGGTATTTTGCAAAAAAACTTCATTCAAACATTTATTTAATATCATTTTTAAAATTATTTACCACTGTTAATAGTTTACTGGTAAACTCTATACTCCCTCACAAAGACAAACAAAAAACCCACAACTCCGATTTGTAATGTTTGCCAATTTTCATGGTGTAAATAACCCCATTATAGTGCATTTCAAACTATTATGATGATATTATCAAAGGAGAAGTTGTGAAGAGATGTACAGAATCATCTGTCTCTCTGCTCTGTTTGGGCTGTCTCCAGCAAACTGCTGATGATGCTCATGCATTTGTGGGGGTGTTAAAACCATTATGGCCTCTACCCCCAGAGAGATTTGAAATAATTTCCATCTTTCTGAATAGGCATTGTGGGCAACTACTGCCAAACATTTATATTGATTAAAAATTCCTACATAAGTTATAATGATTTTTTAAATATATATTTTTTTTTAATTTTTCAATTACAATTGACGTATAATATCAGTTTCAGGTGTACAACATATTGATTAGACATTTATGTAACTTATAAAGTGATCACCTGGATAAATCTAGTACCCAACTGACACTATACATAGTCATTACAATATTATTGACTACATTACCTATACTATACTTTATATCCCCATGACCATTTTGTAACTACTGATTTGTAATAGTCTCTTTCCCTGCCATTTACCCATTCTTGTAAACCCCCTCCCCTGGCAGCCATCAAAATATCCTCTGTATCTATGGGTTTGTTTCTGTTTTGTTTGTTTGTTTTGTTTTTTAGATTCTACATGTAAATGAAATTTTGTTTTTTAGATTCTACATGTAAATGAAATCACATGGTATTTGTCTATCTCTGTCTGACTTTTTTAGCTCAGCATAATACCCTCTATGTCCATCCATGTTGTTGCTGATGGCAAGATTTCATTACTTTTTGTAGCTAAGTAATATTCCATTATATATACGTATACCACTTCTTTATCCATTTATCTATTTATCATTTATCAAGTTGCTTCCATATCTTAGCTATTGTAAATTATGCTGCAGTGAACATGTGAATGTACATGTCTCTTAAAAGTATTGTTTGGGTTTCTTTCAATAAACAACCAGAAGTAGAATTCCTGGGTCTTTCTTTGTCTCTTGTTATAGCCTTTGTTTTAAAGTTTATTTTGTCTGGTATGAGTATTGTTACTCTAGCTTTTTTGTTTGTTTCCATTTTTATGGAATATCTTTTTCCATCCCTTTACTTTCAGTTTCTGTGTGTCTGTCAATCTGAACTGAGTCTCTTACAGGCAGCATATGTAGGGTCTTGTTTTATTATCCGTTTATCTACCCTATTTTTTTTGATTGGAGCTTTTAATCCATTTACATCTAAAATAATTGTTCACAGATATGTAGTTACTGCCACCTTATTGTTCATATTTTTTATCTTTCTTTTTCTTCTCCTTAAAGAAGTCTCTCTAACTTTTGCTACTTTTAAGATTCTCTCTTTGTCATCAACCTTTGGCATTTTAATTATGATGTGTCTTCGTGTAGAGCTCTTTGGATTCATCTTGATTGAGACTCTCTGTGCTTCCTGGGCTTGTCTGTCTATTTCTTTTGACAGGTTAGGGACATTTTTCATCATTATTTCTTCAAACAGGTTTTGATTCCTTGCTTTCTCTCTTCTCTTTCTGGTACCCCTGTGATGAGAATGTTGGCATACTTGATGTTGTCCCAGAGGCCTCTTAAACTATCCTCTATCTATATCTATCTATCTATCTATCTATCTATCTATCTATCTATCTATCTATCTATCTATCTATCAATCTATCTATCATCTATCTATCTATCATCTATCATCTATTTATATATCTATCTATTTATTTATTTTTATTTTTACTTTTGTTTTTGCAGTTCTAATTGGATGTTTTCTGCTACCTTGTCTTCCAAATCTCTGATTTAGTCCTCTGCTTTATCTAATCTACTGTCGAATCCCTCTAATGTATTTTTCATTTGTTATTATATTCTTTATTTCTGACTTGTTCTTTTTTATGATTTTTTGTCTCTATTTTTGTATTTTCCGCTTTTTGTTGAAGTTCTCACTGAGATCATTGAGCTTCCTTATAACCTGTGTTTTGAACTCTGCATCTGGTAGATTGTTTGTCTTCATTTTGTTTAGTTCCTTTATGCAACTTTGTACTTTCATTTGGGGTATATTTCTTTGTCATCTAATCTTGACTGTCTCCCTGTGTTTGATTCTGTGCATTAGGTAGAGCTGCTATGTCTCCTGGTCTTGATAGAGGAGCCTTATGTAGTAGGTGTCCTGTAGAGCCCAGTGGTATATTCTCCCTGGTCACTTGAGCTGGGTGCTCTACGTGTGTTCCTTGTGTGGCATGTATATGCTCTCCTGTTGTAATTTTGCTCTGATTGTTGTTTAAATGTTATTGAGAGGGATTGACACAGGCTGTTTGGTTTTGTGGACTGGCCACACATAGAGTGGAGTATCTGTTGGGCAGAGACTGGGCCCTACAGAGCAGAATTTCCTTTAGCTGGGCTCTCCTACCTGCCCAGCCTGCCCTTTGATTATGTTATTTGTGGAGGTGCTTGGGTGATGCGAAGTAGGTGGATAGTGAGAAGCAAGAAACTACTCCAATGGACTAGGTAAGAAAGGATGTCAATAATTAAAATTATAGATATAATTTGAAAGTAAAGCAATTCTTCTAAAGAGACACATCACGATAAATGGCAATAGTCAAAATCATTCTATGGTTATCTGTAATTGACCAGTGTATTGCAATATCTGATAATTCATAGATGTTTTTATATGTTCTTAAAAGGAAATTGCAGCTTGTTCTTTAACCATAGCAACTTGTAACTACTGAAACTCATTTTAAGTGTGTCATAATCAATAATAATTTTTCATGAGTAATTGTGATATGGAATATCATTCCCACTCTTCTAAAAGGCTGCATTAATTGACTTCTGTACTTTTTATAACCCTATATAAGACAAACAGTATGCTTTGCCCAAATAGACAGTATCCACAACACAAAACTTCCTCTTTAGCAAATAATAAACTCAAGGTTTTGTTCTGATACTAAATGGTAGCCTCTTTCTTTGATAATTAAAGCTTCCATCAAGATTATTTTGAAGACCATCACTTGGAAGCATCTTATAAAAACTTTAGATGTGCAGGCATTATCACTTGGTACTTTGGCACAAATTCAATATTTTTCACAGCCAGATAAATGTTTCAATAGCAACCTCACCTCTAAATTATTTAATTGAGCGAGCTGTCTTTATTGAATTTGTTTGTTAGTTTATGCTTTTTAAATAGCCCTTGTCCTTGAGAGAGGACAAAACAAAATAAAACAAACAAGCAAAGAAGTAAATGACCTACATAGACAATTTCAGGAGTCTTTTTCTTAAGAATAGTTTGGAAAAGATTCAAAGTAGTTGGGGAAAGAGATTAATTAAAAGAAAACTTAAAAAAAAATTGAGAATATTTCCAACAATGCCATAGAATAGATTTAATATCCAAAATAAGGGAATATTGTTCTCTTTTTTGTAAGTAGGCTCAAATCTGAAAAGGAGACGTAGTTGGAAAATTAAACTAGAGTGGGTGATTGCTAAGTGAGAAGATCTTCATCAAATGGCTAAACATTTTCAATAAGCACTAAAAAGTTTTTAAAAGTTTGAAAAGCAAAATGAACTTGACATTTCAAATAAAATTATTGTTTCCTGGAAGAAAACAGGATTGATTTAGACTTCGTCCTCTAAAAACTGAAAATATTTGGCTATGGACATTGACAGAGATTAAAAGCAGATACCTATAGTGACTAAAAGCATTAAAGGTCATTGAAAATTTAATGTTCACTATTGCTTAAGAAACAGGAGGACCGATATTAAAAATTTATAGGGCAGTGTCACTTTGAGAGAGATATTAGCCTCTAACACGTTCATGTTCTTCCTCTAAATTCTCAAAGAATTTTTTTTCATAAAGATGCACAAAATACAGCTTTTTTTTTTTGCTACACATATTTTAGTATCAGATATTTATTATCCTTCAAAGTTTTGAAATATTATTTAGTTGAATGATAGTCTTTTATATCAATACTATTGCTGTCAGATCCCACTCATAAAGAGAGAATGTTTGCCAATACTAAGTTTTTTCAAATGTCCCTAACTAATCAATTAAATCATTATTAGAAAAATACTCCTTTATTCTGTGACACAACTTCTGTAAGTTTCATAGTAAATTAATTTACAAATGGAATTGCCAGGTAAATGTCTTGCAGAAAGGTTTTTATTAGAAGTTCAAAATTGTTTTCGTCCCCACAATCAAATTCAAATAGATCTTGACATTAGTATACATACATTATGAATGTCTCAAGAAATAACCCAATAATTAAATATGATTGCAGAATCCTTATTGACAAAGACTATAATTATAAGCAAAACATTTGGAGCAGAACTTAATATTTCAGATTAAGCCTTCCCCAATTACCATATAACAACTATATTTTATATATTAGAACATTTAGATCATGCTTTATGGCCATAACTCAACAATATTACATACTTCAAAGACCCATTGCTTATTATAGCCTATCTCTTGACCAAGAGCCAAAACATATTATGTATGCCTATCACAATTGCTTACTGGGGTAAATTAAGCATACCATCTTCTGATCTTATACAATCATTTCTATATTCAATGATATCACATCAATTCTTAATAAATATAAGCTTTTGGCATTCTTCTCTTTGAGTGGATCATCATACTGAAGAGATTGCTTTAACAAAAGTCATTATGAAAGGACATTTTATAAAACAGCAAAAACAAATCCATAGAAAAGTTCAAATATCTCAACATAGATATGTGGAATCTGTCCTAAATTCTAAAAGAAAACACTGGGAATGTTCAGGTTGTAAAATCCATGGGGATAATAGCTCAGGAAGCCTGGTAGCATCAGAGAATTTCATAGATATTTCCTAAAATTATCATGAGACAACCTTTACCAATAGAAATAGATTTGATATGTTATTAAAGAAGTATCACTAGGGGATTTTTTTTTTTTTTGGTTAGCAGATGATATGGCCAGCTCATAAATCAATTATATCCAATATAATTCTGAAAATAATGTTAATGGTGGAACATGAAAATTGCCCAGAGAGACATTTTCCACTTGTTTAGTGGATTTTATACAACTGCTTCCTCTGTGTTTTGTGAATATGAATGTGTAATATTGACGATGTTTTCATTTTATGTATCTTTTTAAGCAATCTCAGCTATGTAATATAATACAGCTCCTATGCTTTTTAAAGCTTTTCTTATCTAAAGGCTCTCTAAGAGTTGACCATCATGAAAAATTTGGGGTGGGCTTTTGGTGATATTTTTCTTCATCAATATTTATAAACATGAACATGTACATAGAATTATTGACAAATGCTAATAACTTCTGCTATTTGTATTAGTAAATGTATGGACAAAAACTATTGTGCATCAACCTGGTAAAAGATAATTTTAAAGATCTATAATTAAGCCAGGAAAAGTCTTTGTGTGTCCTTCTCTTTCTTCCCCTTTGAATCTGAATTTCTTAGATGCGAAGAGCAGTTGTACCTGAGTTATCTACCTAATTACAGGAAGTGAAAATAAAAAAAATAAAAAAGAGGATGACCAGGCTTGAATTAACAGAAAAAAAGAATATTTTGAAGAATATTTTAATGTTTAATTTACTAGACAAACTACTTTTTGAAAGAAGCTAAAGTGGGGATAAAAAAAAATGAAAATTTCCTCCCTATTCTCTTTAACTGGTCCTTCTTTCCACACAATCCCAAGCTATTTGTTTGATCTTAATATTCGGATTTAACAACCAACCCTATATTCTGTACACCAGCATGTCACAGGGTTGATCCTAGAACCAGACTTGATCTACTGAAACTTAACTGTTTTGTGGGAAGCAAAAGTCTGGCTATTCCATTATTACTCATAGACCTTTGAAATAACCAGAGAAGAGTATATCAAATCTGTATTTTAGAAAAATATTTAATAATCTGAGGAAATGTTCCAAATATATATTATGTTATATGTGATATTATCAAAAAAGTATATATAGTAAATATTCAATATTTAAAGTATGTTTGTGTGTGTATGTGTGTGTAGTCTTAAAAATAACTAATAATAACATCAAAATTTAATATTCAATATCCCTGGAAGATAGCAATATAGTTGAATTTTATTGTATTATACTATATATTTCTATGGCTTATTTCCTCCATGCTGAGCATATATTGTTTTTATAAGTAAAAAATTATAAACAAATGTTATTTAAATTTAAATATAAAATTTGTCATAATGTTTCTGAAATATTTCAGGTTCATAAATTAATACATTTCTTATTTCACTATTAATGAACTTACTCATAAATTATTTTTTACTATATCCTACAGCACAAACTATATTCAGATATAGCAAGTGGTTGTTTTATAGTTGAAAACAAAACAGCAAAACAGAGTGAAATTTATGCACTTTTGCAGCCACATAAATACTAAAAGAGCAAGATGAAATATGATCAATTCCTGGTCAGCCAAAATTTAAACATACTCTTCAAAAGTTTCATTTTACTTCTTTTTTGTTGTTGATCAGGACTTTTTTTTTTTTTTTTTTTAAGCGGTGTTTAACCTTTATAAATTATAAATTGAAGAAATCTCACCAGAGTAAACATCCTCTTGTTAGAAAAATCTTAAAGTCTGTTTAATACTTTCTAATGGAACTGATTGTTACCTTTTCACTAAAAAATAATCATTCATGAATGTTCTTATAGTATTAGAGTCTATAATTCAATATAAAAATAAAACTTTAAAAATTAGTTTGTGTTTCTGTATGGCATGACATACAGTTTACTACTTGCAGTTGTCATAAAATTAACATATTTACAGAATATGTTATAATTTGAAAAGCATGACTCCAGACATTTTTTTTTATATATATATATAAAATACAAATGATTCGTTGGTTTTCTGAGAAAAGTTAAAAAGTTGTGTGAGTTTTTGGATGTGTATTTAAGTTGTAAGAGTGAGAGGGAGGTAGAGGGAGGGAAAGAGAGACAGAAAGGAAGGAAAGACCAATGTGTTTGCACATGTGTGGACAATAGTGATTAACGTCTGATGAGTGCACATGTCTGAGCATGAATAAACATGAAGATGTGTGGGTGCAAGTGTGAGTGAGAGTGACTGTGGGTTTGTATATGCCATTCACTCCACTGTTCTGTGAAAATTAAATCTATGGCTAAGTATGGAAAACACTTTCTCTTAGTGACCACAATATATGTGAACATGAGAGAGTCTCAGTAAATGAATTTGTTTAAAGTGTTAATCCAAAATTACTTGAACAAGGGATATTTGTATTCAGCAATACCTATTGCCATTTTACTGAAATGGAGAGGAACACACTTTGGTAAATACGTGTTTATGGGTAGGACATTAAATCCATTCCCTGAAAAATGTTATTTTTAAATATCCTGTTCTGAACAATTCTGGTGAATCCTGATAAAGAGCTGTGTGTGTAGTTATCAGAATAGATGATATTCTTTCAGAGTACAGCGTACACACAGGCATACATTTTATCTCACTTCACTTTATTGTACTTCACAAATGTTGTGTTTCTTTTACAAATTGAAGACAGGGCCCTCAACCAGCAAAAAGATCATGACTAGCTTCATTGCACCACTCACTTCATTGTGCCTCTCGCCTTATTGCAGTGCACTGGAACTAAACGCTCAGTGTTTCCAAGGTATGCTGGCATATTGCTTGCGTCAACTGGAATTCCTGCACTTCTTTTTCTTGTGAGGCACGTTTATATTTTTCCTGAAAGTCTTACTTCAATTTTGTAGACCATATGACACAATGCAGGCATTCTTCCATATCAACTCTCCTGCGATACCAGTGTCCTGTATATTTTTCTACCATCATCTTCACCATGCTTACTGACACTATATATTTACATAATTTCATACATATTTATATAATTAAGTAAACCATGGAAATTACTCTCCTCGAACAGCAAGAACTCTCTGTCGTCATATTTGTATTCCCAGTCATTGAGCATACTATCAGGCAACTATAAGGTATCAGTTAGTTAAGTATTGCCTTGTTAGAGAAAAAGGAAAATAAATTTAAATACATGGAATAAATCTAACAAAATATATACAAAGTTTGTATGAGACAAACTATAAAATTAAATACAATGTAAATGGCGTTTTTAGTTTAAACTCTACTTGTAAATCTACAATTGTAAATATCCCTTTGGTAGCAATTAAATTAAATTAAATACATGTATGAGACAAACTATAAAATTATGGTACATGAAATCAAGGAACTAAATAGAGAGCAATTCTATGTTCATGGATAGAAAGACTTAATATTGTCAAAATGTCAGTTCTTGCTAACTTGATCTGAAGATCTAATGAAATTCCAATCAAAATCTAGCAAGTTATTTTTGTGGATACTAATAAATTGATTGCAAAATTTATATAGAGAGGCAAAAGACCCAGAACAGCCAACACAATACTGAAAGAGAGGAGCAAAGACAGAGGACTGACTCTACCCAACTCCAAGACTTACTATGAAGTTATGATAATCAAGACAGTATGAAACTGTTAAAAGATTTAAAAAACAAAAACAAAAATAAACAAGTAATCTCTTTTACAAAGGAGCAAAGGCAATATGATGGAACAAAGATATTTTCTTTAACAAATCGTGCTGGAACAAATGAATATCTGCATGCAAAAAAGAAAAAAAAAAGTGAATCTAGACACAAACCTCATACCCTTCACAAACATTAACTCAAAATGTATCACAGACCTAAACTTAAAATGCAAAACTATGAGAGTCTTAGAAGATAACATAGGAGAAATTACATATGACTTTGAGAATGGAAATTATTTTTTAGATACGACACCAAAGAAATGATCCGTGGAAGAAATAATTGATAAACTGGACTTCACTGAATCTAAAAAATATTTCATGAAAGAGGATAACAAGAAAATTAGAAGACAAGACACAAATTTAGAGAAAATATTTTCAAAAGACATCTGAAAAAGGACTGTTATCCAAAATATGCAAAGCTCTCTTAAAACTAACAATAAAAAATCAAACAAGTAGATTTTAAAAAACGGGCCAAAGATTTCAACAACCACCTCATCAAGATGACAAAAAGCTTATGAAAAGATGCTTCACCTCATACGTCATCAAGAAAAAGCAAATTAAAACAACACTAATATATCACCATATATCTATTAGAATGTCCAAAATCTGGAATGCTGATGACACCAAATGCCGATAAAGATGTGAAACAATAGGAACTCTCATTCATTGCTGGTGAAAATGCAAAATGGTTCAGCTCCTTTGGAAAACAGTTTGGCATTTTTTTTTTTTTTCAGAACCAAATATGCTCTTACCGTATAACCCAGCAATTGCACTCCTTGGTATTTACTCAAAGGAATTGAGAACTTTTGTCCACAGAAAATCCTGCACACAGATATTTATAGCAGACTTATTCATAATTGCCAAAACTTGGAAATAACCGATGTATCCCTTGGTAGGTGAATAGATAAACTGTGATATATCCAGACAATGGATTATTATTTAGCATTAAAAAGAAATGCGCTATCGAACCATGAAAAGACATGAAGGGAATTGAAATAAGCCAATCTGAAAAGACTGCATACTGTATGATTCTAACCGTATGATATTCTGGAAGAGGCAAAACTACAGAGACAGTAAAACTTCAGTGGTTGCAGTGTCGGGTTGGGGTGAGGGAAGGGATGAATAAAGGAAGCACAGATGATTTTTCGAGCAGTGAAAATTTCTGTATGATACTATAATGATGGATACATGCTGTTATACATTTGTCCAAACCCATAAAAAGTACAACATGAAAAATGAACAGTAATGTGAACTATGGATTTTAGGTGACTATATCGTATCGATGTAGGTTTATTAATTATAACAAATCTATTACTCTCTTCAGTGATGTTGATAATGGGGAGTCTGTGCATGTGTGAAGCAGGAGTTATATGGGAAAACTCTACCTTCCTCTAAACTTTGAGTGAATCTCTTCTTAAAAATATCACACATAAATGTTAGTGTTTTCCAATTTCCAGATATGATTTAAGACTCAGTGATATGGGACTGAATGTATCTCTGGCCACTGTATCTTTATAGTCTGCAAACACCAATTAATATTTAGCATTATTAAGAAGCATGAAAGTGAAAAACAAAGTTTTCCCTTTAACACCATGTGCAAATTTAGTTTTGAGTAAGAACGCATTTATGAAAGCAAATTAATGAAACTATTGAATTTTGGAAAAATGTTTCCCAGAAAGTTCATTTGTCTCTATTTCCACTTCTGATATTTCTCACAACATAATCTAAATAATCATAGTAATCAGTGTTACTCATAATTACCTCACAGGGATAATTTAGTTCCAAATTAAAAATTATTTTGCGAAACTTTTTTTAAAGTATATAGTACTATATTTATGGACTCGTAATGACAATAATGAAAAGTCTGGGATAGTCGTATGACATTTGACTGAAGATAAGGATTTTTCTATCAGAGAGGAAGGAATGTTTGTTTAGAGTCTATATAGATATGGAGTACATATACATATTTTGAATATTAAATACAACTATAATTAAATAGTGTGTTATATAATACTCAATATATAGACTTTTTATGACACTACAACCTTATGATTCATGGAGACATAATGAGCTAAACTATAATTTTATACAGCGTGGCCATATGAAGAGTTTGCTGATCCATACTTCATTATTCAGACAAAGCAATATGTTTTTGCTATTTGCCTCTAGACCCTAGCATTGAGATCTTGAATATAAAGCGTGCCCTTCAAACTTCTAATCTGATTCTGTTATTACTTTTTTGTTTCTCATAACAAAGCATAAGCTAAGAAAATGTAATACATTTAGCTCAATTTTGTATACATCAAAGTGTGATGTCATACCTATCCAAAGGCACCTAGAAATTAGCAGAAACAAATTGCTTCTTAGATCTTCCCAAGCATTTCAAAAAAAAAAAATGTAGCCTCCCATTTATTCAGCGTAAGTTCCTCATGGTGTAGTACTCTAGCCTAATCTTGAAATGATTCCACTAACGTGATGACAGTAAGAGTCCCATGGATCTATGGCCATGCTACCCTGAACAAACCCAATCCCATCTAATCTCGGAAGCAACACAAGGTCAGGCCTGGTTAGTACTTGAATGGGAGACCACTTAGGAAGACCAGGTGCTGTAGGAGTTAAAAATAAAAAAATAAGAGATTTTTTTGTAAGCTGACTAGGTCCTTCCAATCTGTGAGGTCAATCAAAGGTTGCCTTGCCTAAAAAATAAAAATAAAAACTTTTTTTAAAAAAGAGTCTCATGGGATCGCCAATTCACTGATAACAAACAAAGCAGCTTGGCTTCCAGAAAGATGACACTCTGCTACTTTGCTTCAGCTGTGAATTTGAACTCTTCCAAAATCCTTTATTGTTCAACTGAGATTAAGCTATTAAATTAAATAGCATTTTAAATGAAGGTTTTGGAGAAAATTGAAAAAAGATCTCTGACTGTATGTATTTTTGCTTACTTTGGTTTAAATACATTTTTCAAAATGCTTCTGATGGAGGACTTCTAATAACAATGATGAAAAATTAAGACTCCAAAATCAGTAATTTCTTGTGTAAAATATTTTACTGATAGATTCCCTGCAGATACTTAAAGATTGATTCTTCAAAAAATTTAACTAAAATATTTAAATATTATTCTGCACATGGCACTGTGTTCTATAGAAACTAGCTTTTTTTTTTTTTTTTTCTTTTAGTTTCTTATAAAAATGCTAAACCTTGTGTATTTTGGATTTTCTCTATACACAAAACATAACCTAGCTCCAAAAACACTTTTGATAGAAAGAATAGAGTATGCTAAAGCTGGAAGTCTGTTGAAATTTGTATTGGGACAACCTCCTATTGCTTGAAAAAATGCAATAGTTTATGCAGAAAGGAAATTAGAACTATGAAATATATTTAATGACTTTGAATTTATAGAGTTTGCACCTCTTGCAATTGCTATCGGAGTCAGAATTCTCATCAAAGCAGGAAGCTTATTACAAAATTAACATGACACTTTGATTGAATCAGGCTTTTAGCTCTGGCTTTTTAAGTAAATATGATTGATTATATCAACACCCTTCAGATACAGACATATCGACATGGTTGCATATTGATACAGTGATGTTCAGAGTGTGGGTATTGCTGGGGATATCTTGGTTCCAAATTCATAGGAGCAAAAGTGTCTTGCATGAAAAATGATTAAGAAGTAGATATAAAATCTTAAGCATTAAACTCAAGTGTTTCTTCTTAGAACATTAATTAATAGCAAACACATTCTCTCACCTTGGCACTTTATGCTTGGGAATCTTCTCCCTTGATAGGTAAGAGGCCCTAGATTGTGCATTAAAATCAATATAGAATTCATTTGCTTGCACAGGCTGCTACCACTTTTAACTTCTCTTTCTCTTCCTCCTGTCTCTTTTGAAGTGGTTAGGAGAAATTCGAAAGTGATTGTGAGAAATCAGGTCAAACCTACAGCTAAGAAAATCACTGATTTGTTACTTTCCTTAACGAATTCCCACGTCAGGCCCCATCCAGGGCTCTTCTCTGTAGTACCTTTCTGACCGTTAAGCAAATGCAAAACCTTTTCATCCATTAAAGCTGAATGTTGTTTTTACTTGACAAATTCTCTTATGCTACACATGCCACAAAGTTGGTACTACAGTACTCATACTGAAATAGTATTGTTTAAATCACTGCTATGCTGTTTCCTGAGAGCTCAGAGAGCCTTAAAGACCCAGCTGCTTCAATCAGAGCATTAGATTTGAGTGTTTTTGTTTTTTGTATGTCCTTATATATGAGACATTATTGCAGAAATTCAATACAATGTAGTCACTAAGATAAAATATCTTTTCTCCTTGGATGGAAGCATGGACTCCTAAAACATCTTTAATTTCTGATTAGTCATTCACTTCATAGATGCAAATGCCCTTAATATGTCCATATCTCCAATGGTTTAGACTCATGCACTCACTATGCCCCTCCTATTATGCATCCTCTCTCCTCAGTATGATTTAGTTGTTTTTAATAATTCACCTCTAATATGTCTAATAATGCTGCCTTTAAAGAAGCAAACAAGTAGATTTTTCTAAAAATTACATTTATGTGTAATCTAAGAAGAAATCTTAATTTAATAAAGATATAACAAGAACTTTATACAGTTTGGTAAAATTTGAATTCCTCTTAATTATGGAAAGTAAGGCTTGTTGTTAACTTTAACAAATGAAAAGAGTTGGAGTACCTTTTTAGTGAAGTAATAGATAGGCATGCTTAAAAATGCAACATAAAAATGAAAATACTCTGTGTCAATATTTAAGGTTAGTATTCTGAATTGAGGGTACCATTAAAAATTCTTACTGATTTTCTTGTTGTTTAGGAGTTTGTAAATACTCATATAACTAAAAAGAATAGTTTTCTATTATTTAATTCCCAGTGCAGTAAGAGACAAATACCATAAGGAAAGTGACAACAATGTTAACTTTTCCATAAATCTAGGTCACTCAAGATTTAAACCACCATAGGGAAAAATCGCTGCAAAATAAATTTAAAGGCTCAAGGAGAACAAATCCCAAGGGTTTCTTCCCACGAGAAAGAATAAAAATTTGCGATGGGTTCTGGGAGGTTCAATTATAGAAACAGACAACAAGAGGTTTTCAGCCAATTTGAAACTAATTCAATATATTCCGGAGGAAAAAGGCAGTTGCACAGATAACATCAGCTTGAAACTGAAAGTTGTTGCCTTAGGAAAGACACTAACAAATGGACTTTATAGTTTGAGCTCCAAGGAAGAAAAGTGGATAGTGATAAAGAGAGAAACAAAGAAAAGGACAATATTATATTCTATCATCCTCACACTCTACAGCTAATACAATAGGTTGAACAACTTGGATAATTCAATGAACACTTTATATATTTTGATATATAAATAAAAGGCAGTAAAAAATAAATCGAGGACATAGAGAAGAAAAGAATCACAGGAATAAGGCAAAGGAATAAAACCAGTAAAGTGAGAAAATATGTGTTCTAAGAGAATGAAACAAGTGTTAATCAGTATTATGGCAGGCCCTGGTTCACTGGTGTTCATGTTCAAATTCTGTTTTGTGTTTGTATTCTGTACCTCCTTTTATTAAAATTTCCCTCAGGTCCATTGTAGATTTATAGGTTTCAAAGCAATATATAATAACAAATATAATAATCTCTTAAATATGTTTAAAAGAAATTTAAAAAGTACATTTTAGCAAATATTTCAAAAACAGTGGAATAATGTAGAAAATTGATGAGGTTTTTACATGTACAATTTAATACTGTTCGCTCAAAATAATTTCAATGATTCTAAATATGATTTAAATAATATCAATATTATGACAGAAAAATAACACTATATTTATTGTTAGGTTCAATAATATTTTATTTTTTTTACCTATAAAAAGACAATTTCATAAGATTTACTCTAGTACACTTCAGCTGTTCTATTCTACATAAGATGAGTAAGTACATAGCAGTTTCCAATCTTATTTCCGAGCTGTCATTTCAATGTTTTTTAAAAACTATATGTTTACTGGTATGCATGGACATCTCTAATAGCTAGAAAAACCTTAGAAACTTTGTAAGATACACCCATGTAAATTGATAAATAAATGTATCTAAAAATACATTGTTATTGGAAATGTTCACCTGCTTGAAAAATATAAAAAGTCTCTGCTTTTTTTTAAAGAGATCCTAAAACATGTAATATTTTCTGAGATGATTCTGAGTATTCATAAGCAATTATCCTACATAATAAAATAATTTTATAAGTATTTAGATTTTTCACATTTAATATATAAGAATATTTTAAAGACCTGTCTTTCTTGAAAACAAGACTGTATTATTAATTAAAAATGAATATTTCTGAATTTTAAAATAAGTAAAATAATATTTATCACCAGGAACACAGAAAAATCACAGTTCCATTTTTATACTCCTATCAGTAGAAAGTCCAAAGAAAAGTTACATCCTTTATAATTTTACCTTTCTGAATATATCATACTAGCAGTGATCACAAAGTCTCATATCATTAGCTACTTTAGAGCAGACACTACCTAGTATAGTACCTTGTATTAGTTATTTTAACTGTTTTCTGAAACGATAAAATAATGAGGATTTCCAGTGTCAAAGCAGTAATTTGCCTGGATTTTCATATTTTATGTGATAAAATATCAAAAATTCATACTTCAAGGAAGTTTCATTCTCACATAGAATGTAGAAAGCCTACTGAGAATTATTACTCATTTATAAGTACTGAAAAAATCCATATAATCTAAAACAACATAAATTATATTGGACCTCAGCAAACTGAATTCTAAAATGACAAGTCCCTCAGAGGAGAGATGGGACATAAGGACTGCTCCATCACTGGCAGAGCATTAGAGGGAGAATAAAATCAATAAAGGAGAAACCAGCTGAAGTTTTAATACGGTCTGAAAGGTCAAGTGTAATCAATTTAGAACAGTGGTTTTAATCTAAGGGAGTTGTGTCCTTCAGGAGATGTTTGACTGTGTGTATATTTTTGGTTGTCACAACTGGTGTAGTGTGCTGTGGGCACACCTTACGATCTCCCCCAACCATCCACACCCTTGTGTTTTTACCTCCCACATCCCTTACATTTGGGTGGGAACTTTGACTTGTTTCTAACCAGCAATATGTCAAAGGTTATGGGCTATCACTCTCATGACTATGTTTTATCACATAAATTTTTTTATCACATAAGGTTCCACTTAGGCCTAAACAAGAGTCTCTCTCTCTCTCTCTCTCTCTCTCTCTCTCTCTCTCACTGGCCAGCTAAGCCATGCCGACTTCATGCCCAGACTTCTGACCCAGAGAAACTGCAGGTATTATTTTAGTCCCTACATTTGCAACAATTTGTTATGCAGTAATAAGAAGTAATATAGAGTACTACTGGCACCTAGTGGGTAGAGATCAGGGACTTTGTTAAACATTCTAAGATGCACAGGACATCCTCCTGCAATAAAGAATTATCTGGCTCAAAATGTCAGTAATGCTAAGATTTAGAAAATATGGGCCAGGATAGGGTCCAAAGACAACCAATCCTCTCCCACAATATCACCTCTGCTATGGGCATGAACCCATGTGGGAGGTGATGGGCTGCAACTATGGAATAGACAAAACTCGTTTCCCCTGTATTCTTCTCTCCTATGAGCCAAAACCCTAAGCTCATGGGCAAAGGGCATGGCCATGGAAAATCCTCTGCTTAAGGGGAGGGACAGAAACAAAAATATATCTGCTACTCCAAGAGATGAAGGAAATATTCCTTTCCCTAGGATTCAGGCACTGTTTATGGGAAAAACTTACAATGAGAGAGAGATGGACAAAATCCTTGGGCTCAAGATTCTTTTCCAATTCAAAGGAAAATTCTCATACCACCAGGAAGGGTGGAAAACTCTTCCACCCAAAACCTACCACAGAAAGCACGCAGAATTTGAATTCTGAGAGAGGGAGGTACAGGAATGCTGAGAAGGCACCATCCATAGGCTCAGGTTCATAAGACCTGCCTAAGATTGAGGTTTGTGGTAGGCTAAATAATAGTGCCCTGCAAAGATGTGATGTCCTAATTCTAAGGACCCATGAAGAAGTTACCTTACTGGCAGAAGGGACCTTGCATATGTGATTCAGTTAAACATCTTTGGCTGGGAAGATTATTCTGGTTTATCTCAGTGAGCCCAACGTAATGACAAAAGTCCTTATTCAATGGAGACAGGAGAGTCAGAGCAGAGAAAATGATGTCATAATGGAAGCAGAGTCAGTGAAGGGCCTATGAGGCAAGGCATGCAGATGGCCTTTAGAAGGACTCTGGCCAAGGCTAGGAAATGTATTCTTTCCTAAAGACTTCAGGAAGTACCGGCCCAGCTGACGCCAGGTCACTAGTTCAACAATATGCAATTTAGACTCTGAAACTCCAGGATTATAATAAAAAATACGTGTTGTTGTAAGGTTCTAGGTTTGTGATAATGCATTGCCTCAGCAAAAGAAAACTAATACAAGATCGGACCAGAAGAGCCAAGAACCCCAGCCTGGCCCCATGGTGAGAACAGAACTGAGAGTCAGCCTTAGCAGCCTACCAAGATGGAGAGCAGAGGGATGAGGGACGAGGCTGTAGAAGAAACACTAAATAAAACACCCTGGCACCAAAAGCACTGCACTAAGCATAAAGTAAGAATGGGAAGTTAGTATTAAGATTCCTCCATCCCTGCATTGTCAAATCTTCTTCTTCTGTATCCCTTGACTGGGAGTATGAGTGCTAGGATGCAGGGTTTTTTGTTTTGTTTTGTTTTGTTTTGTTTTCCATCTAGTAACTCACAGATCTTATTCAGAAAGTTCTAAATTTCTGTTTTAGATAATAATTCTGCATTTTAATAACATGTTGCTTGTCTTTGGGAGCCTTTAAGGCTTAATGTGTACCTTATTTTAATCAAATTTATTGGAAATTCTCTCCTTGCCTACAAAGGCTGCAAAGGTTACAAAAGCTTCAAGGTGGCAGATCTCAGTACTATCCCTGGAATGCCATAGATCCCCATAGTCCTCACTCTATTTCCAGGTTTCCAGGTTTGTAGCTAGCCACAAGAGAAAAAATGGAAGCAATGGTGACCCTCTTCTTCAAGACCCCAGAAGAACACAGGGCTCACTCATTGGCGCCTGATCAGAGTTATTGCTTTTCCAGAACTGCTGTAGTTGTTCTTTAAATTTGGAAGATTAGAATGATGGGATAGAATCAGGTTCCTATCTTTTCAGAATCTGCTCTCCATAAAAAATCTAATTTTAATTTGTTTTAGTTATATGAGTAATATACAAATGTATTATAGAAGTTTTATTCAAGAAGAATTATAGGGATTGTGCATGTGCATTTTCTCTTCCTCCCCTCATTGAAAGCTAATTAAAATGTCAGTAAAATAATTAAAGATTCTCTACAGAAATTGGAGAAAGACAGCAAGATAAAATGGTTCCGCTAATTTTTAGAAGGTGGAAAGCAGACACTGATCGTACCTGAATTCACAGAGAGGAAGTGGCAGCATCAGCCCTCCAAATGGAAATGCTAATAAAAAACAAGTCACAAGCAAACCAGTGGCAAACTATGAGTGAGTCACCAGCAAACTCCCTCAGGAGTCTCCGGTTTTGGAGATTATCTACAGCAGAATGCCAAAAACAGGCGAAGTGATATAAATTATTTTTGGAAAATAATTATTTCTGTGGACATCATCACATGATTCTTCTCCCCACCAATTTTGCACCCCCCCTAAAAACATAATACGCAGAACATTTATATTCTCTTTGTATATTTGTTTTGCTTTGATTTTAATGAAAGGTATATAACAACACCCAGACGGAGCAAAGGGTGAGGACGAGTCATTGGATATAAAAGCAGAGCTTGGAGGTCAGCATTCTCATCTATCTCAAGAGCAGTTGACTCTCCCCAACCCAAATTCCAGAGCCATGCAGAACAAAAGTGGATCCTTCTCTTGCACAAAGAATTATCTGCAAAATAATAATAATTAATAATAATAATAATAATAGTAATACTAATAATATAAACAAATGTATTAGCAGACAGTTACTCTTTTGGGTACTCTCCTCTCAAAAAGAAAAACCCTTCCCCATATTGTGCTGCTAAGATGTGCTATTAATAATCCCCCATCACACATTCCCATGAACCTTTACAACTGCACAAACAGTTTCTATCAGAAACTTAATGCTGTCTCCTAAATATGTGTGTGCTGAATAAGAAAATTTCCATTTGAAGAAAAGTTTTGACATGAAAGTCAAAATAAAAATGAATGAAATAACTGAGAGGAATAAATATATGTTAACAAAAATAAATAGATTAAAAAAGAAATAATTTTGGTAGGCTGTAGAACAATTAGTTCCATGAAGCAAGAAAACATGTTTTTGAAAGAAACAGGAGAGAATAAATAATGTTCCTAGAAACTAAATTTATTCCAGCAGAAAAAGAAGATTGAAACAATATTGGAGTAAGTTTCAGTAGTCAGTAAACACTTTTCTCTATGGGGCCAAATAGTATATATTTTAGGCTTCACAGATCATACGTCTGTCACCACTACGTAACTCTATTATTTTTAGAGGAAAAGTACACAGAGACAATATTTAAACAAATAATTAGGAGGCTGTGCTCTATTACAATTTTATAAAAACAAAAACAGGCTGGAATTGGAATTGGAATTGCTGAGCCCTGTCCTAGAGGAGAATGAAAAAGATGGAAAAAGAAAGCCAAAATTGGAGGCTTAAACCTTGATATTGTACATACGACTAAAAAATTTCTAAAAAGAGAAAATAGAAAAAAAAAAAAGAGAAAATATTACAAAAAAATGATAAACTTGATTAGAATCAAAGCACACGTTTCAAGATTGGAAAGAGAATCTGAAGTAAACTTCTGGAATATTATGTAGAAATTTAAAAAAAGGAATAATTTATGCCAAAATATAGAAATATGTTCCAACTAAATAAAATTAACCTACAGAATATGATGTAATTTATGGTACTGCATATGTAACACATAAATATTCTTAAACCTTCTTGAATTAAAAAGAAAATCTATTTAAATTTTATATTGAATCCTGTTTTATCCAATATTGATACTTCCTTTTTGATTATTTGTCTCCCGTATATCTTCTAACTTATTTTGTTTATTTTGTTTTTAATGTATCTTTAAACATTATAGAGTACAACTTTTTTTGAAGTAGGAATAAATGTGGGATTTCTCTCTCCTTTTCAATGACATATTAATCTTTTCACATATGCTGCCATTCACCAATATCTATCCCTGGTATATAATTACTACTTATTTTGTGCTTTTAATTCATCTGTCTGTCTTTTGAAATTTTTATTTATTTTGTATCATTTTGTTTAATACCATAAATTACTATTTTTAATAGATTATTTCAAAGAATTTGACCAGCATACATTAAGACTAGACATGTTTAGTAAACAAAAATCTCTCTTTTCTTTATAGAGTTAAAACATTTTTAATGTTGAAATTAAATCTTACTACATCAATATTTATTTTGAAATGATCTAAGATTTATTTTCAAAAAATTTATTGTAATATTACATGTTCAACCACAAGTATTTAGAATATCTATAAATTCTATAAAATAATCAGATATAAGCAAGATAAAAATGTGACTATTTTGAGAGATGAAATTATCTTTCTGAAATGATAAGTATGGAAAAGAAAAACAATTAATTTAAATGTTTAATTTATTTGCCTGTGAATTTTATAAGCATCTTTATTATATACAATTTAAATTATTTTTTCTTTTCAAACTGAATATGAGTTTTAATTATTGTTTTCAAAAATTTTTTTATGTATTTATTTTTCTATAGTCACTGTTAAATTTTTTTTAGTTTTAAAGACACTAAATTATCTGGTAAAAAGACATCTCTCTGGAAAATTGATCTTTAAATTTATTGTAATTTATTAGTTTATCTTGCTATTTTTCTTCATTTGTTTTATTGCTTTTTGGTTAATTTTCAAGTAAAATCGCTTTAATTTTGCACATTTCCACTCTTGATATAATTTAGCTTTACTCTCTTATTGAATAGAAAATGAAAACTAGAAACCAAATAAAATGATTGGCCTTTCTTCACACAGCTGATCAGTATAAGAATCTATATTTCTTGACAACAGTGATCTTTTTCCAAAGCATGATGTTGACTCTTTCAGACGTAATTTAGAGTTTTAATTCTGTAATTATAATAAAATCATTTTAGATATAAAATATATTTTTCCTAAAATGTATTTTATATCATTCAATCCATAATGAAGTATCTCTTTAATGACTGTCCAATTCTTAGTTAACCAAATAATCCCTGAATTTCTAGCACAATACACTTGATATGTATAAACTTTCATGTTATAACAATAAATGGAGAAAGTGAGGTTTAATTCAAAAGAAAATGAGTAGCAAAATGGTATTGAAAGATAGAGTGGTTTGCTTGCAATGTATAACACAGGAAATCTTCTATAAGCACATTTTCTCAGTAACACACACACACACACAAACTATTTGGTTATTTATAGAAAGTGTTTAACAGAAGCATGCTGGGAGAACATGAACCATTGATATTATTTATATTCATTCTGTCTATTCATGCTGTCTTATAATTAGCTTCTACATGGGTTTAAAATTGTTGTGATAATTGAACTGGAAGTAGGACTTCATTGAGTCCTTTATGATAATCAAAAAGATTTATCTATAATCTAAATTATAGAGTAGTGACATCATCGAGATGAAAAATAAATCACTGTTAAAATACATAATGATAATTCTGATTAAAAAACAAATGTGTCCACTAAAATTTTTGAGAGATTGCTTTATCTCCATTAAGCATACTCGTATTTGAATGGGAATGTTTTTGTTTTTTGTGAAAATTTAAATGATAAAATAGTCACTTGGGTTTGTGTTATTTACAATGTTAATAACTGTTAACAATTTGAACAGTTTAATAAATCTCAAAATATGCTATGATTTGAATGATTAATGGTAGTTTTATTATCACTTAATCAAAACCGATTCTGTGCATTATATCAATTAAAATGTAAGTGCTGTTAATTTCTTTAATGAAGTTGCTATTTCAGAGGTCTCTTAAATTCTGCAAAAAGGCGTCATTTAGAGTTTTTATATGAGAAGAGTTTTAAATTTTATTTTGAGAAAAAGAAATCAAGTGAGATTGTATAATCGAATCCTCTAGAAAAGGAATGCTCTTTGAATGTTGTATAGGTTTGTATATTTAGCCATCTGAGAGGCTTTCTGTTTTTATTTATCAAACTTGTGTACATTTCTCCATAGGAGAAAAAACAAACAACATCCATAAATATATATAAGGTCAACTGCAAAAAAAAAAAACCCACACATTAAAATAGTGATTACTGTGCATGCATAATTATATTTTCATGACTTTCTAATGAATGAAAGCCGTATTAATTTACATGGATGAAATAAAACTGATTAAGAATGGAGGTTGAATGAGATTAAAGTTATTACAGAAATATTTTTGAAGGTGAATTTGCAATATTTAGAAAAGATGTAGCTTAATAAAAATGAGTCCATGAATAGATAAATAAAACTTTCATTACATTATGGTTAGTCTTTTCTTTCTTTTACTATATATCTCTATATTATAAATGTATGCTTAGGATTAGAGGCTATATATATATATATATATACCCATATATATATGGGTATATATATATATGGGTATATATATACATATATATGAATATATATTTTCACATGTATTATGTATAAATTATAGATGATATATATTCTGTTATATCATCTATAATTTATACATAATACATGTGAAAATATATATTTTATATATAATGTACTATCCATGTATATTATAATATAATTTAACACACTTTGATATACAAGAGGACTGATACGGAGCCTTAGAAATGCAGTCAGCTCCTCTTCATTTTGAACAGCAGAGGAGAGTATGAAGAATGGAACTTAGTTCAAACAGTCCCAGGACTAGTAGATCAGGTGTTGCCTTCATCCTTATCACCCCACATGAATGACACATCCAACAATCAGAGCCTCATTCCAGGGCACAGGATAGCTGTAGGAGTGGGCTGGGGACTTCTATTACTTTTTAAGAATGCATCCTAGTAGGTTCCACTTACTTCGATTAAGATAAATAAGCAGACACACACACACACGCGTTTTTCATTCCCAACATTATTAATAATTTGGTTCAGGTAATTCTTCTTTCACAAATAGATAGTTATAGACATACACATATATATGTTTCATGTAGTTATTATAAAATTGAAAGATAAATAAAATTTTAATATCAAAATTATTTGGGTAGTAGGATTACAATCATTTTTTTTTAATGCTTCCATTTGCTCCCAGGTTTCTTATTATTACTGAATATATACCATGTGCCTTACTCATAAAACTTTTTATCCAGCATCATTGCTAAATAGCTGAAATTTATTGAAATCAGTAAGAATCTTTTACATTTCCTAAGTAAATATTATCATCTGTGAAAATTATTATAATCTTCCTTTCAAATTCTTAAAGCATCTAATTGTTTTTCTTGCTTATATTGAGCCAGGTAGAATTTTCAGTATGATGTTGAACAGAAATCACGATAGACAACATCCTTGTCTTATCTCAGGGAGAAAAAATTATTTTAAATATACTGATTATCATAGTTTATCAAATTAGAGAGTACTCTTGTATTTCTAATTGTTCGAAAACTTATGATAAATAGATTTTGATTTGTGTCAATTAATTTTTGTACACCTTCTGAGATGATTATGTGATTTATGTACTTTCTTCTGTTTTCATGGTTAATTTTAATTAGTTTCCTGAAATGAATGCATCTAAATGGTGATATATCATCTTTCAACATACTGGTAATTCTCTCCATTAATATTTTCTTTAAGATTTTTGTTTCACTACTTGTGAGTGGAATTGGCCTATAATATTCATGTCAATATAACCTTATAATTTGAGATGACAAGTATTCCCTCATTTTCTAATCTTATGGAGCCTTAGAAATCTCAGAAATGCATAAGACTTTTTGTAAGTTGAATGCTATTTTTTTCTTATATATTTAATAGGCTTTTATTGGTGAAACCACTGAGCTATCATTTTTGTGAGAAAATTATCAATATAAACTCAATTTACTTAATAGATATAGAAACATTTATGTTTTCTTTTCTGCATGTGATTTAAACATTTCTATTTTTTCTAGATAATGTTCATTTTGGCTAAATTTTCAAATATATTTTCTGATATTTGTCAAACTGAAGTCTTGTTTTATTTTCAATGTTGAGGATCTGTAGAGTTATTCTCTTAACTTATGACATGGTTCTCCTGTTAATTCCTTCTTTTAAATTTAAATTTGTTTAATCAAGAACTTGTTATTTTTTAAATTCTTTGCAAAAAAAAAATCCTGTCTTATATTTTCTGAAAAAAATTTGCTGTTTTCAATGTAATGCATTTTTTTTCTAATTTTTATCATGTCTTCTTCGAATCATGTATTACTTCAAGGAAATGGCTTAATTTTGGAATATACTTTTATTTTCTACTTATATTGTTGTTTTAATTTCTAATATATTATCCATGTATACTATAATTCTGGTCAGAGATCACGTTTGTTAGGACTGCATTCCTTTGAAAACTATTGAGATTTGCTTTATTCCCTGAAAGCAGTTAATTTAGTAATTGTCCCATTTGAATAAGTATTGTTCAGTCGATGGTTTTAATGGCATTTATCACAATTTGCTATGTATATTGGCTAAATCTTCAGTATCTTTTTCTGCTTGTTTCCTTACTTTCTAAGAGAGGTATGTTAAAATTCTATTGTAAGTATGGATTTGTCTATTATCCTTAGAATTTCATTATTCTTTGCTTCATAAATTTTAAGAATATGCTATTAGAGTAAAGCAAATTTGAAAGATAAATCTGCCTGGATTATAAATTATAATTATGTTTCTGAAATGGCCCTCTTTTTCTGGTAAAATTTTCTGTCTGCTCAATATTGATATAACTGTAACCAGTGTTTATTAGTTGTTTACATGATATTTCTTTCTTATATTACTCTCAAACTTTCTAGATTCTTATATAAAAGAAATATTTTTAAGCTACATGAATATAGGCCTTTTTATGTGTCAGAAAATCTTTGTCTATGTTTTAAACAATTTATCCCTTAATAGTTATTATTTATGGTTTAAATATAACATCTTAAAATTTATTGTTTTTATTTGCCCCTCTAGTTATATGATTTCATATTTCTCTGTGTATACATTTACATTGATTATATTTTATTATTCTGCTTTGAATTATTAGTTTAGGAACAAGAAAGACTACAAATATGATCTTTCTTTCCTGCCTTTATTTTCAACATTACCTTAATTTTGTGACTCTATGTGAATGTGTATGTTTTAGACAAAACAAGTTGGCTGCACAAAACCTTTGAATTATTTAAAGTACTTAGTTGCACAGTGTTAGGCTGCACAATAAAGTCTAATGCAGGCATCCCCAATCTGCGGGCCATGGACTGGTACTGGTCTGTGGCCTGATAGGAACTAGGCCACACAGTGAGAGGTGAGCAGCTGGCAAGCGAGCAAAGCTTTGTCTATATTTGCAGCCATTCCCCAGAGCTAATATCACAGCCTTCACCTCAGATCATCAGACATTAGATTCTCATAGGAGCACTGGTCTCTGGTGCCAAAAAGGTTGGAGACCACTATCCTGATGCATATCAGGGACTCTAAAGGAATATTTTGTAATTTCTTCTGGAGTTCTAGTGGACTAGATGCCCTTCATATATATATTCCCAATATCATTAGATTATTGGCGCTTCGGTTGAGAATATCAGATAAGGAATGCTACCAATGATAAACTTGAAGACTCTCCGGAGACTATCAGCACACTTTTCATGCTAAATGGAAAGCCAGGAAAATATAATAACTTCCTGCAGGTCTAAAATTTTTGTTCACGTGATTGAAAACAGTGGTTCTTCAAATTGTGGTTCCCCTGCATCATCAAAGACCTTTTATAGAAATTCAAATTATTGCTCACTTACTACTCATATAATCTCTAAAAGAAAATTATTGCTCACTCCTTCAACCTGCTGAAGCGAAATACTGTGGTAGAGCCCAGTGATCTATGTGTTAGCAATCTCACCAGGTGATTCTGATGCCCCGTGAAGTATGAGAACTTTATAAATTTGGCTAAATCAGCAATATGTATAGACCTACAACTAGATACCCATTCAACAAGATATGTATATCAGAAATGTACATGTGGAAGAGATATGATTTTACTACATGTAGGAAGTCCAGATAGAAGAAATTAAGTCCAAGAAGTAGACATCTTTCCTATATATTTTGTTGATTTACATAAATTACTCCTTTAGAGTAACTCTAGAAGACTCAATTAAAAGACTTGATTGGCTCAGTATAAATTATAAAGAGGTTAAACCTATTGAGAGTTGTCTAAAGTAGTTAAAATAGACTTTTGAACCAGGAAGCTAAGAGCAGATGACAAACATTCAATGAAAACATTTGAGATTGTCAGTCTTTCTCTAGTGACATGTAATGTCTATAAATTCAGATCTGCTAAACATGGAGACTTCCTTGAAAAAAACTGGATACATTTTTATTTTATTTTCATTCTTAGCCAGTGACTTGAACAGTACCTAACACAAAGAAAATATACAAAGATTCAACTGGAAAAAACAAACAAACAATTGGCCTTAGTCTCTTCATTAGGTACTGTTCCAACAAATCCAAACCAACCAACCAAACAAAAAAATTAAATAAAATTGAGTGAAAATTTATGGTCCCTTTACCTATAAAATATATTTACTCATTGAGGAACCCATCATTGATTAGCTGCACATTTTTAAAAGATCACACTGCTAAAATGTGGGAAATGGAAGAGAGACCAATGCAAATAGATAAAAAAAAAATAATAGCAATAATACTGATTAGAATATTATGGTTTTGATATAGAAATCTGAGTGCAGGGGACTAATATTAACATAAGTGATATTAGAAAGGAAATATTTGAAGACTAACAGATCAGAAGTAGAGACTAAGTGTAGACTACTTTTTCACAAAGGTTGCTTGTAAAAGAGAGAAAACAAAATAGCAACAGGGGAGCTAAATGGTGATTGAAGAAGTTTTATCTTAAACAGAGATATCTGAGAAAGTCAAATCCTAATCAGGAAAGAAAACCATCTCAATGGGTGCATATATATAGTAAACAGAAAGGCTCACCAATGGTTAAACAAATTACTTAAGCATTTAATCATACAGTTTAAACAGTGAGAAAAACAATACAATAATAAAAATAAAATTAGAAAATATTGCTTGAAAAATCAAGAATAAAGGATATCAGAATTTATTTAAAACTTCAAAAGTTCTTTATAAAAAAAAAATACAATATTTCAAACCTGAGGTGGGGAAAAGAAGGGTAGGTACAAACACTCAAAATTAGAAATGAAAAGGGAATAATACTCTCTGATAGAGGAAATTAAAAGTACCATAAAAACATTTTACAAAATCTTATGCAAGTGAATTTTAATATCTCATTGAAAGAGATGGTTTCCTGGGAAAATGTAAATTACAAAATGTATCTTAGGAGGGATTCAAAACCTCAACAGATATTAACAGTAGAAGAATTTGAGACAATCAAAAAAGTACTATTTTCTAGGCCCTAGCCCAAAGAGATATATGCAGATATATTCATAGATAAATAATTTCAAATTTCCAGGGAAATACACTTCTGGTTTTATATGAATTATACCAAGGAGTGGTATTTCTCTTTCTGCACATCCTGCAAACAGAGACGTTCACCACCTTTTGTGTAAGGCTAATTTCTCAAGAGTGTGTACTGAACAGCCTTGAAAGCTGCAGTATCTGCCTCTAGAGCAGAGGGCAGTGCTGTTTGGTGTCCAGTATAATAGAGATAATATCAATCTCTGAGGCAAAGGTTGGACACAGGGATTTGTAGGCCCTTATAAACAACTGAAATTTCCTGAGCTTGGGGTTCCTCAGCTCTCTTGTAAACCCCTTGCATGTACTGTATCCCTGGGACCCACTCCAGACCATCTTCCCCTCTCTTTCCCCTTCCCCCGTGGATGTTAGGATGTAAAGTGAAATAACATAAACATGGAGCTCATGCTGTTTGCATGAACTTTTTTTTTTCAGATCCAGTAGTCCTGTTCCTTTTTATTTTTACACTCATGGTAGCACCATGGGCTAATTTTTGAGCTTACAAGTAGGGTAAAATCTTAGACCTTTCATAGGACTGCCTACTTCTTACATGCATTTTCCTCCATCTTGAAACTTTTCTTGTCTTCATCTCAATACCCCCATACCCTAACTTAGCCCTGTATTTACCCTTCAGATATCATCTGATCTCTTACGCACAGGCTACGTTTATACTTACATGCTCATATAGCGTCTTGGATATTTTATATTGTTTATCACAATACATTGCTTATCCGTACTGCAGTTTTATTTCCATTAGTGTCAAGTTGGATATCATATGTTTTGTTCGGTTTCATGGTTAGCACCTAACATAATGTCTAATATAAGCACCCAGTAAAATTTGAAGAAATAATGTTAAGTATCCAGAACTATGTCTGATACACTAGATGTTCAATAAATTTATCATTTATTAACCATAGTGTTAAAGCTAAAGTAAATATTCTTTTGTTTTATTTTCTGTGTTTATTTTGCTTAAAGAAAGCTGTCGTGGCTTATTTTTATTTTTATTTTTATTTTTATTTTTATTTCTAGATATTCTCCCCTTAATCTGCAAAATAATTATTTTTTTAAATATGCATTTGTGATGGACAGTACTTGGACCTCTTGAAAGTTTAAGGTTATTTTTTTTTGTTTTTTTACTTTTCACCAACATTTTGCAAGATGCCAGAAAATCACTAATTGGAGAAATAAGCTTTCTTGGAGTTAGATTAAAATGGTAGTTTACAAAATAAATTGCTAAAGAATAATTGTAAATTAAAATGTATAAACTTTATGGTAATATTTTAATTATGAAGATAATCTTAAATATTTAAACATTTCCAATATGCGACATTAAATAAGATACAGAATGTACGTAGAAAAATATTAATTAAAAGTGTAGAAATAGCAAGCTTCACTTAAGAAGTTTTTGTTAATATCATGTCATTCCTTTGGTTTCTTCACTTGACTTTTATTTTCTCTTCTCATGCTAATTAGCAAAAAATATACTGAAAACTAAGCTAAGTATTTTAAATAATAGCATAAAAAGAATTCGAAGGAAGATAATCTTAAATAACTAAAATTAAGGAAAACAAGAACATCAGTAAAAAAACAAATATCAGTTATATGTTAACCTAGAAAAAGTGCTTTTTCACTTAAAAATGTTATTTTAAAGTGCATAGAAATAGTGCTGAATTTATTTTTAAATCACATTTGTGATTTTGATATATTAGAGTTTAATAGATATATAAGAGAAACTCAAAAAAAAAAAAAAGCAAAATCCCAGAACTTCAGTTTAAAGTAATTTATAGGAGAATGGATATTAATAAAGAGATAGGTAGAAATAAACTAAAAACTAAACTAAACTAAACAACTGATATATATAAGCACACACACAGATTTCTCTGATGTTCATGGACTCATATGATTATTATCAAAATGGTTTTCAGTTTAACATCCCCAGAAGGATTTTGTGTGGGAGATCTATATATAGTCATTGAATGATAATGAATAAGGTAATTTTACAGTACAGGGAGAATACTTTCATAGAATTCCAAAAGGACACTTTTACATTTCCATTGCTTTAGTAATTCTAAAACATTATGTACTCCTACACTACACAGAGAAAGTGCTGGCTACAGGATAAGATTGAGAGCTTTAGTGCTTTTTGAACAAAAGCTTCGTCTCTTGTGTGTGCTGAGAAGCCTGTTCTCACATGTCCCATATTATGAGTCTCAATGGTGTTGGTGTTTTTATCCCTTCTATTTCCTCTTGATTTTCTCAATTGTTAAATACTGGTATCTGTACCTTGTGACCAGGGTTTACAGTAGTTTATTTCTATATAGACGTAGATAAGTATCCCTCCTCCTCACTTAATTTTTATGGAAAATCAACAGTAAAAATGTAACTATATGGGGCAAATATATAAGAATTATTTTGTCATCAAAGTTGAAAGATTATATCTAATAGAGCATTTTAAATTCAAGGTTTTTCATGCATTTTAAAAGCTAACATAACCTTTAATATTTCTTTATGTTTGTAGGACATTTGTTCTACTGCAGAATCTACATATCTAGGATATGAAAGAATCTAATATATTTTTTAACTCCAAATTTCCTGATAGTCATTGTAAAATTACCTAATCAAAGCAAGAATTTTAAAAAGTGGTAACATTTTCAGAGTTTTGGTAATGCAAGTCTTAAGATTCAGTTTTTTCCCTTAAATAACAGTGATCTGTTCAAAAAATGCACTAAAGTACTCTCAGGACCCTTACTTCACACAATGTGTCTTACCCAATGGAAAATCAATGTAAACACATCAACTCTGACAGGCTGTTATCAGCATTTTACAGAGCCTAAAATCAACCTGAAAGATAACCTTTTAAAACTCAGAGGAAAATACACACTTTTAAATTTCCCAGTCATTCTCTCTCAATGGAGACAAAGCAGAGAATGTGTCTTTAAATTCATATGATCTCCTATAAATCATTTCAAAAAGTGCATTTCCTATTGGAAATAACTTTTATTAAAATGAGACAAAGTTTGGACTGCATTGTTTGACGAAGTATGACATAGTCTCTATTTTCTTATTAAGGTTATCTAATTTCAGATACTCATTTAATACTAACATTGCTTCTGACCCTGATAAAAAGAACCTGTTTCCCAAAGAAACAGGAAGCATTTGAAGCTTGTTTATTTTAATTTAACATCATATAAAACATTTTGATGTATTAATTTATTTTACAATAAGAATCCTTATTTAGGTTTGTTCAGGACAAGTAAGATATAGTGGAGTTACAGAACAATATTAATTAACAGGGTACAACAGTTTGATGCTTTTTTTTTTTTTTTTTTTTGTAAAGGTTAAATGTCTTCTCTATTCCAAGCACTTTAGAGAATTAATTTAATTTAATGATAACTATATTCAAGCAGGCTAGGCATTATTAGCCTTATTTTAGAACTAAGGAAACCAGGGCACTTCTATGTATCCTCTGAAAATAAGATAATTAGATTTGCACACCATACTTTCCCAGATCATCATCCACTACTTCCCACCAGTTATTGGTCCATATCATGAATATTAATGATGACTGTCAAAAGCTATACGCAAATGACAAACTTCCAAATACTTTTCACCACCTACATCTGAATGGAAAATATACTAGAATTCACTAGCTGTAGAAATCATTATGTCTACAGCTTTTACTATAGACACCTCACATCTTTGTGCCACAGAACTTTGTGTCGAGGCCTTCAAAACATGACCTCCAAGGATGCATTTAGACTTTAAGAGGTTGTTCTGAAGTAGAGTTATTTTCCTCCCCCTCTCTTCCTGATTTTCACACTTTCTGAAATTCTCTCTTTTTTGGTCCTTTTTTTTTTTCCTCCCATTCCTGCCCTTCCCTCACCTCAACACCCAAACACACTCTCCAGGAGCCATCTTTCCCATGGTCTGAACAGATCCAGATCCCTTCATTTTGTCTTATGAAGTATATAGTGTCTGATACTGCAAATTTATAGTTTCTTTTTCTTTTTTCTTTTTTTCTCTACCAACCCTTCGAGGATGATTTAAAGAAGAGATAGGAAAACAAAGTCAAGAAATGTTTACAGTTAGAAATGAAAGCGGTGGTTTCTTGTATGGGCTTTGCACAGGAAGCTTCCCGCTAAAGAATCTAAATTCAAATTCAATTACTGATGACTTGATAAGTACCTTTTTCCTCTTATACCTGGATTCCTTTTACCCTATATTTATTTACTCTATTACCAATACTCTAATTCAATTTTTGCAAAGTAACTTTTTTTCTTTCTTGTTATTAAGGCAAGATTAATATTCTCTGGGTACTATTGTATGACATTAAGCCGAAGATTACTCTTGTAGGCAAGGAGGTGGAAAAAAAGTTCCATATGGAGCATCATCATAAATGTGTTGATGCACTGAAAAGTAATCTATAAATAGAGTAGTTTTATAGAACAAAGAGCTTTCAAATAAAATTTATATACGTACATATATATATCACATACATATACACACATTTAAATTATTATATCATTTGAGAGACCCATATTAAACTTGGAGTTTCTCGCAAATGAATATGCACAGTTTTGATGTAAAATTTCTGGAGTCAAAACTTTATTCTTTCTCTTTACTGTCATTATCTAAGAACTTTCCTTACCTACATGAAATACAAAAACTCAGTATTGCACATCCATGAAAGTATTTAAATTTTAGCAACACATATAGACTTTTCTTTTTTTTATAATAATTAGGTGTATATTTTTTTATAAATTAGGTGTACATTTCACTATCTTCAAAAGCTAATTAGATAAAATAATGGCTGCTTGGAATGAAAGAAGGACCTGGTTGTAGTTATGGTAAAATGGACAATGGCAATCCTAACAAAACTACAAATGTATTAAAAAATAAAATAGACCATCATAAAAGTCAAACAAAACATTGTCATTTCATTCAGTAACTATATTGAGCACCTATTTGTTCTGTCAACAGTGCCCGGGGTACTGCATTACATCTCATTGTATTAACGTACTTGGTATACAGACACAGACGAAAGAACAAAGAAATTTTCTTTTATGAAATCTATGTAATAATGAGGGAGTAGTATAGACAATTAAATTAAGCCTGATCAGTAAATAATATGAGTAGGTGATATGTACTATGGGAGAAAAATAAGGAATGAGGATCAGGGATGTTTGGTGTGGGGACAAGTCTAGAGTTTTACGTAGAGAGATCAGAGTCGGCTTTATTAGAAGATGATATCTGAGCCTGAATTTGACAGAAGTGAGTAAGTTTAGCATATTGATACCTTTGGGGGAAAAAATTCAAGGGAGAAGAAATATATATAGTGCCAATGCCTTAAGATAGAAGCTTGCCCGAGCTCATTCAGTAAGCTGGATGGACACAGTGTGGCTGAAGGAGAGTTAGACAGGAAAGCAGTCTACCACATTATTGAAGCACTAATAAGTGGACTAGATCTAGTAGAGCATTTGAACAAATATAAAAACTTTGGTCAAAGATCCAGAGCCTGTTGTTTGAAGAGAAGCACAGTTTCCTTCAGGAAGGACAATGAAGTGTGCGAAAAAAGAAAGATCCCATGATTCTTCTTCAGGGGGATCTTTAGCCATTTACCAGGATAACCCAAACTGCAAAAAAAAAAAAAAAAAAAAAGCAAACAAGCTAACAGCTTTTAAAGGACTATTTTATATAGAACCTGATACTAAAAAATAATACCATGTGACCAAACCCCGCCTCCAGATTCCTGCAGTTAAAATAGGAATTATAGTTAAAATAGGGTTATTTTTCTGTCTCCAAGTGAATAATCATCACAGATACCTAACAAATGGAAGAATCTTTACAGAGTCTTCCCAGACTTGAGAAGTCAATATGGTAAGATTGATATAATTGACCGATCCTTTTACCACAACTAAAATAAGGAATCATAAATCATAATAGGACAACAATTATTCACATTAAAGTTTCAGAGTGATAGACTCTCTCATATTCCATCCCATTCAAATGTTGATCTTCTACACATGCAGTTAGACTTTGGTATTTGTGGGCAGAATATCATAAATTTAACCAAGTGATAGCTCAACCGGACATTCTGTATTGGAAGTGGTATCTTTACTAGACAAATCTACTTATTATGTGGTTATTGATCTGACAAAATACATTCTTTTAATTCTATATCAATCATGATGATTAAAAATAGTTCATTTTTTATGTATAGAGGACAGCAGCACACATTTATCATCATGTCACAAGACTATATTAATTTTCTGGCTCTCTCTCACCACATAAAATAGGTCTTGAAATCTTGACATTCTGCAAAATATTTACATTCTCCACTGTAATGATGTCATCATGTTAATTGGAAATACCAAACAGAATGTACTAAGTAAAACAAAAAGTTCCTATTAAGACACATGCTTGTCAAAGGTGGGGAAAAAACTTTCCTGTGAAATGGGAGAAAAAATTAGGGTACCAATGATTTGGAGCATTCTATAATATTTCCTCTTGACTTGTGTACCTAACACTAAGAAAGTGGCTTGGTGTTAGTGAATGAGACTATGTCCCCTTGTAAATAAAAGTGACAAGCCTTTTGATTCCTCTACCCCCAGATGAAAGGCTAGCAAGTTTTAGTGGATCCCAAAGAAAAAAAAAAAAAAACAGAGCTTCCTTGCAGGTATAAACTAACTATCATCTGTCCTACCACTCAGGCCATGTGATGTCATTGAGTTATTTGTGCTATATGTGTTGTATAAGAACACAATGCCAAAGTCTCTGGTAACACATGATAGAGGAATTTCAAAAAAGATACTAAGGGAAAAAAGATCATATTTTTATTTTGGCATAAAAATAACCTCCATTTCAAAAATTGTACCTGGTTTGTTTCTGGGCCCTGATAGAAACTGAATGTTTGTCTATGGGACATCTGAAGCTGTCTGTCATGAGCAGGGGATTACTGGATTAATGAGTTATAAGACTGGGAAAGTACATCAATCTAGCTTATGAAATGATATGGTCAAGATCAGACCTAACCAGATCAAATGGCTCAACTAAATTCTATTATCAGTGCTATAGTCTAAATGTCTGTGCTTCCTCCACCAAATTCATGTGTTGAAATCCTAATCCACAAAGTGGTGATATTAGGACATGAGAATTTTGGGAGGTAATTAGGTCATTAGGGTAGAGCTCTCATAAATGAGATTCATGCTCTTATAGAGGGGGCCCGAGAGAGCTCCATAGCTCCTTCCACCATGTGAGGACACAGCAAGAATATGGCCAGTTATGAATCAGGAACTAGCTCTCAACAGACATCGAATCTGCCAGCATCACAAACTTGAATTTTCCCACTCAAATGTGATAACTATATTTGTGTTGTGTATAAGGCACCGGTACATGATAAGACAGGTATCCCAGACTCCTGTGACATTTATTTCTGCTGCACTGATGCCTTCACTTCGACTCAGATCTATAGCCCCATGGGGATTTTGGAGGACCAGCTGAAGGAAGAGGAAAATGTGTGCTTCTTGTCAAGATAGTTCAAAACAGTACATTGAGGCTAACCATACATAGACTGTCATGGTATTAAAATCATTAAAAGATGTGGCATAACCTCATGCTGTGAGCAATGGACTGAAATATTCACTTTTTATGGATTGAGAAATTGCCTCTGGTAAGGACAGAGAGAACTTAAATGGCAAATGGCATAGCTGCTTGGTTAGAAGTACAAAAGGAGAATGATTGCATAATCTAAGACAAGAAAGGCTGCGGGAGTAGCATGCAGGTAGGATCAGTTGAGCAGAAACAGAGTCTGTGCATTTTAAAATTTCAGGTTACTACCTATCTGAGAATATTTGCTGCAGAAAAGACATGTGAAAACCAAGCAAAAGGATGGTTTAACCTGGAGAGTATCTAGCCTTGATGCTGTCTCCCTGAGAACATGAAACTAGGTGCATGCTTTCTGCCTGGGCCCAGCACTATGATGACTTCCTCTTCCAATACCGCTCTGAGTACTGCCTCTGCTGAAAAATCATCCTACCCATTGCAGTTCCCTTGTTCTGCAGTCGTGCTCTGTGGGATTACAATTCTACACAAACTACCTTTATATAGGTATCTGTCTTGGGCTATGCTTTCACAGATATCCACACTAAGGCAAATAAAAAAGACTGTAGGTGATATAGGTCATAAAAGTGAATATTATAGGATCAATTTTGAAAGTGTTAAATTTTAAGGGACTATCTGACATACAAGATTTAGGTTCAATAGGCCATTGGAGTTAGAAAGATTTAAAATGAAACTATGAATTTGGTATCACAAAATAGGATATTTAAATCCATGAGGTCAGTGGATCACATATTTTTCAGTAATGTAAAGCGGGCCAAGGTTTGATCCCTCGGTACGCCAACATACGGATGTTTGGCAAAAAGGAAGACATGTAAAGGAGACAGAGAAAAAAAAGTCATTAAAATATGAACCCAGGAGAGTTTGTTATTCTGGAAGTAAGGAGAAGAAAATTTAAGAAGGTGAATACCTTCTGCACCAAATGTTATTAATATGCCAAGTAATATAAGGAGTGAAAATTGCACATTTAAGTAAATTACTTGATGAGCAGTATCAAAAGAAAAGCCTGATGCCAGGGGTTTGAGTTGGAGAAAGAGAAAGAGAAGAATTAACATCTGAAAGTCAAGCATTTTGCTTTAAAGGGAAGCTGAGAACTAGGGTGGACGAAGAGGAGTTAAGAAATGTTGTTTTAAATATGGAAAAGTTAACAAAATGTTTGTAGGATGATGTGAATAAATTTGTAAAGAGAAAAATCAATACTGAAGGAGTAAAAGGGACATTTGCTCAAGCAACGATTCTGAGTTCTGAGGGGGCCTTTCTTTGACTTGGGCAGATGACCTAGAGAGGCCTAGATAGCAGGTAGATATGGTAGCACACTTTAAAATCCTTTTTATTTGCCATTTTTATTTTGATATAGGGAAACTTTCATTAAATTACTAGCTATACTTAGTTTAAATACACACACAACTTAGATATACATTTTTAACTGTAAAGTATATTAATTTTGCAAATGATGCTAATATTTCTTTAGACTTTGATAGCAGACTCAGTGTTTCCAATATGATAGATTTATACATATGCACAGATGTTATAGATATACATTATAGGTATATGGCTATATGATTAAAACAGAAAGTTATTAAGAAAATAAAATGTATTATAAAATCTAGGAAAATAGTTCATCTTTCCAAATGTCCTTAAATATAATAATTATGAAATATTGTTGAAACATCATTGAAATATAGAGAAAATTTCAAACATTTTATAGATTTAATTGATCTCTAATTGCTAAGTCAATAACAAATTAGAAAAATTTATCTGCTGATTTCTAGCACTTGCAAAAAATTGCTCCATTATTTATGACATTCACAGTTCAGACTAAGACTTTTTGAAGTTTTAGGAAAGGGACTATGATTTATAATATAATATAATTTGATATTTAAAAATAATGAGAAATAACCGTCACTGAGTGAACCACCACCTTTCTTTAAGAAATTATGTTCTCTTTCGGTGATGTGCAGTGTGACTGCTCAGAAACCACAATTTTTCTTGCAGCTAAATACAGTAGCACCATATTTGTGCAGTGTAATTAGGAAATAAATTGTCAAAGTTACTAAAATTGTATTTATAAGTGTCAAATTATATTATCTAAGTACAAACAGTGACCCTTGTATTTATTTGATGTAGACTTTTAATTTTTTGAAATTAGAAAACTGAGTTTCAGAATGACTTTATGTCCTGCCTGCAGGCCTATGAGTATTTAACCCATTGTTATAGTTTTAAGTTTTAAGCCTATCAGATTTTAATTTGTTAATTATTTTAAATCTGTGGTAGGCAGAATTCTGTGATGGTCTCAGATTGTATGCTTGCCCCTTGAGTGTGGTAGAGACACATTAATATGATGGAATGTCATGCCAGTAATAAAGTTACTTTATGTAATAAAGATAAAAGGATCTTGAAGATGTGATTAAGATCCTAGATCAGTTGATTGGTACTTAATCAAAATGGGCATTATCCTGGATGGAGTATAGAGCCTTTAAAAAAGTGACTAGGTCATCCTGAACAAAGAGAGTTTCACTTGCTATCTTTGAAAACATAAGCTGCCATATTGCAAGTGGTCTTCATAGACCACCATGTGGCAAAAAACTGTGTCAGCCTCTTGGAGCTGAGCAGCCTCCAGCCAATGACCAGAAAGAAGCCAGGGCCCTCAGTCATAGAGCTACGTGGAAGTGAATGCTGCCAACAGCCTTAGTGAACTCGGAAGCACAAGATTCCATAGTGAGCTTACGGAGGGTACAGCCCAGCTCACTGCTTGGCTGTCATCTAGTGAGACAGTTGAACTATGCTGGGCTGACCCCTGGCCCATGAAGAAATTAAATATGTGTTGTTTTAAGTTGCCAAATTTCTTAAACTTTGTTTCATGAAGTTAACTATCTAGGGGAATAAGTCTTGGTTACAAAGTTGTCAATTATATAATTGTGCATAAATGAGATATTGATTTCACTTTTTAAATCTGATTTTGTTGAACTAAGTTGCATTTCATAGCTTTAGTTAACACGATTTAGTCATAATCAACTGAAACAGGGAATCACTAGATCTCAAAGATAGTTTTTTGTTTTTTTTTTGCCAGTTGTCTCCAAAATGTTCTTTATAATTATTTCCCCCACATGCACTCCAATTCTGTATTTAAATTATAAATTTAAAATCCATACTTAGATAATTTCCTTCTGCTTAGAATTCTTATATGGAATGACTGCTGAAGTTTTCAGATTTTTTCAGTCATCTATTTATCTAAGTGTTTGTTTTGTTTCCAATATTTGATGTATTGAAGTATGTCAATAGATTTAATTTTAAATTATCCTTGGATTTTTAGAATGATTCTTATAATTTACTCTTTTAACATAGTTGGAAATCATGTCCTATGATATTTTGATGTTGCTTGTATAGTCACATATAATATTGGTCTGGAGTTTATGTGTTTATGAATATATACAGCATACAATATTCTTTTTAGGCCTTGGAATATGCCAGTTTTGTAAAATCAGTTAATGAGCTTTCTGTATTTTCCTGTGATTAGCATAGGAGAGATCTGTTCTTCAAAAGTTATACAGCTCATCTGTAATATCTAATGTCTAGTTTAAATGATAGATGCTTAATAATTGTTAATTGTCTTACATATTGGTCTATTCAAAGTATCTTCAATGAACAATCTTAAATGATGATAATGGAAGACCTCCTCAGATATTGGTCTTAGCAATGTTTTCAAGTATGAAGCTCAGGGGAAGAAACCAGATTTAGAACTCAAAGTAGAGAAAAAAAAATAATACACCAAAATAAAGGCTTTGATTTAAAGTAGAATTATTTAGACTATTAAAGGAAAATAAAAGATTAAGTAACTGAAATCTAAATAAGAATCTGGCCAGCAAACTCTCGACTGTGTGACTTGAGTCAAATATATTCCAGAGAAGTATTATTAACGTGGATTGACCAACTAAACTGTGATCATTTGAAAACAGTAAAAAAATAAACTTTTATAAAACTTTTATAAATACATTTCTTTGTAAGGTGGTAAAAGATAAATCCTGTAAGTTAAGAAAAAATACACTCAGTAAACTTGATCTACCTACCAGATTAAGGATTATAAATCCTTTGGGGGTTGCTATTTTTTTGATTATGTGTGTGTGTGTGTGTGTGTGTGTGTGTGTATGATTAGAAGATAAGGTAAAAGGGATCAAATATATGGTGACAGAAAGAAATCTATGGCGGTGAACATATGATGCAATGTGTGTATGTGTATACTTACACATACTTACTGTTGAATTGTACACCTGAAACTTACTGGATTTTGTTAACCAATGTCACCATAAAAATAAAAAAAATAAAAAAAGAAGTAACATAATCATGAAATAATAGTTATTTATAATTATTACAAGAAAATGACTTCTTTGAGGAGAGTTGACTACTAATTGCTCTGGTGTTGAAATCAACTCACAAAATTAACATTCCAGTAGAAGCATAATTTGGAATATATCTTGAAAGTTTAATGAGAGTCTTATTGACTGAAAAGGGAATGGCAGAGGTCTAACGGAAGAATGTTAAAGTTTAAGTCTAGAAAATCAGTTGTGAGTATATTAAGCCCTTGCTAAAAAATCTGTTACTTCTAAGCTACTTATGTCTTATGTTATATAAGATGATCTGATAAGGCTACTGAGATAATATCTGAGAAGATAAATGTTGGATCTGATGTGTACAGAAGAAATCTGATGAAGAAAAAAACAAAGGAAAAAATGAGCGGAACATGGGCTGGGGAAACAAAACTGAACTGTGATCTAGCTTTGTGGGGGATGACTAGCAATCTAAATTCCAGAGCAAAGCAAAACTTTGTTGAAACCATTTTTTCTCTATATAAGTGGAAGAATCATGCTGTCTCTTACTCTGCTGAGAGTAGCATAACTACACCATTGTATTAGGAAAAGCCATTTCTTCACATTAGTTAGCTGCATCATAGTTCTATGATCATTCTATTTTTAGCAGTTCAAAAGCCGAGGGTAAACATTCTGATCCTCTAAATCGTAGGGAATTGCTCTGGCAAAGATTAGCCCTAACACAATTTCTCTTTTAGTTTTCAATTGTCAAATGGAAACTGGTTTAGTCATTAGGAAATTCAGACAAGAACTTGAGTGAACAGAGTTAAATTTAGCAGTGCAGGCTGACTTTTTTGAGTTTGAGGATATCTAGGCATACTTGGTACAGAATAGAAGAAACAAGACTTTATGATGTTTAAATAGAAACCTACCTACCTTAAATTTTAGCAGTTTGTAGATGGGGCTCTGATTGCTTTCTATTCAAGTTTATTGGAAATTTTTAATATTTGAGATACTTAAAATAAAAACTCGAGTTTGTCAAGAATTACAGAGCCCAAATTCAATGACTAGGATACAATATTGTATAGTTTCTTAGTAAATGGATACAGTTGATGAGTCAAGAGCAACGATGCCACATTAAGATGCAGAGCCAAAGCTCAAGGTTTTGTCTCTAGGCATCGAGTTTGATTTTGCATACTTGAAATATTTTATATCATAGATACCCATGGTCAGTGGATAATAGTAAAAGCCATAGATATTAAATTTGTCAAATCAAATATATTTTGCAACATAAATTGTTCAGATTCCAATTTTAATGGTCATGTTATATTCACTGAATTAGAAACCAAAATTAATGAATGTAATTTGTTGGTAATAGAACTAGGATCACATTTCATTGTTTTTTGTTCAAAATATCTGTCCTAATACTCATACATAATCAGAGATTCAAATGAATATATTTTGAATAGGTATGGTCTCCATTATGCAGAAAATATAAGTTTTTCTATTCCTTAACTGCAAGATTTAATTTCAGCATTAATCTAAATTTGATGTCTAAAAACAAATTTTAACCAAATGAGGCTAAACTCAGTTCAGAGATTTACACTTTTCTTCCACTATTCAACTTTATATTCTAGTCTCGGATCCTTGGCTTGCGTTATTGTGATTGGTGAATAGAATGAAATATGAGTATTTTGTCATTGATTGTCATCTGGCAAGTAGCTTTCTACTAGTCACAATTTGTTTTTATATGTGCTGACTTCTAAGACATATCTACATAAATATGAGATTTCCAATTTATGATTTACTTAGCAATTTTTCTATTTATTCCAGTAGATTAATATCTGACATACCTAAACTTAAGGTTTCATTGTACTACTTCTTGTTAAACACAGATAAAATTAGTAGAGTAATGGACAAAGTTTGGGATTTTATGTGCCAATTAGGAGCTAGCATGAGAGCAAAGAGTATCTGCATTATGAGGTTATAACAAACAGGAATTTTTCAGTATGTTATTTTATGTAACAAATTACTTGTGTAAAATTCCTTGAAACTAGAAGTTTTAAATTTCTTTTTAAACCCTTCACAACATCCTCCATGTAATTCTCAATTTACTCTTTATTCTTTCACAATCTAGCATTTTTCAAATCAGAGTAATCCAATATTTGCCTTTAGGCTGACTGGCAAAATAATCAGAATAACAGATTGCTGGAAACTTTATGTAATACCTCAGTGTGCCAAATATATTTTATTAATCAGCTGGTTAATATGGGTTTTGTATCCCAGACCAACTGAAGAAGTACTTCTTTTTCTAGATGCCAGAAAGAATTTTTATTGAAATGTCAGAGCTCTGTATTCCTGATATTAAGTTTGTACCCTCTGCCACACAAGTGAACTACAAAAATATATAAAGTGCCAGATATTTCCTTCTTCCCAATCACATCAGCATGATGTCATCAATAAAAGAAACCAATGCAATATAATTTACAATGATAAGATGGTAAGAATCTCTGTGTATTACTTGGGAAAGATAAATAAGTATCTCTGTAATACGAAACTGAAAGAATACTTTATTTCCTCCCTGGTGAAAATAATCTCCCATGCTCCTTTGCTTGTTGATAGAAACCAGAGATTGACACACTCTTACTGTAAAGAGCCAGAAGGTATTTTAAGCTTTGTGAGCCATGAAGATTGTGCTTCAAATGCTTTAATCTACCATTGCAATGCAAGAGTGGCCATAGATAATATGTAAAAAAAATAAATAATAAATAAAAATAAATAAAAATAAAAGATATTGATATGTTCCAATACAACTTTTTTTTTTTTTTTTTTTACAAAACAGCAGTCAGATTGCCCCACAGCTACTGTCTACAGACCCTTACTATAAAGAAACATACATTTACCAGATTAACAGTATTATTTCAACGTCCATGGGCTATATTAGTTCTAGTAAAGAGAAAGTGCAGTACTGCATCACCAATGGAAGGCATGGCTTGATTAGGTTAACCACACTTGCACTGTCATTCTCAAGTCCTGCCATTTAAAAATATTATTTTACTTATTAATTTTGTCAAAAAGGATTAAAAGGGCTATGTATGAGATCAAAACACCTGCATTTTCTACATCGTTTAATGTGGCCGAGTGATATTAATAATATTAATAGCAGGTTAAGCATAGGCACTAAACAGTCAAATTGATTCTGACAAATCAGAATAGATACAGGCAACAAAAACACAGTAAAACTTATACCAAATGAATATCAGCTTTGCTAGTGACACTACATCCAAATATGGATATGTATTATAGGTATGATGTGTGAATTACACATTCTTACCATGAGGTTTCCTACAACATGGTTTAAGTTTGTCGATGTGAAGCTTCTGCTGATGCCAAATGCATCAATTCCAGCTATTTTTTGAAGCGGGCTCTCCTAGCAGTGTGCCACCATTCACTGTTTTTTTGTGGCTGGGTAATGGTACACTGTAATATCAATCTTCTCGGCCTGGTGTCTTTAAAGCCAAATCTCCCAGCTTGTTACCTATAGCTATAGATACCATTCTTATACCAATTTTGTTATTTTCTGTGGGTATCATAATCAGACAAAATTAGGCATTCAGTTGCCCTCAGAGAATGAATAATATACATTGGTTAATTTAGGGCAACTCAGGTTAGAATGAGGAAGTCTTCAATGATAATTCTGTTTACCACCTAATAAGTCTTCGTTCAGTGAATGGACTAACGTCACATGCTAGAACTAGTGATACTTTTAATTAGTGACACATTCTTAGTTACAAAAGATAATTTTTAATTAAGTCATCTTTGTGTTATATTTTGAAGCTATAGCCTGCAATTTTAGACATATGGTGGAATACTCAGATGTACCTTGAATTAAATATTTACCCTTAAAATGAGTCAAAATGTGTCTTTAACCATAACCTTATTAGAAGGATAACATTATTGAGAGCAATTTAAAACAATATTTGGTACAGTGGTCTTTGAAATATCACTAAAATAAAAGTGTGATTGTGTCAACAGCATGTACAACTTTGACCCATGTAGTTTACATGTGTAGATTACATGTAAATTCTTTATGTAACCAATACCTAACTGTTATAACTCTAGGTTGAGCATACTCTCAGAAATAATAATTCAGATTATTTAGATAATTATTTAGGGGACTTATCCAGATTGATTGTGCCTAAGAAAATTTCTTGCAAGGCTATTTTTTGGGAAAAAAAAGAATAGTGTTTATTAGTTCTTATTCCCATAGTGTCAGGAAAGCTGGAAGTCACTGGAAAAGCTGGGAAAAAATATTATAAATGTTCGAGGGCATCAAAGTGCTCTTAAATTTGCAGACTCAAGATATGGTCAGTTGAATTTTTTAATGAAGTTTTTAAATTCTCATTTATTATATTTGTATTCAATCTATATTTGACTCCTTTCTTAGTATGGTCCTTTTGTCCTTTTTCTTGTTGGTAATGAATATTTTAAAATTTTAGCTATATTATTAACCTTCTGCCCCTACATAGGCATTAGAATTTTAGCTCTTAGCCCTTAGTATCTTATATCCAGATCTCGATTTTCTGTTTTCTGTCATGACATCAATCCCAAATACTTTTCCTTAATATTTTTGATTTATAATTGACACCTATGTTTTTCCTTTAATTCTCTCAGGATTACATATTTTTAAGGACACGATTTAATCAGAATTTCTAAGTTTGTGGCAGGAGTATTGTCCATTCTCATCATCCCATTTTTGCACGTTGCAAGAAGTCATTACCAAATTCTTCTATCTTTATTCTAGAAAAAAATGTCCCCCATTGAAACTGGTGAGTACATGCCTCTGCAATTAAATGATAGCAAAGTAATTTAGAAGCCAGTATGTCAGATTGTGTATTCAAACTGTTACTATCCATTTCATTTTTTTGTGAGAATTTGATAAAGTAATTGTTCATGGTTAAACAGATAAAACCAGTTACTATATATCTGAGGTTTTCTCCATGGCTCTTAAGAAAACAAAGGTTACTGTCTTAATTATTTTTCACTTAAGTCAATCAAAATGTATAACTTTTAGCTAAAAGTATCCTTATTGTATTATTCTTATTAAGTTAAGAATATTATATGAGTCAGGAGAACTCTCTCTCTGCATGTGGTGGCTTACCTATTGCATTTAACATTTAATTCCTTTTCTTCACTCATTATGTGTGCTCATGGGTGCATCCAATATGGATGTCTGCACTGATATCAAGAAAGAGATTGCAGTGGTCGGTACTCTGAGTTGGAGGGTAATTTGAGATTCACAATTAATGCCCTCATTTTGTTTGTTTCAGCTTTATAGATATTCAGCTTTATAGATACAGAAGCTCATGATCAAGCAAGGGTTAAAATATTTTATTTCAGTAGGTAAAGTATGTGGAAATTTTAACTGTCATTGAAAAATAAGACAGAAGGAGATATAGAATGATACAAGCAATTAATGTATATCATCATGCGATAGAGGTCGAATTTAGGACTGTCAAAGAATAGAGATTTTTATTTCTTTGCTTATTTGTTTGTTTAAATCCATCACTATTTTTTTATTATTATTAATTATTATTATTTTTTTTATTGAGGCATTTCTCAGATTCTCTTTGGCCTAAGAACACTTTTCCATTTACAAAGATAGAAAAGATATGCTCTTCTGGATATAATCCTCTCTGTTAAACTATTGTTTGATCTATTTGTATACAATCCATTTGCATCAATTCAAACTATTACTGTTGTATATTTCCTCTGCGTGAAAAGTTACCCAGTCCTTTAAAACTAGAGAATGCAAGTGACAAATTGTACACAAGAAGCATCTAACAATAGTATGAAATCGGAGTTGTCAAAAATATAATATACCAGCTAAGGAAGAGACTCTGAGGACTTTTAGAGTGGTTTGTCATTTATACTGCTTTAACCAACTAACTTTTCTTTTTTTTCATTTTTACTGAAGATAGCATGTATATTCCCATGCTCAGGTTACTGCTAACAACATTTTTTTAAAAGTATGTTTCTTTTTCAATTTGTAAACCAGAAGCCAATATACAAGAATAAAATATAATTCTAAATATAATGACCAAGTATCTTTGAGGTACCTGTAAGATATTACTAGTTTCAATCAACTAGGGTTAATTCTATTATAGATTTAGTTATTGAAAAATGTTACAGCATAATTTTCTTTTGAATTTTAATATTCTATTTGTATTCATCAATAAGTGAAAAGTAGAATTAAAAAGAAAAAAAATTAAATTGAAATAGCAAAATAAAACACCTGAGTATCAAACACGTAAAAGTTATGTTGTAAGATAGTTGAACAGATTAGAAAAAATGATCCATAATATGCTGTCTACAAGAGACCTACATTAGATTGAAAGGCACAGACAGATTGAAAATAAAGGGATGAAAAAAATGTTTATGTAAATGGAAACAAATTTTAAAAGCTGGTGTAGCAATACTTATACAAAATAGCCTTTAAAATAAAAGCTACAATAAGAGACATAGAAGGACATTTCATAATGATATAGGATTAATCCAAGAAGAGGATGCTTACCTTTGTAAACATTTACACACCTGTCTAAATGTATAAAGCAAATATTACCTGACATAAAGGGAGTCTATATCTGCACTTTAATTAACATGATATACCACATAAACAAATGAAGAATAAAAATCGTATGGTCATACGAATAGATGCAGAAAAAGCATTTGATAAAATCCAGCATCCATTTATGATAAAAATCCTCAGTAAAGTGAGAATAGAAGGAACATATCTCAACATAATAAAGGTCAGATATGACAAGTCCAAAGCTAACGGCATGTTCAATGGTGAAAAGCTAAAAGCATTTTCTTTAGGATCAGGATCAATAAAAGGATATCCACTTTCACTACTTTTATTTGACATTGTATTAAAAATCCTAGCCCCAGCAATCAGGCAAGTAAAAGAAATAAAAGGCATCCAAATTAGAAGGGATTATATGTCATTATTTGCAGATGATGTGATACAAATATAGAGTACCCTAAAGACGCCATCAAAAAACTAAGACTGATAAATAAATTCAGTAAAGTAGTAGGATACAAAATTAATATTCAGAAATCAGTTGCATTTTTATATACAAATAACAATCAAATAAATTAAGAAAACAATCCCATTTATAATTACATCAGAAAAAAATAAAATACCCAAAATAACTTTAACCAAGAAAATAAAGACCTGTACTCAAAAAATCATAAGGCATTGAAGAAAGAAACTGAAGAAGAGACAAATAAAACATGTACCTACCATGGACAGAAAGCATTAAAATGTCTATACTACCCAAAGCAATCTATAGATTCAATGCAATCCCTATCAAAATACCAATAACATTTTTCACATAATTAGAACAAATAATTCTAATATTTATACAACCACAAAAGACCTCAAATAGCCAGAGAAACCTTGAGAAAGAAGAACAAAGTTGGAAGTATCATGCTACTTGATATCAAACTTTGCTACAAGGATATAATAATCAAAACAGCATGATACTGGCATAAAAACAGACACATATCTGGATTATTTCAATAGCCCAGAAATAAACTCGCTCCTACATGGTCTATTAATCTATGACAAAAAAAAAAAAAAAGGCAAGAATATAAATGTGGTAAAAGACAGTCTATTCAATAAATGGTGTTGGGAAAATTGGACAGATACATGCAAAAAAAAAAAAAAAAACCACAAACAACTAAACTACCTTCTTGCATGGTATATAGAAATAAACTCAAAATGGATTAAAGACTTAAATGTTAAGACCAAAACTCCCAGAAGAAAATATAAGCAGCAAACTCTTACATTGTTCATAGTGATTTTTTTTTCTGATAATGATATTATAGCTCGTCAAGCAAGGGAAACAAAAGAAAAAATAAACAAACGAGACTACATTAAACTAAAACATTTTTTCACAGCAAAGAAAACCATATACAAAACAAAAGACAGCCTAATGAATGGGAGAAGATGTTCTCAAATGAGTTATTAACCTCTTATACATCCAATAAGGAGTTAAAATCCAAAATTTATAAAGAACTCATACAACTCAACACCAGAAAAGTCACAAACAGCCCAATTAAAAAAAAAAAAAAAATGGGCGGAGGACCTAAATAGACATTGCTCCAAACAGTACCTACAGATGGCCAATAGACATGTGTAAAGATGCTCAACATCACCGGTCATCAGGGAAATGTAAATTAAAACCATAATGAGATTCCATCTCACACCTGTCAGAATGATTACAATCAATAAATCAACAAACAAGTGTTGGCAAGGATGTAGAGAAAAGGGAGCTCTCATTCACTGTTGGTGTGATTGCAAATTTGTGCAGCCACTATGCAAAAAGTTTGGAGGTTTCTCAAAAATTTAAAAATAGAACTACCTTATGACCCTGCAAGTCCACTTGAGTATTTATCTGAAGAAATCCAAAACACTAATTTGAAAAGATCGATGCACCCCTATGTTTATTGCAGCATTATTTATAATAGCCGAGATATGGAAGCAACCTAAGTGTCTGTAAGTAGATGATTAGATAAAGAAGTGGTGCATACATACAAGGGAATATTACTTGGCCATAAAAATAATAAAATCTTACCATTTGTGACAACATGGATAGACCTAGTGGGTATTGTTCTGAGTGAAATAAGTCAAATAGGGAAAGATAAATAGCATATAACCTCACCTATATGTGGAATCCAAAGAACAAGATAAGTGAGGAAACAATACAGAAACAGACACAGATACAGAAAAAAACCCTGATGGTTGCCAAAAGGGGGAACTGGGTAAAAACAGCATAGGGAATATAGTCAGTAAAATTGTAATAACCATGTATAGTGCCAGGTAGGTCCTAGACTAATTGGGGGAGGGGGTGGAGTGAGGTGGGAATCACTTAATAAATTACATAACAGTCTAACCATACTGTACACTTAAAACTAATATAAAATAATATTGAATGTCAACTGTAATTGAAAAATAAGATAAATGAATAAAATTTTAAAAATATGTTGGACAGAATTTACGTTAAAAAAATTTTCCAATAATTCCATCTCCATATTTAAGAATAATTAACATGAATATTAAGTACAAAAGTCTATCTTTAAATGATTTGTGTTTTTAAAAGTAATTTTAAAATTATTTAAAATTGGTATAATATGTTAAGACTTATTTGACAAATAGAATTAAAATTAACATGGTATCTGGATTTCTATCACTTGTACCTAAGTTTTAACAAGCACAAAAGTCCTTGCTATATAATAATTAGAATTGTACGTTCTCCCAATCTAACTTTATTGTGACTAATTAAATTTCCTAGGTTTAACTATATTTTTCACAGTTTTTTTTTTCCTCTCTCAGATATGCATGGGAAATTTTTATTGTTCCTTCCTAAATTACCTGTATTTGTGCTTCCTAATTCCTGTATTTGTGCTATAAGTACAATTATTTTTGTAAAATAATAAGTTGCTTTATCACATAATAATTATGTAAAGTTTATCTATAGCAGGGAAAGACCTAAACACGATTTTTTATCATAATATAAAGTTTATCAATATAGGAAAACCCAGAAAAAAACATAATGAATTCTTAGGACAACACAAGAAGAGAGGAACACTACTGCCCCCAAGTGTCTGATTAGAAATCAATGATGCTAGTGCCTCATGGGAATAAAAAGTAACTGCAGCTCAACCTTGTTTTATAGTCACACAGAATTATGTCATTATATAATTTCTTATATGATACATTGATTGGGTTTGGTGATTTAGTAAGTCTTATATTAAAAGTGCTCAATGTAGATTTTTAAAAATTTGAGTTATCTACCTTTTGTCATGAGAAAGTTAAAAGGTAAATTCAGCATCCTGTTGTTCTGAATTCACCAGTATTGTATTTGCCCACAGCTGTTTTTTTGAGAAAAAATAGAAGAAATAATAACAGATCTGAGATTTAATCTCAGCTTCATAACTCAGTGCTTGAGCCTCTGAAAATTATGTAACTAGCAGAGATCTATTTTTTAAAATTGTATTTAATTCTGCATTACAATTTTATTTTTTTAATAAAATATGGTTACAGTGTGGTTGTTTAGAGCAGTTATTTTTAGTAAGTAAACATTAATGTAAGTTTTCTCATCTTAATCTCTAACATAAATGCATGACATGAATGTGGTTCAATTATATGCCTACCTACTCATACTGATGTGTTGACTAGTCATAGTTTGTCAACTTCATCTGTATAAGTTTTTATAATAATTTTACAGAAGAGACCGTTGTAAATATTAACAGCTCAATAATTTGTGAATCTTTTCTGTTAACAGTGATTTGGTAACTTTGTCCTATATCAGGGTTATTTTATCTGACAGCAGTTTTATCCTGAATTTAGCCAAGTCTCTAAACCCAACTTGGATTTTGTAGAGAATTGTAGAACACATTAATTAATTGACACCATGAGAAGAGAATCAAACAAGTTTATTACATTCAACATGAAAACTGACTTGGTCTCTTTGCAAAATCAGTGTTTTTGAAAAAAAATTGGGTGCAATTCTCAATGTTAAAAATGACTTAAAAAACAGAAAAAAATGTAACAAGGAAAACTTAAATGGATCTTAATTTGGAAAATAAAATAGCTATTAAATATTTTGAGGGAAATGAACTATATATTAGATTATATTTTGGAATTGTTAATTATCTTAGAAATGATAATGATATTATTGCTTTGTACGAGAATATTATACATGTGTATATTTATACATATATATACAAATAGAGAGAGCAATTAATTATGACACATGATTATCACTATTAAATTTTCTGCAAGTTTAAGCATTTTAAAATCAGAAAATTAAAAAAATAATTCTATCTTAGAAATTATTTTGAAATTTGAACTTTTAATTTTATGGTGAAAATGAGATTTCCAATGTATCATTTAGACCAACAGGACAAAATTCCATCTGTCATGGTTGTGATAGAGTGGAAATATCTGACCACAGTAAAAATAACAGGTTATCCTAATCGCCAAATCTTTGGTACAGTAGAGTATCATTTTTAAAAATAATTGTATTATATTTTCTTTATTCCTTACAACTCAGTACCAGAAAAACTAATTTAAACTATAATTCTGTTCATATCAGAGGTACAAATAAATGGAGGAACTAATACAAGTCTCAGCATATCCGTGAGAAAAGGTAAATAAAAAAAATGCCAAACTTTTTTCTCATATTTATATAAATAGAAGATGAAATTACAAAATAATCAAAATGAGATGAATATATTAAAAAATCCTTCACTGAACAAAATAATTGATTAACCAATTATTTCCAAATACTCAGTCCTTTTAGTTTTTAATCTAATGCAAAATTATTCTTAAAATCTTTTTAATCTTGTCATAAAATGACATAATCCTTTAAAACCATTGTAGATATTCTAAAATATGTACACAGCACTGCCTTGAAATACATATAAAAATAAAAGACATAATATATTTCAATTCTTATTTTGAATTTCTAAGGAGAACCTACATTATTATGACATTACTATATCTGGTATTATACTGTGAGAGCAAATTAATTTGAAATATTGAGTATATTTTTATTATACAACTATGATATATCTCCAGCAAATTACATCAGGAAATGATGTGTCAGGTTAATTTTGAACTATTCCTTCTATATAATTTAAGTTTTAAAGGTCATAAGGGTAAATAAAGGTAGCTATAATGTCTAGACTCCAACTAGATTTTTCTGCTTTTGTGGCTTATAACTTTATTCCTCATTACAAGTCCACATCAGTTCTGACAGGAAATGTCACCAACTCTTTTTTATGGGTACTGTAGTAAATCAGTTCAAAGGAATTGTTTTATTTTTTTCAATACCACCATTGATTAAATGTAGTGTATAGATTTCATAATTTCTCTTTCTCCAAATACTTTGTCTTTTTAGAATGCAAATAGGTGTGTGTGTGTGTGTGTGTGTGTGTGTGTGTGTGTATTGTTTGGATAGTATTTGACTTTAGTAACTGATTGAATTTAACTTACCAGTATAGAGGAATAAAATATTTTATCTGGCATGTATGAAAAAATGTTTATAAAAACTAAAATGGTTTTAACAAGTATAATATATTATTATCCTCTGCCATTTCAGATTAGAATTCATTTATAGAGTACAAATCATTGAACTTTTACTTGTCCCTCTAAGTATTATCATTTAAGGGGGTTTAAAATCTCTTGCTGCTTTCCAGTTTTGCTTCTACTTACTCTTCCCTCCCAGTGGAAAAGCTAATCCAATTGTGTCACATTCCAAGACTCTAAAAAGAATGTTTTACCTAGTAGGTGGTGTATAATAGGTGACCTACAAATGTGTGATATAAATAATCAGATCATTTTTTAATTTATTGAAAACAGTAAAGAAATTTTCTATTTTTGACAATGATGCAATCTCTTGCACCAGACCAATGTGCCCCATTTCTAAGTATAATAACTGAAATATATATAATGTTTGTAAAAATATACATATTATAATTATAAAATTAGCATTGCAGAGCTTCCAAGGCAGCCTGTTCTTGAGAGACCCAAGGGAGGAATATAAAAGAGCAGAGAAAGGAGGCTGATATAATTATATAATCATTTTCCTCTTGAACTATTTGCCAAATCTTAAGCTGTCCAGGAAAAGAAGCAAAGTTATGCTAAATGGAGCTGAAAATTCAGGGATATGTTTTATTGTTGTTGTTTTCTGTGTGTGTGTGCTTGGGTGGTCAATTTTAGGATGTGTTGAAGCAAAATCTGTTCAGAAAATGACACAAAAAGACGAGCGTGTGCTGACCATAAACATGAATTGCTGAGATTCTTTTTCATAGAAGGATATTTGCACACAGCTGGAAGTACTGTTGGGGAACACTCTCACTGTCAGTCCATTCAGGATGCCTCAGCTGCAGAAAGCCACCTCTAGGACCACACGCAAAGACTAATCAAGGCTCTGTTATTTCGGTCTAATCTTAAAGAACTCCGACAGGACCTTTCTGCTCCAGGACTCCTTTTAGAGTCGACTGAGGCAGACTGGCCTTCTCAAAGTTCAGATTCTCCCTTCATCTATTCATCCTCCCACACTGCCCTCCATATTTATTGGTACTAATGGTAAATCTTCATAAACGTCCTATGTACTAAACTCTGTCCCAGAGTCTACTGTCTAGAAAAACCAACCTGTGACAGTTGGGCTTTGAAGCATGGTAACCCTGTTTGGCTTACAACTGGAACTGGTAGTAGATGTAACATAGATAACTCTAGGCACAAAGTGACGGGCCAGCATTTACATCTTTCACCGGTGGTGGATTTAGATGGTTTACCAATGGAGTGAAGGACATTAGCTGGTGCAATGTAACAAAAGTTTAAAATGTAGGTGAGGGAAAATAAGTAAGTATAAGGAAAATGGGATAGAGTAACCATTGCTAAACTATATTTAATCTCATTTGTATATTCACTTGCATGACCTGTCAAAACCTAGGATAACTGAAACAATTGTGATTGGTACAAGGAAGAGACAGCAAATGACTCAAAGTAGTAAACATGGAAATGGAAGCCAAGTGGAACATCCAGAGTTTCTTTGATAACTTATAAAAGATATTCTTATTTTTTGAAGTAGCAGTAGATAAAGTAAGGAATAGGTAGAATATTTAATCATTTCAGTAGCAAATCTCTAGCCTCCAAAGGAGGTATTTTTTATACAAGTGGCTAATAGAAATTTAATCTAAAAAGAATACTATTACAGTGACATCAAGAATACACACAAACAAGCAAAAGAGTAATAATTCATAATCAATAATTTTATTTTATTTTTCAATTACAGTTGACATTCAGTATTTCAGTATTATCAATGCAGGTATATCTTATGTAAGAATTTTAAAAGCTGAATTTCTAATCTCAAAATTATATAATTTTATTTTGAGGTATTGTGTAAATGAACAAATGTATAATATATATTTTAAAGTGATGCTATTAATAATGGTACAAAAAATTGAAGCCTTATAGTAAGCAAAAATAAATGCAATACCACTAACTTGAAAATTATAAATATTATTGAGAAAAAGATGTTCACAGTAAATATAGAAATATATATTCACCTACTGAGAAACTCAATGATATACTTATTTTTAATGAAACTATAGACTCAACATAGTCTCAGTTATAATCTTTGTTGAAATTGACAAGCCATTTCTAAAATTTATATGAAAATACCCAAGGCCAAAAGTAGCTCCCCCAAATTTTGAAAAATGAAGAAATCCTACATTTGTATATTCACTTGCATGATCTGTCAAAATCTAGGATAGCTGAAACAATGTGTGATTGGTACAAGGTTAGACCAACAGACCAATGAAATAGGTTAGAGTTCCAGAAACAAAATCTCAGTCACTTTAATACTGTAGAAAGGAATTGGTTATACAGAGAAGATAAAAGATGATAAAATGAGTTGAGTATACAAAATCTGGAGCTCGGGTGAAATTAAACTCACACAGAAGGAAAGACACTTGTTAGAGTGCCTCAGAGATGAACAAGAATTTTATATGATGGTTTCTAATTTCTGTGTTAAACTAAATGTGAAGAGAGGTGAATCAGATGGACTGGGATAGTTCATACTTCAGTTAGGTGCAAAGCACAGATCTCATATATAAACAGCAAAGTTGTATTTGGCATTTAATGCTGTATATTCACTGTTGTTTGGGGGCCAGGTGGGAGATCTGTTTATTGTACACGTATAGGAACCAAGCCTGATAGATCTGCCATTATCTAGAATGTGGTTCATTCCCGTGTACCAGGAAAAAGATATGCAGAGTGTCATACCACCAGTAAAACATGCTGGCTCAGAAAAGACACATGGCCCTTCTAGTCACACTTTACTGACCAGAATGGCTATACAGATCCGCCCTAGAGTCAATACTATCCTATGCCTAGAACAGAGGAGAACCACAAATATTAGACTGGTATCGATGACTACCACAAGGAAGTGGTTTATGGATTTATAGTAACTGCCGTAGATAATGGAAGAGCTAATCAGGGAACACCTTAGGGAAGACAATGCTCACTCTCTAAAATGGATCAACAGGGACAACTGTCTTCATAATTCGGTTGTATTTTCCACGACCACTTAGCAGCTTGGTGAAAGAATGGAGAAAAGATTCACTTAGAAGTAACTGGAGAAAGGATTGGAAATTAATACAAATGACATGTTTTTGTTTTTGTTTTGTTTTTGTTTTTGTGAAGGAGGTAACTGCAAAGTGAAGATTATGGTGGAAGGAAGCTAATTATATTTGTATAGAAGTGTTAGGAGTGTTCAGTTATATTTGATAGGGTATCGAAGATAGTGAACGTATAGGTGGTCGATTGGAAGAAATAGAGAGTTATAGGGACAAAGACGTCATTTGAGTATTTCTAAAACTTCTCAAATGGGCCATAATCTATATTATAAATTATTCTCCACATCTTGCGAAATATATAATTAAGGATAGAAATTAGCAAAATTAGCCGAGAAATCTAGGGGGTTTTAATGTTAAGTTCTTCAAACCTAATCCTAAACAGAGTTACTAGATCTCTGTGTTTCCTCTAAAATCTACCGTCACTATAAACTGAATCTGTGGACTTTCATTAGTTCAATCACAGAATAGGGCTTCTACTTAGATTCCTTGTTGTTGTTGTTGTTGTTATATTTTTCTAATTGCTCTTCCAGGTACTGTGGCCTCAGATTTTAATCACAGACTAAGATCTCGAAACTGCTGGTAGATATGATTAGGTCTCCTTCAAGGAGAGTGGAATCATCATGATGATTTTCACATACATTTATATTTCCCAAATCTATGTCTGTGGCTAGTTTGCCTCCTGTGCGCTTCTCACCTCAATGTTCTTAAGCTTTTCCCCATGACATCAGATAATGTTCTCTGTTCTGAATAGACTCTTAAATTACATTTTAGACTTACATCTAACTTGCTGTATTTGGTTTGCCACTTTCTATGGCCAGCCTCTCAAGCTGAGCCTTTTTCCTTCATTCCCTGCCAAACTCAATTCCAGTTCATTGTTACACCACACTGACTTCTTTTATCAAATACACAGGTGGTTTTCTTATAAAGCCTTTTGAAGAAAGGCATTCATTTCGTGTATAAATATATATACGCACACACATACACACACACACATATATATACACATATATGTTTGAAAAAACTTTATATGTTTGTAAAAACATATTTTATATATACCTTTGAAAAAATATATTTTATACCTACAAAGTAAATTTTCATTTTAAATGAGATATTCTTAATATAGTTGAATGATTAAGAAAAAGAAAAATTTATTCAAGACTAATTTTCCAACAGGAACTAATGTAAGGTAGATAGGAAAACTATATAAACATTGTATCATATTTTTGCTATGAACACTGCTTGTATTTTTCTCCAATAGTGTTTTCAATATTTTTCAGAATGTTTTCTCCTAAATTTGCAATATGTTAAATATAAAACACAGCAGTTACTTTTTTTTCCCTTCAACATAGAGTATTTAAAATTTTAACTTTATTTTCTTAGGTTTCTCTGTATGTATGTGAATGGGTTTTGAAAATAGTACCAACATAGTGCTGGATAGAAGCTTGCCTGGGGCTAATTGGTCATTAAAATATTTTGTTTATTATAGCAATGAATTTGAGGATAATAAGGAAACATACTCAAATCACTTATATCTGATTTGTTGTTTCAAGAAGACTAGTTCATAAAATATTGTGATACTGTTAAAAATGAACGTTCAAGAATTAGACAAGAACTCCCATGTGTAAATAGTTTAAGCACCATTTGTTTAGTCCATTAGTTTTTAATACTGTGTTTCTTTCACTTTTTAAATTTGAGACATTGTACTTCAAGTGTCAAAGAGAAAAAAATATAATGTTTGATGTCATCTTACTTTGATTTCTAAATCACATAATTCATATAAAATGCAGTTTTAGGGTATTATGATGGAAGATAATCTCATGAGATTATCAAATGATATACCAAAACCATCAATAATTTCTAAACTAGAGATAAGTGAAGGCAAATACTTAAAAAGTATATATAACTTATGATAGTTCTGTCATCACTGTTCAACTATTTATATATAATAAGATTCACAAAAATTTTGATGTGAAGTGTTTATTCTATATTTTAGTATCACCAAGCACAGTTGTGTTATGTAAGGAACCCCTATTCTAATAAAAAATTTCAAATCATACCACAATAAACTTATCTAGAGAAAATGTCCTTTTTCCATGTTGAATGAAAATGTTTTGTTTCTAGGTATGTCTAAGTATATTCTTCCTTTTGTTTAAAAATAATCTTGTTACTATTTATTGGTTGAATTTATATGTGCCATATAATTCCATAAAAATACTTGCCTATTTTCAGGATATACAATCAATGTGGATCTATAGGTACTAATGAAATAACTTCAAGATCTACTGTTCTGTTTTGAAAAATATTGACATATTAATTTGATTCTGAAAACAATATTTATTGAGAGGAGAAACACAAGCAAACTACATATCTCTGTCTATGAAATTTTATGGTTTTAAAAATTCATAGGCATAGGAATTGAAAGTTGCCCACCTAACTGAAAATAATGATGTTCTTGAAAAAGTAAATTAGGGAGGAGTTAAAGGAGCTTTTTAAAATCTTATTATTTATGTTTGTACAATGACAATCAATTATGCATTTATTAAATATAACTCAAAAATTTAGTAATATTTTAATTCCTCATTATTTGGGGACTTAAATGTAATTTCAAAAAGTTTCTTAAAATAACAAATTACATATAGGTTATTTCATGAAAAAATATAAAAGTTTTTTTTTTTTCTCTCTCTTTTAGGGTAACGTACGACAGAACAAAATTTCTTCCATGATTTTCTTTTCCAAAAAATATTTTAAATGAGAAATATGTTTCTCTAAATACTGTGTTAGAAAGCAGTCAATAAGTCTAGGAGCCCGAGTCCACTCCTTTGCCAATTATTTTTCCATTTAATCCTCTTGAAAAGCATTATTTTCTTTAATAATCCTGTGCTCAGATAACTATTATTCCTCTTAACCTAATAATCTCTTTGATTCCACTCTTCTTCTTGACTACAGAGTACATAAAAAAACTGAACATGCAGAAAATACAATTTGTGTTATAGGATTTTGTAGATCAACACCTATGAGGCATTATTAAGTATTTATTATTAAATAATTTCTCTCTACCAACAAATATTACTTCATGGTATATGAGCTTTTTGATCAAGAACTATTATGCTTTTTGCTACCTTTAAGTTATTAAAATAGCTTTCCTTTAGTTACAAATATATACTGTGTTACTTTACCAAATAATTATTTAGAGAGGGAAACTTGTCAAAGCATCTCAAACTACACCTGCACATAATTTCTCAGTAAAAAACTAACTATGTTCTTCCTGCATAACCATCTGATTATTGAAATATGTCTAAACAAATAAAAATATTTGGTACATTACCATATGTTTGGCAACATGTTTGATATTGAGATCTGGAGAAAGTTGGTAAATACTCTAACCTATATTTTCAAAAAATGTCTTGGAATATATCAAACAATTTAATAGTTGAATTTAGGGCCTAACACTAAAAATAGACACCAAAATATGCCTTTCTTAATTTTTATTGCCCTAAAGAAATGTTAGTTTTCTACTCAAGTCAGATACCTTCTACTATACCGAAGTACATTTATTTTTCATTAAATCAATAGGTATAATATCATCAGTTAAAGCATTTCTTTATAATTGTTGCAACTGCTCCTTCAGAATTTTAGAGACACTAGAAAAATGTTTTTTTTTTTTAGTTTTCCAAATATTATGGAGAATGGGTATAATTTCTCCCTTAAATATTTGGTAGAATTCAGTGAACGCATTGGGCCCGATTGCTTTCTGTTTTGAAATATTATCAATTATTGATTCACTTTCTTTAATAGATATTAGGCCTATTCAGAATGTCTGTTTTTTCTTGTGTGAGTTCTGATAGATTGTGTCTTTCAAATCTCATTTGAATTATCAAATTAGTGACATAAAAATGATTATAGCATTTCCTTATCATCCTTTTAATGGCCATAGGATCTATTGTTATGTTTCCTCTTTCATTTCTGATATTAGTAATTTGGTCTTAATCTTTTTTTTTCTTAGTTAGCCAGTCTAGAGGGTTATTAATTTTATTGATTTTGTCAAAGAACCAACTTTTGATTATAGTTTTCTCTATCAATTTTCTGTTTTTGATTTTATTGATTTCTTCTCTAATTTTTATTAGTTCTTGTGCTTACTTTGGATTTAATTTGATCTTTTTCTAGATTCCTAAAGTAAAAACATAGATGATTAATTTTAGGTCTTCTTTCCATAATATTTGTATTCAATGCTATTAATTTCCTTTTAAGTGTTGTTTTCTCAGCATCCAAAAAGTTTTAATAAATTGTGTTTTCATTTGTATTTAGTCCAAAATATTATTTGATATCTCTTGAGATTTCCTCTTTGCCCCATGTCTTATTTAGAAGTACATTGCTTAATCTCTATATATTTTGAGATTTTCCAGTTTTCCTTCTGTTGTCGATTTCTATTTGAATTCCATTGTAATCTGAGCAGCCAGAGTAAAATTTCTATTCTTTAAAATTTAATAAGGTGTGTTTTATGGCCCAGAATATGGTCTATCTTGGTGAATGTTCCATTTGAGCTCTAGAAGAATATGTATTCTGCTGTTGGATGAAGCTGTCTATAGATGCCAATTAAATCCAGTTGATGGAATTGTTGAGTTAAACTACATCTTTGTTGAATTTTCTGCCTTCTAGATCTTTTCATTTTGATTGAAGCGGTATTGAAATCTCCAACTATGACAGTGGTTTCAACTCTTTCTCTTTGCAAGTATTTCTCTTTGCAAAACTAGTTTTTGCCTAGTTTAATGCTGTGCTGTTAGGCTCATACATGTTAAGGACTGATCTGTGTTCTTAGAGGATTGGCAATTTATCATTATGTAATGCCCTTCTTTACCTCCAATAACCCTATGCTTTGAAGTCAGCTCTGTCTGAAATTAATATAGCTACCCCCTTTCTTTTTATTATAATTATTAGCATGATATATTTTTGCCTTCTGTTAATTTTGAATCTACATGATTCTTTATATTTAAAGTGGAGTTCTCAATTGTTTTTTTATAGTATCAATTCTGTATTTTTTTTAAATTGTGGCCAGGTAGTGATTTGCATGGGATCCTTTGGGATGCTGGTTTGAAATGCAAATTCATGTAGGAACAAAGGAAAACATCTATAGAATATTGGTGATGAAGACCAATTACCTGCATTATAAACAAAAACTCTAATTAATTCTGATACATTTAAAATTTAATAATCACAGCCGTAAAGGATAATTATTTATATATTTATGTAGATATTCACTTGTATTTTTAAAAAATGAATACTTCCTCAATCAGATTTTTCAACAGATTATACAAGTGTTTTAAGAAATGAACATTCTCTGTAGCTTCAGCATTGAAGTTATATCCCCACTTATAAAATGTTTTGACAAAAAAAATACTCAAATTTTAATTAATATATTATTTTAGATATCAACGACCTCAAGTTTGCTTTACTTACACACTTCCTTGTGAACAAAAGTGTTTACTGACAAGGTTCCTTTCAACTATTGGGAAATAAAATTTTAAATCTCCAAGTGTTAATTCACCTCTTGCATTCTTGTTAATTTTGATCTCCAATCCTACGATTATATGCTTTTCTCTTATGATGTGAGACTTGTATATGTTGATTAATAATTTCTGAGTATATAAGGGAATTCAACTAACTCTTGGCACTATGTTGCTACATATTTAAATGTTATAATTTTTTAATATATAACATATTTTCTTCCTATTAATTTGGCATCATTATATAATACTGCAAAAATTCAATTTTGTTTTTAATTTTAGCACATAATCTAGGTACGTAGTTGTGTGTGTGTGTGTGTGTGTGTGTGTGTGTGTGTGTGTTAATATCTCATAAGTGGTACACTATTTCCTTTGGGTGTCTTAGATATCTTGTCAGCATTATTCTATTCCTTGACTGGTTCTCTTTTTGAGCTTCCTTTACGGTACCTAGATTTATATCCTGAGTCCTTTTTGATATCTACTTCACTATGTGCTAGCCTCTCAGACTTGTGCTGTTGTAGAACTAGGGTGATCATTTTAACAACTGAAAGGTCACACTCTAAATATACAGTATCTTAGGCAGCAGTTGTCTTGAAATCTCACTACTGCTGCTTCTTTCCCAACACTTTTAAGAGCAGGCTGTCAGCCAAGTGTGGATCATGTGAGATAACACTTCATGGATATCTGTCAGATGTTTGAAAATCTGGCATTTGTTTAATATTTTTCAATATTGTGAAAAGTCCTCTCAAGTGCAAGGCATTTTTTTATAACTTGTGTAGATCTGACGGGTGCCAGGGTCTACACTAGTATATATAGAATGTATTATTTATTAAAAAATATTTATATAGGTAATTATAGAACCAAGGTTTATTTTTTATGCTGTACTTATAATCCAATAAGTGTTTTAGGTAAAAAAAAAAAATATGGAGTGGGTAATACTATCTAAATGTCAGTAAAAGTTGTTAGTGTTACAGGAAATTGTATGAGCTCTTTTTATCTATATAATAGCATATTTCTATGAGTAGGGGGAAAAAAAAAAAGAAAAGCTACCAGTCAAAAGAATAGCAAATGAAAATGAAACAAATAAACAACAACAACAAAAGAAACAAAAAATCCAGAAATCTGGTTGTCTTATTTTATGTTGGAAGCATTTCTCTAATTTATAGCAGAAAGATGAGTTTATGAACCAAAATCCTGATACCAGTATCTTACTCAGCTTTCAATTTTGTATTTTTATTTTAAATTAAGTTTTTATATCCTTTTCAGACATCAATCCAAAACAGTACACACAATTTCACCAATTCTTATTATGCCTTACTACCAAGATATTGTTGATGACCTCAATAAATGCAACACCATAAAATGTGGGACTCCAAGGGCAACTTATTCTTAATGGGTTTTTGAAAGATATATAATTATGGGGGGGGAAAAAAGCAAAGACCCCAGTTAAAGAACAGTGACCGAGGTTTTTTGCTTTTGGTTTGCATGTTTGTTTGGTTCAAGGAGTAGGGAGAAGAGGTAGTTGTTATACAAATCTTGAATCTTGAAGCTTATATTGAAGCAGTGGAACAGAAATAATCACATTTTTAGAGTCTTTCAAACAAAAATGGGTTTGCTTTCATCAAATATCTATGGAATAACAGCTTTCACCTTTCAGTTCTATAAAATCTGTAGTTACTAGAAAATCCTTCCAAGTTTTAGGAAGAAGTAACTAGTATGCTCTAATTTTTGCTGAATAGTTTGTTTGGAATATGTATCCTTAGTGGCCATTCTTGATTGATTTGCCCAGTGGGTAATTATGTGTTCTTTCAATTTACATATTCTGTCCTCTATCTATGTATCTGTGCATCTTTGTGTCTGTCTATGTGTCCATGTGTCTGTGTCTCTGTCTGTCTGTCTGTCTGTCTGTCTGTCTGTCTATCTATCTATCTATCTATCTATCTCTACTTTTTTTTTGTCTTTTGGAGGAATTTTAGAGGGGAGGTTGGTTGTTTGCTTCAGGATCAGGTCTTCGTTATTGTGAAACAGTTCTACATCTCTTTGTGTTCCAAAAGATTGACTTTTAAAATTTTCAAATATTTTATTAAACTATAAATTTAAGTATTCTGTTCTATCATTTCCTGTAATTCATTTTTATCTTTATTTTTTTACATTTCCATTTGTATTTTTGTTATAATTAATTTCATATCTTCTATTTTTCTTGCTATAATTAATTATGTATATTTAAATTTGGTTCTTTTATTGTAGTCTTTATATGCAAAAGGATTTTATTATGTATTTTATTTTTAAAGTTCTGTCACTACTGTTTACTAATTTTTTTATTCTTCAATAACCATATACTGATTAGTGATGTTTTATCATAGTCTTCCTTTTTTGTTTTAAAATATTAGAGTTTCATGGTTTTATATGTCTTTCTATTAACTCTTTGTTATTGTTAGGTATTCCTTTGGCTTTTTAAGATAATTTTTCCAGTACTAATTGTTCACTGATCTGCCAGTACGTTCTGTTGCTCAAATTTATAGCACATGTTTCCTGTAGGAGGAACAGATTAGAATAAATTTTCCAGTTTCACAATCCCAGGGCTCCCTCTTCTAGAAAGCATCAGAGCCAAGTTTTGAACACACACAGTGTGACTGCAAAGATATTTCCTTTAATAACTACGCTAGGGTAATATAATTTTACAACAAGACAGCATCACGCAGTTAAATGAAGTCAGGATACGCTAAGGGAACAAACCTGAAAAATGTAGCAGTTTAGAGAACAAATTTCTCTCTTTCCCATGTAATTGTTTCGGGCAAGTGATGTGGATTTTAACATTACTAGGTCGCTCCTCCAGTTAACTGGAAGAAAAGAAGATCATGGGGGACTGTGTCTGAGATTTTTATGTACCAGTCGTAGCACGTATTACCGAAATTATTTAGTCAGATGAAAATTCATGATGCAGGCTTATCCTCTGAGATCCACTCGACGACCACATTTAATGTCATATAAAGCAAGATTATCACCCAGCCCATCTAACCTATTTAGTTCAGACATTCAGAATCAATGATGTATAATAAAGTGTTTATTGCTTTAAGTGCAGATACCAGAGCAACGTTCACAGAGTGGGATATGGTGGCGGATATCATTTCACAGTTTATCATCTTGGTTACACTTGCACATATTGTCTTTAAAACTCATTATTTAACTTAATATATTATTAACATCTTTTCATGTTCATAAGTAAACATATTTATATTACTTTTAATGTTTTACAGTGCTTTGTTATTTTAAAAGATCTGATTTTTAATTATATTTAACTATGATGGTTTATGCTCCTTCTGGATTTTATTATTTGAAAATGCTGCAATATCTCTATAGCAAAAACTTTGAATACATTCTTAAAAATATTTTAGTATATTTTTTATTTGATATTGATGGGAAAATTCATGTATATATTTGTATTTTACATTTTGTCAAATTATATTCTTACTGTTAAATCAAGAGTGTTCCACTTTATATTATGTCCTCATTGAACTATATAGGATAATAATTTTTTTTTAATATAGTGATGAGATTAATTATTTATCTTAATGGCTGTGATTATTTTTATTTTCATTTTTTATTTTTTATAGATATTTTATAGGTGAATTAATATTCTGTCAGCCTAACTAATTTTTGTACAAGATACAAAACATAGAAAATAAATATTGTAATAATAAATTATACTAATAGTATTTATAATTTAATCACAAACATTTAAATTATTTTCATAGCTCAGTAAAAATTTCTCTAGTGAATTACCTAATGGTCCTAGTTCCTCATCTCTCCCTTTATCCACGATAGCTTCGCTGTATGTGGCAGATTTTATTTTCCAAAGGTATTCGTCCACAGTAATATCTTCCTTCTTCCATACTCCGATACAATGTGACTTTGCCATCTCCCATCGAAATGTGAAGTCTAATTCTGCTGCCAACGAATCAAGTCTGGCCTTATGACTCGCTTGTAACCAATAGAATGTGGTGGAATATACACTGCTTGGCTTCCAGGGCTCAGCCAGAGAAGTTCATGCAGCTTCTGCCTGATCTCTTTGTATGTTTTCTCTGGAGGAATAAATCAGCATATGGAAATCTGACTATTCTGGAAAATATCTAGGCCTCCTGGTTAATAGTGCTAGCTGAAAACAAAATTGCAGCCATTTCAGCCCAAATGCCAGGCAGGTTAATGCAGCCAACTTGGACCGTCTGGACCAGCCTATCCTCTAACTGAGATCCACTCAATGACCACATTTAATGTCATGTAAAGCAAGATTATCACTCAGCTTATTTAACCTATTTAGTTCAGACATTCAAAATCAATGATGTATAATAAAGTGTTTATTGTTTTAAGCCATTATGATTGGGGCTAGTTTTTTATACAGTAGTTGGTAACTGGAAAACAATTCTCATCAGTTTGACTTCCTTTGACTTGTTTAATCAATATGTTATTAGCAGACTTAATTAACACAAGAAGATGTTTGATAAGAACTTACATATTCCTCCTTGTTTGCTTGTTCTTCTGTCATCACCATTAGAAGGATATGCCTGGGGCAGAACTCTGTTTTCAGCAGAGTATTGAAAAACACAGATAGCAAGGTTGGTCTAACAAAACCTCAGCAGGTGAACCCAGCCTTGAGGACCTCCCCAGTCAATGAGCAGACACATGAATGAGCCCAACATCCCACAGACCCTTGAGCAAGCCCAGCCAGAACCAGCAGAGGGCGATAAGGATCACTTGAACTCCAAGCAATGCACAATGTCTTTTGTTTTATAATCCAGCAATACCTGGCTCATATTCACTCCAATAAGATTTCTTACTAAACCAATTGAATTATTTGAGGTCAAAGAGTTTGCTGTTATTTTTTCTTGTATTCCACGTACTCCTTTGTGTATAATGTCATTAAAATTTGTGTAGCTAAATTTACAATGTCTTATGTTACTGCGTATTCAATTTTAAATATCTGTATTTTCAGTTTTAATAGAAAGTACATTCATATGTTGTTTAGTTATGCTCTAGGTTTTATTCAAATGATAGTAATACATTTTTACAAATATAATTAAATGATATTTAGGATGTACAGTGTTAAATTATTCTTGATAATATAGAACAAGAGAAGTCAGCAAAAATGACATGCCATCAGCATACTATGTAAAGAATGTTAAAAGTAGCTGAAATTTGCAAGAGATTGTCATAATAAATAGAATCTAAATACAGTTTGTCTGTAACATAAATATTCCATTTAGTGGCAGAGATAGAAGTTAGAGCTAAAAGCTTTTAGTTTAATCTTCTTTACAGACAGGGTAGGGGCCATTTGTGAAAGTTATATAGTATTAGCTTTATTTTTATTTTCTTATTACCTTCTAATAATACCTTCTTTCTGCTTAACATGTATACTTTTGTGTGTGTGATGATGATGATAAGTGAGTAAAGATAGTAAAGTAGGCACAGTTCCTCCACTGAAGGTGAAAGACATTATTAAGGAAAGTGAGGATATGACTGAGAACATGATTATCCTCAGTGATGAAGATCTTGTCTGTCATTGTCTTTCAGTGTTGCTATTTTACACAATTATTGAAAATAGAGTCCCAGGATCTGTCACTCTATATTGACACTCTAGAATTACAAGAGAGATCTTGACTCAAAATAAGAGCCAGCTATCAAAATTACCTTTACCTATGTATTAGATGATATGAGCATCAACTTCCATTTTTTTTCTGATTCTTCTCAGCGTCAGCCAGAGAATTCTTAAAAGCTGCCTAAGTAAACATTTTTTCCTTCTTCAGAAGATCCATCTTGTGAAGACATCAGAGATAGTAGTGTAGTAACATTAGATAGCAAAATAAAATTTTATTTTCACTAAGCCTGTATTCTTGTTGATGTAATTTTTCAATTTCAAATGTTCAGCAGTATTGATATGGCTATTTAGCATCAATTACAAACCAAGGAGCATAAATCAACATATTTATATTATAATCTAGAACCAGACTATAGATCACAGAATGATATAAGTATGTACTGTGGATGAGACTAGACTAGAAATCAATGTATGTGATTAAAAAGTTAAAAAGCAAAGGTTAAGAACTCTCTACTTTGCCATGATTCCAGTCAGTTTTTGTCAGTGTCTAAAAATCCAATCGAGATCATTAAAACCCTTTTTTGAATTATGTTAGGATGTTTGACTGCCATAACACAATTCCATAAGCTGGGTGGCTTATGAAAACAAAAAACAAAAAACAAAAAACTTTATATCTTACTACTGTAGAGGCTTGGAAGTTCAAGATCAAGGTGTCTAGTAAGGGACCACCTCCTGGTTCATAGAGGGCACCTTCTCTTTGTAAGCTCATATGGCGGAACAGGTGAGGGATCTCTCTGGGGCCTCTTTAATAAGGGTACTAGTCCCATTCATGAGAGGTCTGTCTTCATGACCCAATCATCTCCTAAAGACCCCACTTTCTTTGGTGTACAGAGTGTACACTATGATGGTGACTATCCATGCTAAGTTAATTCCTTGCAGTCCTCCATTCCAGTCTTCTACTCTTGTCTCTGCATTTATAAATCATTAACTTGATTGCAAAGTTTTTCTTAGAGCTTTACTGAAATTGGTGTCTTAAGGGAAAATTCTGTAGTCTGTTCTAAAATGCAATGAATTGGCTTATTACCTGGAGACCCTGACTTAAAGGAACCTAAAGAGCAGCTGTAGTTTCCCCAAAATTGTTTTCTTAGTTTATTAACATTCGACAAATATTTAACAATATATATTTTCATGTATTTTTAAATATTTTTAGATTATTCTAAATATTCAGTCATTTTGAGGAACAAATGGTTTAAATCCATATTTTCTGGTGATGAGGCTATTCATTAAAAAAAATACCACCACCCTCCCCCTCCCCACGCGCGCGCACGCGCTCTCTCTCTCTCTCTCTCTCTCTCTCTCTCTAACAAAAATCTCTGCCCAAGTTATTCAGATGTTTAGCCAGGGTTAATATCTAGGTTTTTATTCCATTTCATTGTGATGATTCTCACCTAAGAAAAAAGAAAGTAGAAAGAAAAACAAATTTGATAAGAAAAATGAATAAAAGTCTTAGTGTCAGGGCACACTTATGTACTATTAACTAATTCTTTTCAGTTTTTCATTAATGTATGTTAAGCACACACTGTATATTGCTCTTCATTGCTTTTCAGCACCACTTTAATTTCAATAGCAAGGCTTTGAGACTAGCATGATTTTCCTCCATTCTTCAACCTACAACATACTAAACAGTAATATTTACCTTAAATATAGTATGCTAAGACTTAATTGTGTTTTTTATTTCTTTAATAGGCAATTCTGAGACCAAATACTTAAATTTGTATTACTAAAATGACAGCATAGTAACTGACTTATTTTACATCATTGGGTATCACTGAGAAAAGAATATTTGGTTGTTCTGTGGTTAAATCATATTGATTCCTAGATTTGATGCAATCTCAAATACACTAATGTTCTTCCATCATTTGACAATTGTGTAATATATGCTGAAATATTTATTTTAAATTTAGAGACCAAAATCTCTTTCTACATAATTTCCTCATGTAGAAATTTGGACTCTAGCTCCTTCACCTTGAGAGAAATAAATCATTGTACCTAGAACCATGAAACGTAATCTTTTGATTCCAGGGTGTAGCTATATGACACAAACTATTTTGCCAGCAAATATATAGAATAATTATTGCTTGAATTTTACTGGCACCTTTATTTATTATCAAAAAACAAACATCTATTACTCAATTTTTACTTTTTTCACTAAATCATAATAAAATAATTATAAAAAGCCATAAGTATTCTGTATGTAATTATAGTTTCTTTAAAGACTAAGTAGTTATATCTTAAGGGGAAAATAATTTGACTATTTTTAACATACGCTTTGGCTTTATCTTCACTACCCTGCATTGAGAGTTGTACAATTGTGGGAACATCTGCATTTGGAAAATTTATTATTTTTCACATCAACAATTTTCAAAACAGAAATATTTTGCATATTGTATGTTCAACTAAACAAGCTATTATATGTGCTTCCTTGACACTCATTGCAAAATGAAGTCATTTTGCTTTCTTAAAATCAAACAATCGTTGTAATTGCAGACTACTTTATGACTATCTTCATCAAAACTGTGAGTATATTAATTGTTGAGCATATAAGCAACTTTTCACAAAATGATTACATTGTTTAAAATATAATGAGCAGAAATGGCATTTCAACAGATAATAAACCTTGTGTTTTTTTCCCTCAAAACAAAAATAATGCTTTCTGATTCTCATTATAGATATGAAATTATCTGTACAAAAGAAGTGGGGATCCTTTCTTTCTTTACATGCGTACTTCATCATTTTAGTTCCATAAACTTCTGAGTTTACTTTTGAGGGTATTTTTGTGTGTGTGTGAACTTAAACTTTATAATTACACACTTATATATACATTCAAAAATTGTCCAGTTACTTAAGCCTAGGTTATGTCAATGGTTTTCAGCTATAACAATAATCAAATAAGCTGTTAAAACTTATCAACTCCTATCAGACATAAACATATTTATAGGACATAGCACTTCTAAAACAATATTTTAGTATTAAAAAAACAGAAGTTGAGGAACTCCATAAATATGATGTCTACCATTTGAATACACACCAGCTGTAAAACAATCTGGTGTTTGTTCCTGTAGACCACACTGCTTTCATCATCTCTATCAGGGAAGGTTATAGAATGAAGAGATACTGTAGAATGGCAAATGTAACAACAACTACAATTACACTCATTTATTCATTCGTGTTGTGTGTCAGGCATCTTCACTCAGTAACTTGCACATCAGTATTACAACTGTGAAAATGAAAAAAAAAATTAAACATAGCAAAAGTTAAGTAAACCTGCCCAAGGCATTTTTAAATAAAAGAACATTGGGTTCTGCTATCCACAGAGTTCAAACTAATTCTCCATACAGGAAATTTAATTACCAAGAATGCTATAGGGGGTAGGAGAAAACTTGGTTAATTATTATATTTTCTAGAGAATATGGGGATTAGCTGTTTGAAAAATGTTGGAGCATAATAAAATTAGCTCAGTGCTACAAACTATTATCCCTTCAAAGAGTCAGAAAGTACACTGGAGTCTGGCAGTCCCTTTGAGTTATCATTATGAACATGAGTTATCACTATTCAGCATTTATGAGTTTGAGCAGACTAAGAATTGAGGGAGAGAGAACTCTAAATGAACTAACTTTACTGAAGATAGATGAGTTTTAATCACTAGGCCTCTAGGGTGCTAGTTAACACTTTCCTGTTGGAGCGTTAAAGACCTCAAAAACCTATTGGAAACAGCGTATGTAGTTTTCTAAGTATAAAAATTGCTGCCAGGATTAACTTGGAATATGAAAAAAATATAGTAGTCATTATAATTACATCCACTTCTCTTTGGTCTAGATAAATTAGGTACCAATATTATTTACTATTCAAAAAAAACTCATATACAATTTACACTGAAAAAATACAGGGCCATTACATCTCACACAGGAAACCTATTACACTTAAGATATATCTCTATCTCTGTCTCTCTGTTATTATCTCTATTTCTGCCTCTGCCTCTATCTCTATCTCTCTATCTATCTCGATCTCCATCTTGATCTCTATCTCTATAGATATATCAATCTTATCAATTTTAGATAATCTTCTTTCTATATTGATATATGTGAAATAGACAGACATAGATATAGACATATAGATATCAGTAGAGATATAGATAAATATATAGTTTTATAACCACCTTTCAGGTAGGCAAATAACTCCCAACCTGTTTTCTAGTGGAGGAAATTGAGATAAAGAAAAGTGGTAGGAACTCTCCTATGAATGCATCTTTCAGATGAGTAGAGGGGTAAAAAAAATTGAGAAAAAAACAGCCACACTAGTGGAAAGCTGAGAATTGTAGAGAGGGAAAATAATTAAAAAAAGCAGACTGAATAAAAATAAAATTCTATTGCTTGGCTGGGTCATACTCACTTTACTCTGCTTTCAGTGAACAAAGCACAGTGCATCTTTCTCTCCCACTCTTGGGATGTTCATTCCCTGCCCACTTGGCACTCTGGACTTGTTCGTTTCCCTTTTCGCTGGCTCTGTTTACATTCCAGCCCTGGTACAGCAAAACTTGCCATGGGGACCAGAACTTGAGCCTGCAGATTCGTGACCATTTTCTGCTTCGGTGTTTGTTTGAAAGGGGAAAAATTGCCCTTGTACAGGAGCTGATAGTGAGAAAAAATGTGCTGGAATCACATAAACATCTTGAGATATGATCTGAGCATGTTAGGCACTCTAATTTTTTCTTCTCTGTTATTAACCATAATGCTTACATTTCTCATCAATTTTATCTCCATCATTTTTTTATACATTGAGTAAACATCACAAATGCAAATTTCCCTCATGTCAGTTCTACTCTTTAATATGCTAAAAACCATTTAAATCCTTATTTTGCACTTAACTGTTTATTTTAAATCATTTTTATCTCATTTATTTTCCTTTCACTTAATGTTTTTTAATTGCCTAGCCATTTGTCTCTTTGATTTTAGCTCTTATTTTATAGATATGTCTTTTGATTTGTTGATAGTACTAAAAATAATGGTGAATGTTTATTTGCCTTAAACATAGTATGCTAAGACTTAATTGTGTTTTTTATTTCTTTAATAGGCAATTCTGAGACCAAATATTTAAACTTGTATTACTAAAATGACAGCATAGTAACTGATTTATTTTACATCATTGGGCATCAAATGATGCAAAAGAATATTTGGTTGTTCTATGGTTAAATCATATTAATTTCTAGATTTGATGCAATCTCAAATACACTAATGTTCTTCCATCATTTGACAATTGTGTAATATATGCTGAAATATTTATTTTAAATTTAGAGACCAAAATCTCTTTCTACATAATTTCCTCATGTAGAAATTTGGACTCTGGCTCCTTCACCTTGAGAGAAATAAATCATTGTATATAGAACCATGAAATGTAATCTTTTGATACATTTTTAAAATGTTTATTTTTGTTTGTTCACTATGCTGAACAAGGGCTAATTTAATCTGCACAATCATATGAAGTATTACAACATACTTGTTTCATAGAGGGCTCCAAGAGATTTAGTCAATTGTCTAATGTCTTACCCTGAAGTTACAGAGCTGATTCAACATGGGCCATCTGAGTAGAGCACATGATTTTAACTACCATGGACAAATGTACAAAGATTACTTTAAGTATACTGTTTCTTGTAATAATTCATTTTCAAAGATATGTATCCTTGTCATGAATCTCTTTTCTACCATTGTTTTTCTTTGTCTAATTTGTTAATCTTATTTATTGTTTACCTATCTCTGATGAATGATGTATTTTATCATAACTGTTTTAACTTCCCTTTACCCTATAATTTATGTCTGATTGTTCTTTCTAAGTTCTCTCACATAGCACCCAATGTATTATTGATCTGTGATGGAATGTTTTCTTGCATTTGTTGATTGGTTCACATTAAAGCTGAAAATTAAACTGGCCATTGTGCATTGTTACTAGAAATATTTGTTTCAGCTTGAATCAGTGCATCCAGGAGGCAATGTAGATCCACTATATGTGAAAATGAAAGTAATATACATAATTGAATAGGTCCACATATGTTTTAGTATACAAAATTACTAACCACTAATATTTGTTTAAAAAAGCAGTTTCTAATATCGATGTAAAATGTCTCCAGCCTTAATACATACCACACTGTATTCTGCATGTATTTCTATATATAATTTTTGAATTAATTATGTCAGTATTATATTAAGGTACATTTATTTCTTATTGTCTAAAGAGATGACTTTTATATAATTTGATACTTTTAATTTTAATAAGTGTCTGTTGAAATAATGCTGCTTTTAATGCATCCGCCTTGAATTTAATTTACTTTAAAATGACTTATTATGCTCCTTTATTTTATGTGAATCAGTGACCCTTGCATTTTAGTTTTGGAAAGAAAATTTTCTCTTTCATTTGAAAAGTAGGATGCACATTTTATTTTGAAAAATATACTTGTAAAGTTTTTTTTTTTTTTTTAAGGAAACAGATACAACAGTTACCAAACAAGAAAGACTATTTACTATGTATAATAAATGGAAAGTTTATTACAGGTGGTATTACTTTGATGAGAATTAGCCAGGTGTGTTTTAAGACAAAATACACAAGTGCACTTAATTATTGTTATCAAACAACCAGAAATTAATTGAAACTTTATTATTTCAACCATAGTTACTAAACATGTACACTCTACCTGGCACTCTTTAGATGACAGAAACCCTGGGTGGAGTGGAGGTAGGGCAGAGATAAATACTTTCATCCCAAATAGTAAACTAAAGTTAGGTATATATATATATATATATATATATATATATATATATATATATATATATATATATATATATAAAATTTATTCTCCTTAACTGTTTTTAAGTGTACAGTTTGGGGACATTAAGTACATTCATATCATTGTGCAACCATCACTACCAACTGTCTCTAGGACACTTTCCGTCTTGCAAAACTGAAACTCTATACCACTAACTCCCTGTATTTCCTCTCCCCAGTCCTTGACAATCATCATTCTACTTTTTGCCTCCATAATTTTGACTACTTTAAGTACCTCATATAAGTGTAATCATATAGTAAATGTGTTTTCGTGAATGGCTTATTTCACTTAATATAATGTCCTCAAGATTTATCCAGGTTGCAGCTTACGTCAGAATTGTCTTTTTAAGGATGAATAGTGATCTACTGCATGTATATTTCACATTTTGCTTACCCCTTCATCTGTTGATTCACACGTGGGTTACTTCTATGTTTAGCTATTATGAATAATGCTGCTATGAGCATGGATGAAAAATATCTCTTTGAGACCATACTTTTGAAGTATACGCCCAGAAATGGAATTGTTAGATCATTTGGTATTTCTATTTTTAATTTTTTGAGGAACTTCCATACTGTTTTCCACAGCAGCTTACTATTTTACATTTCTATCAAGAGTGCACAAATGTACCAATTTCTCTACACCTTTGCCATTTCCTGTTATTTTCTTATTTTCTGTTTTTTCGTAATAGTCTTCCTAATGGATACGAAGCAACATCTTATTGCAGTTTTGATTTGCATTTCCCTCATAATTAGTGATTTTTAGCATCTATTTATGTGCTTATTGACTATCTGTATACTTTTTTGCGGGGGGGTGGTATCTTTAATTCCTTTGACCATTTTTGAATAATGTTGTTCATTTTCTTTTTGAATTTTAAGAGTTCTGTGTTGGAGATATATGATTTGCAAATATTTTCTCCCATTTTGTTGGTTGCCTTTTTATTTGTGTTCTTTAATACACAGATTTTTAAAATCTCCATTGAGTTCGATTTGTCTATTCTTCATTTTGTTGCCTGTACCTTTGGTATCATAACTAAGAAGTGATTGCCAAATCCAATGTCATAAAGCTTTTTCTTATATTTCCTTCTGAGGTTTTTTTTTTGTTTTTTGTTTTTGTTTGTTTGTTTGTTTGTTTTAGTTTTAGGTTTTACATTTAGGTCATGAATCTGTTTTTAGTTAATTTTTGAATATGGTATAGGTAATTGTCCCACTTCACTCTTTTGCATGTAGCTATCCAATTTACCAGCATCATTTGTTGAAAAAGACAGTCTTTTCCCCACTTGTCTTCCTCTCCTTGTCAAAAATCATTTGAGAGCATATGTACAAGAGTTTACTTCTATTACTCTCTATTCTATCCCACTGGTCTATATGTCTGTCCTTATCTAGTACTACATTGTTTTGATTTCTGTAGCTTTGTAGTAAGTTTTCAAATTAGGAAGTATGATTTTCCAATTTTTTTTTTTTCAGGACTATTAGGCTATTTAAGATCTCTAGAGATTCCATATAGATTTTAGATTGGGTTTCCTCATTATGCAAAAAAAGTCATTTGAAAAGAAATTATATGGAAATTTGATGGGGATTGTATTAAATCTATACATCACTTTCGGTAGTATTAACATCTTAATAATATTAAGTTTTCTAATCTATGAACATGAGATGTCTTCTTACTTATTTATGTCTAATTTATTTCAGAAATGTTTTATTGTACAGGATTTTCTTCTTTTTGGTTAATTCCTAAGTATTTTATTCTATTAAATGCAAGTTAAATTGTAAAAGAATGTATAATTATAATGGAAATTTTATTTTATTCTAAATGGAATTGTTTCTTAATTTCCTTTTCAGATTGTTCATTGTTAGTGTATAGAAATGCAACGGATTTTTGTGTATTGACTTTGTATTCTGCTAATTTGATAAATTCATTTATTCTGAGGAACTTTTAGAGTTTAAAACAGATAAGATCTTATCATTTGAAATCAGAGATAATTTTACTTCTTCTTTTGCAATTTGGATGCCTAATTTTTATTCGTTTATTTGTTTGTTTAGCTTGCCTGATTGCTTTGGCCAAGATTCCCAGTATGATGCTGAATAGAAGAAGTCAACGTGAGTATCCTTACCTTGTTCCTGATATTATAGGAAAAGCTTTTAGTCTTTCAACATTGAGTATAATGTACATTATTAGTATTTTTTTTAATATTAGGGCAATTTCCTTCTAATCCTAGTTTGCTAATTGATTTTATCATAAAAGGGTGTGAAATTTTGTCAAATGTTTTTTTTTACATAAATCGAAATGATTATATATTTTGTTTCCTTTATTCTGTTAATGTGATGTATAATATTGATTATTTTTTGCATGTTTAAATATTCTTGCATTCAAGGGATAACTCCCACTTAGTTATGGCATGCAATTATTTTAATGTTACTGAATTTGGTTTGTTGGTATTTTTTTATTTTTGCATTAATGTTCATCAGAAATATTGATGTGCAATTTTATTTATTATAGGTTCTTTACCTGTCTTTGGTATCAGGGTAATGCTGACCTGCTAGATAGTGAGTGTTCACAAGTTAATGTGTGTCCCCAACTCTTTAATTTTTTTGGAAAAGTTTGAAAAGTATTGGTGTTCTTTTTAAAATATTTTATAGGACTCACCAAAGAAGCCCAGAGGTCCAGGGCTTTTTGTTGTTGTTGTTGTTGTTGTTGAAAAACTTTTATTACTGATTTAATTACCATGCTAGTAAAATGTCTATTCAGATTTTCCATTTCTATATGGTTTAGTCTTGACAAGTTTTGTGTTTCTAGAAATTTGCCAGTTTCATCTGTATTATCTAATTTGTTGGCATACAATCGCTTATGGTATTCTCTTAGAATCCTTTTTTTTTTTTTTTCCTGTGGAATTAGTAAAGTCCTTATTTTTGTTTCTGATTTTGGTTATTTGACATCCATCTATTTTTCTTAATCCATCAAGTTAAGTTTTTGTCAATTTTGTTGATTTCTCTTTGGATTTTGCTGATTTTCTCTTTAATTTTTATATTTTCTATTTTGTTTATCTCAGCTCTAATCTTTATTATTTCCTTCTTCTACTAGTTTTGAGTTTAGTTTGTTGTTCTTTTTCTAGTTCCTTGGGGTACAAAGTTAAGGTTGTTGAGTTGATGCATTTTTTTTTAATGTAAGCATTTATAACTCTACACTTCATGTTTAGCAAAGTTTCTCATTTTCCCATGTTTTAGTATGTTTTGTTTTTGTTTACATTCATGAGTAGTTTCTAACCTTCCTTCTGATTTATTCTTTGATCTATTGCTTCTTAGAGTATGTTTTTATATTTCCACTAATTTGTAAATTTTCCAGTTTTTCTTATCTTATTTACTTCTAATTTGATCCTATGGTGGTTGGCGATACTTTGTATTGCATCTCTCTTTTTAAATACATTGAGACTTAATTTATGCCCTACTATATGGTCTATCCTGAAAAATGTCCCATGTACACTTGAGAAAAATCTGTATTCTATTGTCGGGTAAAGTGCTCCATATATATCTGTTAGATCTAATTGGGATCTATTTCCTTACTTAACTTCTTTCTAGTAATTCTATCCATTAGTAAAAGTGGGGTATTGATGTCTCTAACCATTATTATGGAAATATTTCTCATTTCAATTCTGTCAATTTTTCCGTAATACATTTTTATAATCTGATATTAGGTACATAAATATTTATAATATGTATTTTTTCTGTATTGAATTTTTTATTAATATGTAATGTCTTTCTTTGATTCTTTTAACTTTTACTGATTTAAAGCCTACTTTGTCTGATGTTATAGCCTTTCCTGCTCTCTTCTGGTTCCAATTTGTATGAACTATCCTCTTTTATTCTTTCACTCTCAATTTATTGTTTCAGGATATAAAGTGAGTCTCTTGTAGCCAGTATATAGTTGAATCATTTTTTAAATCCATTCTGCAGTCTCTGTCTTTTAGTTGGAGAGTTTATGTCATTCATATTTAAAATAATTACTCATAAGCAAAGACTCTTATTTTGCTATTTGTTTTCTATATGTCTTATAGATTATTTGACCCTCATTTCCTGTATTACTATGCTGTATTTAGTTCTTTTTTTTAGTGAAACATTTAAACTTCTTTTTCATTTTCTTTGTGTATATCCTTTTGCTATTTTTTTGTAGTTACCATGAAACTACATTTAATTTCCTAAAGTTTAACATTCTCATTTGAACTTATACCAGTTTAACTTCAATAATATACAGAAAATCTGCTATTTTAATAGCCCTGTCCCACCACATTCAGTTATTAATGACTAAAAATTATAACTTTTTACATTATGTCCAAAAACATGTAATAATTTTAAATCCATTTTCTCTGAAGTAGAAAATGAATAGAGTATAGTGTATTTGTCTGACATCATGTAGAAAACAAGAAGTGAAGATACATACTATTTTAAGAATAATACTAGCTTTTATAATTGCACATATATTTATCTTTGCAGAGATCTTCATTTCTTCATGTATGGCTTTGAGTTACTGTCTAGTGTCCTTTCATTTCATCCTTCAGGGCTCACTTTAGCATTTCTTGCCTGGCAGGACTGATGGTAATAAACTCCTGCTTTTGTTTATTTGAGGTTGTTTATGACCTTTTATGAGTCTGCACCTTCTGCTGAGCATGTGAGGTGGCTAATTTTTCCATAAATGTGATTGTTTCTGAATATCCTAGTATTCAATATTTGATTCCCAAAAAGGGAAAGTGAAGAAGGGATGAGGAGAAGGTGTTGATCCTTTAAATCCCATGGAAATTACTTTAGCCATTGTAGGAGAAGCGTTCGACAATTGGGTGATGTGCAAAAACAATGGTCGCTGCCACTTTATCTGATAAAAATAGCAATCAGTGATCAGAGTAAAGATCCCCAATATTTGGAAGACAGAGTCTTTTGCCTACTTAAGCTCCTACAAATCGTGTATAATCTCCTCCAGAAATACTTGCATAAGTAATGTCTCATGGCTGAGAGGTAGGGGATCAGTAGCTGCTACCATGCTAAAAGATGCAGTTGACCAAAATTAATCATAATTTACCATCCAAACCTTCTCCTGGAAGTTGCAAGTCTTCAATTGACCCCAGAGATCCAAAATAATTAGTCAGACTCTGCTAGTGCAATTGCTGTCCGAGTGGGGAGATGCTGCCTGTGCTTCCTACTTCACCATTTTCCCAATGGCTCTACATTAATATTTATTAATACAGTGATTAATAACAATTGTTGTTAACTTCTTAAGGACTCATATTTAAAAATAAAGCATGTTTTCTGTCAAGTATATGGAATTTCTGTCTTGAGTGTATAAACTTTTAGTATATTGATTTTAAACTTTCTTTGTGTTGTTAACTTCTTGAAACCAAATTATTAAAATGATTTAAGTGTAAACTAAATAAGGTATTAATGACTATAATATCAGAAAAAACTAGAAGTATCATATTAATTTTCTTAACTTGGGAAAATAACATTAAATGTCAATTGTTTTCTAAAATAAAAAGCCATGTGGATTTATTCCAAACTATATAGTTTTAAATGAGTTGTTAGCTTAAAAATATTGAATTTGACAAAAAAAGGTATTTGAAATAAAGCTTGGTAATTTAAATTAAAAATGAATTAAACAGATATTCCAACTAGTTTACACTATGCAAGAAAATTGAGGTAGTTTATACTGGCTTAGTATGTTTTATACAATATAGTAATTAATTCATGTCTTTTTACATTAGTTTTCTGATACATACATTAAAATAGAATTTAAAAATTCAAGTTAAAAATGAGAAAAAAATTAAAAGCTAATATCTTTTGAGTGTCATAAAAAACAAGAAAAATAAAAATAAGCACATTTACATTATTAATAAATTTTAGAGATAAGTGACATTCCAAATGGTCTTCATCTTTATTTTATCAAATCATAAGCAAAACAGTTTAAAACATAAGGAAAAAAACATTGAATTTAAGGAAAAATAATCTCATAAACTATTAGTACTAGGAGTAGCACATTGAAATTGCATCAACCCTATAATATTCACATAGTTTTAGTGCTTAGCATTTAATAAGCATTATTTTTAAAGGTAGATAGCTTTATTAAAAATTTGAGAATCATATCTGGCTGCAGAATATTTTTCTCTCTTGCTTATGATAAACCATGTTCACTTATTTATAGAAGATAGTTGATAATACACTTTTGGAAATATTATCAGATAAAAACCATACTTTTCAGTTAAATATTAGATATTCTATTTTTAATTTTGCATCTTCCTTGAATTTTACTATATTGTTTCCATTAGTAATTTGGCCTCAACACCAGGCTTGTGGCTCTCTTGCCTTAGGATCTGTGCACTAGCTGTTCTCTTTGCCTTCTCTCTCACTCTCAGTCTACATTTTGGTTACCTATTTCTATCTGTTTAAATGTCCCCTCCTTCATTAAGCCTAGCCTGACAAATGATTTAAAAGTGGAAATCACACCTCACATCTTAGCTCCTTAACTGTTCTCATTTCTTCCTCATTAAATAAAGACCAATTCATATACTATAGTTTACTATATATTATATATTATTTATGTATTATTACATTTACTGTCAATTTTATTTCTTATCTATTTGAAGAATTCCTACTATATCTCAAGCTCCTACAGTAATGTCTGAAATTTAGACAAAAGTAATTTACAATATCTCATTCAGAAAAATAGTTATTACATGTTTTAACAAATATTGTATAAATTGATTTATGCATACATTGCAAGATATTAATGTTAGACATTCATTTTATACCTTGAATATCATTTTATATTATATAACATATATTGTATATTATATATTATATATTATATTATATATTAGAAAGCTGAAGTAAAAATACATGAAAATAATTACTATATTATATAAAACAAAATCAAAAGTTTTTAATGTATGGTTCCTAGTCAATTATTTATAATAATTTAAAAGGTGTCACAGCTATTATCTGAAACCTGGAAATAGATAAAAGAAATAATTAGGTGCTCTTTAAGATCTGGGCTTGATTTTCTACATTCTATCCTACTGTAGAACTCCATAGGGGCAGAAGTTAATTTGTAGATCTCATTCTGTTGGAGATGCAAATAATTTCTGTCCATTGTAACAGATAAACCTTAAAGCGTATTCTCTTGTAAAACACTAACACATATCCATTTTTGTGTCTAACCCAACAATCTTAATCTAACATTTTTTGTTGTTGTTAAATGTCTTTTTCTCTGTGTATTTACATATTTGTTTGTTTGAGAATATAGTTATACACAGTCTCAGAAACTTCTTAAGCTGGTCATAAGAACTTTTTTCCCATTTTAAATAATAAGTTAAATAAACTTTTGATGTCTGTTCAATTATAAAAATGCATGAACATTTATAAATATATATATAAACATTTTATTAAAAATGTATGATATTTACATTTATACTTATATGTAATTATAATATTAACTCTGAAAATTAAACTTGATGAGAGAAATGCATAATCTACAGGATATTTTTAAATGTCTTTTAGGATTCAGTGTGATGCAATGCGACATATTGCAATAAAACTCTATTTAGTCAGGATTCAGAAAATGTTTCTTTCCTTGTGCTTGCCAAAAGCAGAGTCTTGGTCATTTTGCTAACCTACTGAATCGAAATATGTATTTGTTAGAAGTTTTCTCCATGATTTTTTTAAACATAAGATTAGAAATTACTCCAGTAGGTGTTCTTATCTTGTCAGCCTAATTAGGATGTGAGACTGTTGAAAACATTAGTCACTAGGGCTTTAGCCGATCTGCACAGATATCCAGCTATAATGTTGCCTTTAATTTTTTATCAGTAAATGGGAAATGTTAAAAACATGCAAAAGATTGGTAGAGATTTTCGGAAATGAGAACATTGATAACTATGAGTTATCTAAGGACACTTGATAGATAAACTTAATTATATATGTTTTAGTTAGTTCTTCATGAAGTCTATTTATGATAAAAAGATTAATAGTTTACTTGAAAAGAGTTTTTGAATATATCATCTATGGACCTGATTTTTAAAGCCAATTATGTGGCACATGATTTAACTTTTAGTATCTTGCAGTCATCATTATACATATTACACTTTTAGTATCTTGCGGTCATCATTATACATATTATTATTGTACTTGACTGAACAATAATTGACTCTACTGTCAACAATGAATAAATCATCCAGGCAGAAAACCAATAAAGAAGTACTGGACTTCAACTATATTTTAAATCAAATGAACCTAACAGAGAGATACAGACATTTCATTCAAAGCAGCAGAATACAATTCTTCTCAAGTGCATATGGAACATTCTTCAAGCTATATCATATGTTAGATCACAAAACAAGTCTAAGCAAATTTAAAAATACTGAAATTATACCAAGTGTCTTTTCTGACCACAGTGGTATGAACCTAGAAATTAATAACAGGAAAACTAGAAAATTCACAAGTATGTGGAAATTGAACAACATATTCTAAACAACCAATGGCTCAAAGATGAACCAAAAGAAAAATAAAAAAAAAAAATATCTTGACACTAACAAAAACAAAAAATAAGAAACACAACTCATCAAAACTTATGGAATGGATCAAAACAGTGCTAAAAAGGAAGTTTATAGTGATAAATGCCAACCAAAAAGAGAGAAAGAGAGATATCTCAAATAAATAACTGAACTTTAAACCTCAAGGAAGAAAAGAAAAAAGAGAAAAAAACTAAGCCCAAAGTTAGCAAATGAGAGGTGATAACACAGATCAGAGAAGAAATAAATAAAATAGAGAATACTTAACAGAAAAGATCAACAAAACTAAGAGTTGGCTTTGTGAAAAGATAAACAAATTTTTTAAAAATTTAGCTAGATTTACTATAGAAAAAAATAACTCAAATAAATTAAATGCGAAAAAGGAAACTTTGTTACTGCTACCAAAGAAATACAAAAGATCATGAGACTAATATGAACAATTATACACCAATAAATTGGATAACCTAAAAGAAAGAGATGCATTCCTAGTAATATACAACCTATCAACTCTGAATCATAAAGAAACAGAAAATCTAAATGTTCAAATAACAAATAAGATATTGAATCAGTAATCAAAAACCTCCCAACAACAAAAAAAAAGGTTAAGACCAGATGGCTTAATATGTGAATTCTACCAAACATTTAACCCATTTCCTCTTTAGAAAAAAAATATGCAACTTGCTGCCAGTGTTAATTTAATAAACATACTCTGAGGCTGAAGCAAACCTGACTGGTTTTCAATGTGAAAATAAAATATAAAAACTGTCCTTAGAGTTATTTCTAAACATAACTTGTCTCTAATCCTAATGCAGCAGAAATATATACATAAATTAGATTCATCAAATGAATCTTCACTAACAACTGTTTGGGAACAATGTTAACATCATGCATAGGAATGCTACATTTTTTAGGATTTGACATTTTCAGCGATGAAGAATTACTATATTTTGTAAATGGAAACATCACTACTAAAAAGAGAATTCTATAAATAGAATGATGTTATTTGTTTCCAGACTATTAATATACTAGAGTGATGCAAAAATAATATAAAGCGAGATATTTTGTGGCAAACTTTGGGGGGAAGGTTAGGATTATAATTGCAAGTTACCTTGGGGTAAGTGGTGCAGCTACAAGCGCTGCTGGCAAATATTCTCGGGGCAAGCAGGAAATGGATTAAAGAAATATTAATGCCAGTTCTGCTCTAACTCTTCTGAAAATCTGAAGAGAACGCAAAACTTTCAAACTTATTTTACAAGCCTGGATACCAAAGTCAAAAAGGATAATACAAGAAAAAAATTGCAGGTCAGTGTCGCTGATGAATATAGACACAAAAATTCTTAGCAAAGTATTATCAAACTAAACTAAGCAACACACGAAGAGTCATATGCTATAATCAAGTGGGATTTACCCTTAGGATATAAAGATAGTTCAACATACACATATTAATAAATGTAATAAATCACAATAATGAAACAAAAGACAAAAAGCATGTTAATATTTCAATAGGAGTAGAAAAAGCATTTGACAAAATTCAATGTCTTTTCATGAGAAAAACGCTCAACAAATTGGATACACAAGGCACATACTTCCATATAATAAAGACCATAAATGACAAACCCACAGTTAACACCATATCAATAGTGAAAGACTGAAAGCCTTTCCTCCAAGATCAATTACAAGAAAAGTACCCATTTTCACCTCTCCTATTCAACATAGTACTGAAAATTTTAACCAGAGCAACTACTCAAGAATAAAATAAAAGCCATTCACATATCAAAGGAAAAAGTAAAAATATATCTGTTTACTAATGACATCATCGTGTATATAGAAAATACTAAAGCATCCACAAAAAAAACCTGTTAGAAATAATAAACAAATTCAGTAGTTTCTAGTTACAAAAGAAACATACAAAAATAAGTGACATGTCTATAGACTAACAATGAACTCTCTGAAAAAGAAATAGAGAAAACATTTCCATTTATAATAACATCAAAGCAATACAATACTTAGAACTAAATTTAAACAAAGAAGTTAAAGTTTTATATACCAAAAATAAAAGACACAAAGACACAAAAAAATGGAAAGAGATCCTGTGTTTATGGATCAGAAGAGTTAATATTTTTAAATGTCCATACTACCATACCACTACATGAAAAAGAACAGCTATCACTTGACATCTAATATGTCTGTTATCAGACAGACAAGAGATACTAAGTGTTGGTAAGGATGTAGAACATACTATGGAAACAATATGAAAATAAATAAAAAATTTAAAATAGAACTACCATATGATATTGCAATCTCACTTCTAGGAATATATCCAAAGGAGATAATAACAGAATATCAACGATATCTGCCCTCTGCACTCCCATGTTTATCAATTAATTATGACCAAGACATGAAAGCAACCTAAATGTCTATCAATGAACGAATGGATAAAGAAGTGACATACACACAACCCACACACAGAAGAATACTATTCAGTCACAAAAAGTAGGAAAATTCTGCCATTTTTGACAACATGAATAAACACTGAGGACATTATGCTAAGTGAAATGTCAGAGAATGAAAATACAAATAATGTCTGAAGTATATGTGGAATCTAAAAATGTCAAATTCACTAAACAGAGGGTAAAATGATAGTTTCCAGGTGCTGGGAGGTGAGGGAAATAGGGAGATGCTGGTCAAAGGTTAAAAAGAGCTGCAGGGAAAAAAAAAATTAAGAACACTGTAATGTAGAAGACTATATAAAAGTACACTATTGTGAATGAGATCATAAATTATCCATTTACAAAAAATATGAATTATGCATTTCTTCAGGTAACATTTTAATTTTCAGCATTCAAAACACTAGCCAGGATTTATTTCCAAATAAGAAATGGCAAATTTTAAATAATTATAATTAATTGAAATATATATCCCTTACAATAACATGAAAATATAATTATATATGTAAAAATTCAAGTATTTGTACAATAGTGTATTATTTTCTGCTCTTTCCAAAGTGAATACTATACATACATAATCTTTGGTAATTCTGTATAGTATTAAAATAATGGTGTTATTATCAGATTATGAAATATATAAAATAAAATTATATTTGAGCTTACTGAGACAAAGCTATTTAAAAAAAATTATCATTTTATAATTATTAAATCTTATTTCAAAAAATATTAAAAAGTAAGGTCTCATTCATAATTATGAACTTTTTGTGGGTTAACAACTTATATTCCGGTTAATTTATAGTTAAAAGGACATCACAGTTTAAGGATTTGTATTTCTATATATCTACTAGAAAAATTATAGAGATTTTGCTTCAGGTTTCTCAATTTTTAGCTTTTAAATTTAATAACAGGTTTTAGTTATTTTGGAAATAATCTGAGGATGATATTTAAAGAATGATTAATTTTTTTCTAATATATAACATAAATTTTACTTTTGTTAACCGTAGGACACCATTCTCTTAGTATTCTACTACAGTCTTATTCTTCCTAATTATGTATATGATTATATAAATCACATACCTACATGTGCACAACACATAGATAAAACAAATATGTTTGCATATTTTATTAGGCTGAGAATAAATCTGCCTATTAAATGTGGTTTTAGAAGGCCTGCTGCATGCATTCATTGATTTATTTGGAGATTGTGATTTTAGGGAGAAGTTGTACCTGAAAGCATAAGCTTATGGGTATGTTTATACACGTACCATGCTTCTTAAAATTTAAATTAAGTTAAATTTAAAAGTTAAAATGTGATGTTGTTGTAAAACAGAAAGCCAAACAGATGTTCAAAAATATCTAGATGTTTGATGTAATTAAAAAGAAACATCTGGATTATTAACACAGTGATCTTTTTTTTCAATTGAAATGGCTGTAGGTTTTGAAGTAACTACATTATATTTTAAAACGGCATGATTTCCTATTAGCACCATGAAATTCTTAGCCTCTTTTCCAGTTATAAATTAAAATGTTACAACATAAATTATATTCTGTGTAACTAACACTACAAAATTAACTACCTTTGTACTGGATGATAGATTGTTTTTTTATTTATTTATTTTTTAATGTTGTATACCTTCAATTTAATTCTTAAGTGTAATTAGATTTAAGAATTATTTTTTTTAGATATTCAAGTTTTTCTAGCTGTTTTCAAAGATAATTGCTTCTTATAATTATATATGATAATTACACAATTTAAAAAGTAAATAAAATAGATGCAATTTATTCAGATACTTTTAGAAACTGATTTATTTTGACTTCTTTATTAAAATACAAAATTATACAAAAGTAAGGTTTTTTCAATTAATATTTATAAAACCTTCCTCAACTAGTAGAACTGTGACATTTAAAAAATAATGTTTACATATGTAATTTCTTCAAAAGTTTATCTATAATTAATTTTTAAATAACATTTTATTCAAATTTATTAAACACTCAACTCTGCGTTCTTATATTTGACTATCTCCCCATGGTCATTAGTAAAATGTATAAAATCATGGTGGAAAGTAACAAAAAATAGGAAAAGTAGACTTTTAATATAAAAAATTATGAAGTTTATGGCTGTTTTTAAAAGAATAATATTATCTTTTTATATGTGATTGTTATAATTTAGACATCACCAATATTCTTAATCTGTATGTCAAAGAAGACAAAAATATGTACATATATATCAAAGGAAGACACTATAATTTATTGTGTCTTAAACCAGTAGGTTGCCATATATATCACATAAAATTTAAATTCTGAGATAGATTAGATTACTCTTCATTAACATTTTGCTCCTACCTCCTTGAAAAAATAATACTTCAACTCTATTTTTGTTGGACTTTGGCTGCAAAGTGGGCAGAGTATTTCTCTTCATAGCTTGCCTCTGGGTATGTCCATATGACTAAGCTTGAGAAATGAGATATTATCTGATATGATATATGCAGATGTTTTTATTGTGCTTTCATAGTTAAGCTCATCTATTTATTCTTCCATGATCACCAAAAGAAGTTTCCTTAGGTAGAGGCTGCTCCTTCAGCCTGGACCTCAGAATAAACATACTTCTAACACACTGATATTCACCTACAGTGTAGAGTCAAGCTGAGTCCCTGGCTGGAAGCAGAGTCCCCAAGCTGAGCTTTATTTAGATTAGCTCATCTGAAAAATGACTATGAAATGGTTATTATTAAATGTCATTTAGTTTGTGAAATCTGTCCCCCCGCCTTTTTGTTTTGCAATAGCCAATTGATTCAGGATGCCTTGACTATTTTGTACATCTGTATATCCATGGTCTTAGTGTTATCTTTAATGGTTTTATGTAGAAAGTAATGATAGTTTAGTTTCAAATATTCATATGAACTATATATTCACTTCCATATACTCTGTCCTCTAAATCAATATGGAACAAATTGAGAAATTCATGAGATAGAATAGGAGGTATTTTATCAGCTACTTTATCCAGATATCTATGAAAAGTTCACAAAAACCATTCTGAATGTCAACATTTGATTTATTGGCCTTTAAAATAAAACATGTAACTTATGAAAACCAAGCCACCACTGTTACTTATTCCTTAAACTTTGACCCAGCCTCAAGGGGAAGAATCTTAATGGATAATTTGATCTGACCTATATTAAAGATCTGACATGATAACCCAGGAATCACATAATAGGCAGGAACTATGAAGAATAAATTGGCTATTACTGTGTATTTGAAAACTTGTAAACTCTTCAGTGGAATACATTAGCTTGTAATTACTTCTGTAGTATCTTGAGAACTCTGCTTGTCTATACAGAAATTATAATAGAAGAAATTAAAGTAAGATACTGAACAAATTTACTAATCATGGGAGGTGTAGGTGGAAAGCCTGCATTTCTATCCTCATCTAATTAAATAACTAAAGGTCATACTAAAAAGCAATACCCCACACAGCGCAAAAGGCTCTCATTCTCAACTAATTAGCAGAAGGATATAGAGAAGTGGTCAGAGGAGTTAGAGGAGAAAGATGGAATTGCTTAAACCCGGAAGTGTCAAAGCTTCTATTCCCCCCTCACTTCTGTTCAAATAAATTGCCCTCTGAACTTGTGTATATACCCATTGTTTGCAAATATAACTAGTACATGAAGCATTCACTTAATTAACCAGCGAAGCAGAGGCAATAGGAGAGTATGATAATGCAAGCAAGATCCAGATGTATGAGCATTTTTAAATATGAAAGAAAAAGGAACTCTTTTATTTCAGCATATATGTATTTTAAATTATTAAAAATAAGAATATGACATATTTTGAATGATTAGTGGTAGTTCTTTCCTTATATAATATTTTTAAGCCAGAGAAGCCCTGCAACTAAAAACAAGGTAGAGAAATCAGAAACTACACTTCTAGAAAATGAATTATCATTGCATGAGAGAACAGAGTCCTTCTCAGAATGTATGGATGTGTTTATATGTGTGTGTGTGTAAATGTGTGTATGTATGATATTGTTTATGAAGTGCAGTTGTAATCTTAGGATAGGTTGCTAACCTGGTAAATGCAGAGTTATTACTTGTTTCAAAACTAGATCATTTCTCTTGAGAGGTCAGTATATCCAGATGGGGCTGAGATATGTTCAGGGGCTAGAAATAAAACTTTTCTATAATCATCCCTCCCACTTCTTAGATATGAGCATGGCTATGTAAAAAAAGCAAACATTTTCTAAGGGAAACATATGACCTATAGACCCATCTGCATTTCAACCTTTGCCTTGACTTTGGATACATATTTTAGCTCAGGACTTTATTACCTAAAGTAGGAAGTTCAAAAGGTCTATGTTTCTATAATGGTTGTTTTCTTATATACTAGTGAAAGTCATACTGAAATATACTAAAGACAACACATTCAGAAGGCAGAGGTGAACAAAATTGGTCTGCCACTTTTTATAAAAATAATAACAAAGGTTTTTTCTGTTATGTACAGGGTGATCTGAGTATATCATTTTATATTTAGATAAAAGCAGCCCTTCTATAATATAAATAAAGGCTTTGCTTCCTCTGAGAACCATTGCTATTCTTTAAGATTATTGTGAGAGTGCTTTTTGTGTTTAACCTGGCAGATGTGTATAAACCCTGCATTTATGTGTGCTGGGAAAATCGAAGAGCCACATGCAAAAGAATAAAACTAGACTGCTATCTGTCACCCCATCATCATACACCAAAATTAACTCAGAATTGATCAAGACTTATATATGAGACCTGAAACAATAAATTACATAGAAGAAAATGTAGGCACTAAACTATGGACCTTGGTGTTAGAGAAGATTTTATGAACTTGACCTCAAAGGCAAGGGAAGTAAAAGCAAAAATAAATGAATGGGACTATATCAAACAAAAAGGCTACTTCATAGCAAAAGAAACTATCAACAAAACAAAGAGGCAACCAACTGAGTGGGAGAAGATATTTGCAAACAACATCTCTAATAAGGGGCTAATATCCAAACTATATTAAGAACTCAAATAACTCAACAACAAAAAAACAATTAAAGAATGGGCAATCTGAACAAATACTTCTCCCAAGAATACATATAAATGGACAACAGACATATGAAAAGATGCTCAACTTCACGAGCTATAAGGGAAATGCAAATCAAAACCGCAATGAGATACCACCTCACACCTGCTAGAATGCCTATCGTCAACAGGACAAGTAATAACAAGTGTTAGCGAGGATGCGGGAAAAAAGAACCCTCAAACACTGCTGATGGGAATGTAACCTGGTACAGACACTATGGAAAACAGTATGGAGTTTCCTAAAAAAAATTAAGAATAGAATTACTATATGACCCAGCAATCCTCTTCTGGATATCTACTACCAAATTTTAAAAACAATCCATAGAGATATATGTCCCTCTAAGTTCATTGCAGATTATTCATGGTGGCCAAGACTTGGAAACAACCAAGGTGTCCTTGGATAGAAGATTGGATAAAGAAGATGTGGAACATATATACAATGGAATATTACTCAGCCATAAGAAAAAAATGAAATACTGCCATTGAAAACAACATAAATGGATCTTGAGATTATCAAGCTAAGTGAAATAAGTCAGAAAAAGTTGATGTGGAATATAAAACTGAAAGCTACAAACAAACAAGACAAACAAAAACTCATAGATATCAGACAACAGTTTAATGGTTACCAAAGGTAAAGCAGGGAAGAGAGAGTTAGAAAAGGGTAAAGGGAGTCAAATATATGGTGACAAAAAGAGATTTGACTTTGGGTGGTGAACACACAATGCAATGTACATAGGAGGTATTACTGAGTTATACACTGAAATCTTCACTAATTTTGATTAATTTTATTAACTAATGTCATTCCAATAAATTTAGTTTCAAAACATATCGGCTGAATGATAAGAAATAATAAGAACTTTCATTTTCATCTGACACTAAAAATTCAAATAAGTAAGGTCAGGGTACCAGGCTATGGGCCGCCAATGCTCCATATTGGCTGCTTTCTGAAGCCTTCTGGAATATTATACATCTGTTTCCTTTCTATCCATACTCTTGCTTCTTGAATCTCGGGTTGTTAGAACTGTTCTGTTGTGACTAATCTAACAGTGCCATACCTCTTTGTAGTTTCCCTACTTCGGCCCATGCTGTTTTGTATGTATAAAAGTTTGATACCACATAAAACCAAGCAAAAAATAAAAGAGGTTTTGATAGCTGTAGACTCCTCAAAAGTAATGGGAAGGAGCTGAATTTTCACTAAGGAAATCACTGTGTTTAAAATAATTCATATCAAATATATATAAACAACCATTTGCAATTTTTGGCTTTCTTAATATTTGAAAATCTGTACAGTGTATATTTTAAATCGATGACTAATCCATTTTATCGATTAGTTTTTAAAATTTTTTGTCTTTGTTTTTTCAGAATGCTCCCATTTCTTACTTTGTGAAAGAGAATATTATTTATGTCTAGTATAAGAACAATTATCAGTATTTTGGATAGTATCATGAAAAGGTAGTGCATATAACTTCTATTCCTGAATATAATGTACATGTAAGATAATTGATGAAATATAAGAATCCACAAATCAGGTACTGCTGGTACTACTAATTACCCAGCTGTAGTTCTTTTTACTTCTCTTTCTCATTTGTCTCCTTTCCTTACTCTGACTCTCCAATGTTTCATGAGAGATACAGAGACAGAGAAAGAGGAAACTTAAACTTTCTGTCACAATAACTCAACTATGCTCTTTGTAGCCAATATATATATATATATATATATATATATTGGCTACAAAGGACTTGTGGCTAGTGGCCACTCTCTATATATATATTTAAATACATGTTTGTAGCTGTGTTTCAATAAAAATTAATTCATCAACCCTGAAATTTGTGATTCAAATAATTTTTATGTGCCATGAAATATTATTGTTCTTTTAAATGTTTTTAAACATTTAAAATCTAAACTCCCCCAGAATATCCATTCTTACCTTGCAAGAGATACAAAATTTAGTAGAGAGCAAGATTTAACTTCCTATAGTAGTTTGTTGACCTCTAACTTAAAAAATCGTAATGTCAACAGACACTTGCTTGCATTCTCCAACAATTGTCTCGTGGAGTACCTTGGACTCTAGATCAGTACTGTCTCATAGATCTTTCTACAGTGATGGAAATATTTTATGTCTGTACTTTCCAACATGGTAGCCACTAACCACAAAAGACTATTGAGCACAAAATATGGCTAGTATGATTTAGAAAACTAACATTTTAATTCATAAAATACCAATTAACTTAAATTTAAACTTTAAAAAAGAGGACTTGTGGCTAGTGGCCACTCTTTTGGACAGCCCAGTTCAAAACCTTTCCATTTTGCACTGTATCTGTCATGGGAACCTAAAAACTGTCATGCTTTTTAACAGTCGATAGTACTTAAGTTGTTATGCTAGGTAAATTTTCTTAAATTATTAGTTGAGTAAAAACATTTTATAATCCATTTGAAAAATCAGTATAGCAAATTGTAGCATGAATAGTAAATATATATTTTATGTACATATATATGTATAAATTTTGACCAGAAAACACCATTTTTAGAAATAGAAATCTATATTTGAAAATAACTTAAAATATAGAAAATAGGCACAAGTAACTTTTTAACTATTTTTAAATTGTAATATACTTGACATAAAATATTAGTTTTAGAGTCACAGCATAATGTTTTGATATATGTATATATTTCAGAACAATTACCACAATAAATCTAGTTAACATCCATTACCATACATTGTTACATTTTTTTTTCTTTTGATAAGAATTTTAAGATCTGCTCACTGAGCAACTTTGAAATATACAATCCAGTATCGTTAACTATATAACTATAGTTATATAGTCACCACATTGTACATTACTTTCCCAGGACTTATCTATTTTATGACTGAAAGTGCATGAAAATATACACTTATAATATATAATATCTCTGTAATTTAATATTAATGCAATAAATACAAAATAAAATCACCATGTTAAATAAATATGCTTAGAAAATGCCAAAAAAGCAATTACTTAATTCATGCATGTGTTCATCGATTAATTTATTCTTTGACTCATCTAACAAATATCAATTTATTGTCTACTATATATCAAAATAAAATGAGCTAGAATTAGCAATGAAGGGAAAAAAAGGCCCAGTTTAAATTCTTAAATACAAGATATAATATCGAAATACACACACATACAAATATATAATTTAGTAATATGATGGAGACTTTCTAATAGGAGTTATTCACAGGAGGTAATAAAGATATAAAAGAATGAGACTATGATAGGTTTTAGTATTTATGCTATTGTTTATTTTTATTCAGAAATTTTTTACTCCTGGACTAGGCTGTGAAAAACAGGTGAATTGTTATGCGGTCTTTAGAATCATTTAATATCATAGCACAAATATCAATTTCAGTGTCCTAGAGGGTTTTTGGAGAGTTTTGTTAGTCAATTTTGTGTTAATCCTGGGTTAATCCCAGGATACTATATACAGATAAAATTAAGGATTGGTGAGAGGTTTGCTTTTCTTTTGTAAAACAGGAATACGACTGTGAAATGGGAATTCTACATCTAAGAAGAGCAATCTCATGCAGAATGATTTTAAAAGAACAATATATTACATAAAGTTGAAGTTATTAAAACTGGGAAGACCCAGGTTCTCCTTGGAAAGTTTTTATATAACCCACGAGTCATTTATCTAATTTCAAAACAACTTGCTCCAAAAGATCTAGACAATAGGCCATCACAAAGAGCATTCGATTCACTGCATCAGCACTAGATCCTAATATACCCCAGGCTGTCTATGATTACTTAGATTCTATTGTGCATACTTACTAATCTATCCTAATTCTCTGCTTTTCCCATCCTCAAAGACCTTCTGTAGTGCACTGTCTCTAACTGACAAGTTGTCATTAGCAATGTCCCTCCGTATATCCTCAATTGTTCTCTGCACTGAATTGAAATCTTCCTAACTGAAATCTGACAGTTTCCTGAGGGCATGGTCTCCATGGCAGGCTTCCCAGTTGGAAGCTGCTGCATGTTTTCTCACACATTGCCTGTGTTGTGGGTTGCATTCAAGTGCAGTAGATGCTCTCTTTTCTTTCTTTCTTTTTCAACTTCCAAACAATTTCTCACTATTCTGTTAAAAATTATAACTCTTTATACTTTATAAGAATTTTTTATATTTATGTCAACCTGAACTCCATTGCCTCCCTTCATGGTTTTATATTTAGCATGTAGCATGCATCAGGAAAATTGCCTCTGGAGTGAAAATACTGGCTGTGTTTTGCATAATTAGGAGCTATGCCATAGACTTTGCTTAAAGGCAGCAGGAGATATTGGCAGGCCTCACAATTCCAACCTCCAGCATCATCTCTACTCTACTGAAATTGTAAGCCAACCTCTGGCCTTGCCTCTCTGACTTGGAATGGAAATAGGTACTAGTCATGCAACTTTCAGAAAACTAGCTCCACTAATGACTTCCTGGAGCTATCAAGCTGACCTTGGCTTCCACAGCCCTAGCAGTGGTCCTTTTGCTGGCTTGCATAATGAAGTCCATCTCTTAATCCAAAACATGATTTATCCAAATATCTCTCGAGCCACTTTGGCCTATGTTGCCTTGGAAATTTGCTTCCTCTTCTTAAAGTTAATTCTCTCAAATATTTATAGTCTGATGTGTTACAAACTCCTGGTTATGAACATTCTTTTGTTTTGCTGTCTAAAATCCCTACATCACTTAATAGCTTACACAAAATACCAGTCTGTCATTTAATAAATTTACATATATATATATATATTTGCTTATCTCTATATTAGTAATAAACAGATAGATGATAATAGATAAATGATAGACAGACAGACAGCCAGACAAAGATGTAACAGCAAAGTTTCTAGCTCCTGGAAATATAGATAAAAATCTCACCTAAAGAAGATAATCATCCACTGAGAAGAGCCTAAAATTAAACCATTAATCTAGATGTGATAAGCTATATTTACTGAACGGAAACTACAGGGGAGCTATGGAAACATATAGCAGGGGAATGTATCTAGTTTAAAGAATCGAAGATTATTAAAAGTAATTTATAGACTTAGGTCTGAAATATCAGTGAGAGGAAGATCACAAGATGAAGGGAGGTGGTTCTTAGCAAAGAACAAAAACCTTCTGAGTTAATTGACAGCTTGGTAGTTCACCAATCTATAAAGAATTCTGTATTCTGGCAAAGCTAGTGGGAGACACTTGTTTGGGAGATTTTCTGTTAAGCACCTAGGACATATAGAGTGTAAAATCATTTTATGATGTTCTTAAGAAAAAAATTAATTGAGGTAGCTATCAAAATCATATTGAAATAATATTAATAATAAATATGTTCTTAATATATAATTAATTTGTTGCATATTCTTATTTCTCCTGACTCTTTTTTATGGGTCACAGGAAGAAAATCATGTTATTAAAAAAAAAGTTAATAATAGAAAAATTGGAAAAAATAAATTGGAAGGTGTTCATATTCTCTTGATGGGAGATTTATTTTATTCATTAGGTATTCTTAAAGACGACATTTTATCTCAAAATTAAAGATATAGGAGTCCAGAGGAGTAAATATAAATAACATAGAGGGCAATATCAACATACAGGGAAACAACTGGAAGCATAAACTGTTGACTGCATTGTTAAGGTCATAGCTTTCATCATGATTTTTAAGAATCTTACTCAATTTCTACTTGAGGAGGAACATATAAGCATAATATTGTGAAGATAAATTATAAAGTTTGAAAATTACTGCAGTTCTAACTCTAGAATAGAAAGAAAGAAAATGCATTTAGTGAAGAGAAAGATTAAACAAAAGAAACTTGTCTTTCAAAACATAGGCAAAATTCAAATGCACAAGTGCAAAGAAATAGTCCTGAGTTATCAGAAACAAGATGAATAGAGAGGAAAAAGTTCCATCAAAACACATTTTGAAGTGTTATTCCTTTTTTTGTAAAAAAATTCTACAAAATTGGCAATTAGCAACTCTTGTTTATTGTGCAACTGCAATTCTATTTCAGTCCTATTTGGAAGAGAGCCCAAAACTAGAATTGCATAGTTAAGATCCTTTAAAAGAAGAGTAAGATATTTTGATAACCCTGAAAAAGCATATGTTATGCTTTTAATTCAGATGACTGAATTAAATGGCTTTTTATCGAAAGGGTTTATGGAAACAAAAATAAATGTTCCACAAAATAAGTCAAAGGGCAGGTGGGGGACATTGGCATCTAGAGAAAAGATAGACAAAATTATGGAACATAATTTATGTTTGCAGCTGGCATGAGACATTTTCTTAATTTTTCACATGTAAACTCAATATTCACCAAAGGCTATAAGTGCACATTTAAATAGAAAATAAGCAAATTAATGTTTCTTAATTTACTATAAGTATTTTATCTAAAGTAGAGGCTTAGGGTTAATAACAGGCTTAGGCCTGTCTATGTCTGTATTTGTCTTCCAAAGTTGTTCTCTCAAACTTTTCCTATCCAGAAAATCTACTAGAGTCACAAAAGAAGCTAATATTAAAATGAATATTTAATATTTGGCTTAAACATGTTTTATTGCTTTTATGTATTCAAATAACTAGTCATATTCATTCCCCAACCCCATCTTATGTTTTTTAAAGCTTCTATTTTTACTAAACCAAAAATAATTTTTTAACGTGGATCCATAGAACATTTACATGACATTTTCTGGCATTTTTAGTTTTGTGTGGATTAAACTGATCGATTATTTTATACCTCAAGTGAAAAAAATGAGTATTTTGCTCATGACAATATTACGAAAATTAGGCTATACTTTCCTTAAGTCCGAGAACAGAGAGACAATAATTTTAAAAGCAACTACATATGTATGTGTTTATATAATATTATTATTTTAGAATAAATCCAGCTTTATTTCTCATGTGAGTATCTCCACTTATCAAAATGTAGCCATAGAAGTTCATGTCCCATTATCAATATGTTTGCCATCTTCTTTTCTCCTTCTATCCACTTTTGTTTCTAAGGCTGTAGTTTATTTTTTCCTTTGGTATAGAGTTCTAGTTTTAGATTAATTGTAAGTCATTCTCTTAGTTGAAAATTTCTAAAATTCTAAAGCGTATCAAAAAGGGGAAAAATAATAAAAACTAATAGCACCCTTAATAACTAGAGGAAGATAAATACTTCTAATTTAGGTAGAACTTTTTGCAATTTAAGAAAATATTTTGAACAAATTTTTTAAATTAAATTTATTGGGGTGACATTGGTTAATAAAATTATAAAAGCTTCAAGTGTATAATTCAGTAATACATCATCTGTGTATTACATTGTGTGTTTATCACTCCAAGTCAAATCTCCTTCCGCCACCATATATCTGACCCCCTTCACCCTTATCTACTTCCCCTTCCCTTCCGTTCCTTCTGGTAACCACTAAACTGTTGTCTGTGTCTATGAGTTTTTGTTTATTTGTCTTAGTTATTTGTTGTTTTCAGTTTTATATCCCACATATGAGTGAAATCATATGGTTCTCAACTTTCTCTGTCTGACTTATTTCACTTAGCACAATAATCTCAAGATCCATGCATGTTGTCGCAAATGGCAGTATTTTCTTTCTTATGGCTGAATAATATTACATTGTATGTAGTGTCACATCTTCTTGAACAAATCTTAAGTGTACAGCTCCATGAATTTTTCCAATGGGAACTCACCTTTGAAACCACGTCTTAATCAAGACATGCAACATTACCAACATTCAAATCCTCCCTTGAACCCTGTTTTGATTATTACTGCATCTGAGGTTAACCACCTGTACACTGACTTCTAAATCTAAATTTCCCTGTCTTTGAATTTTATACAAATGGAATCACACTCCATGTTCATTTCTGTGCCTGGTGCTAGGCTTCTTTCAACATTACTCATTTTATTTTATTTTTTTAAGACGCATTCAGCTATTGTATGTAGGTGCATTTTGTGATTTGATTCCTTAATATAAATGCAGCACAATCAATAAATATTAAAGTCATTTTAACATTTGTCCCTTATAAATTATGCTGCTATAAACATGTTTGTACATGATTTGCTGATAAACATGGGCACATTTCTTTTAGAGAAAAATGTGGATGAATTACAAGATAAAACTTGTTTAGTTTTTTAAGATACTGTCAAATAATTTTCCAAAGCTATTTTCTCATTTTAAAGTCTCAGCAATTTTGTAAGATGGTTCCAATTGCTTTATATCTTTAAACACACTCAATATTATCTCTTAATTTCCTCTTTCAATTTAGCTTTTTGACAGCTAGGGGTAGTGTCTATTTATGTTTCCAATCTATGTATTTTTGTTCTTGAAGACTAATTGGGAACTATGTTTTTGTATGGTTATTTATACAGCACAAGTTATTAAAAATATCTTCATTTACTTACTGTCCAGTAAAGTCATTTGGTCATTTAAGTGTCCTTAAACATTCAGGTTTGTTTTGAATATAACATACCATTCCTTTGGTCTGTAGTCTTGTCTTTCACCAGTACCACTGTGTCTTAATTATTGGAGCTTTATAGTAATTCTAATCATTATGTAGTTCAGGTCATACAGTGAAAATTGTTTCAATTACATTTTGGTCCTTTGCATTTTATGAATTTTTAATAAGTTGCTCAATTGCCATTAGTCTAAAATCCTGCGAATTACATTTTATCAAATGTTGGACATTTTGTATGAAAAATTGTGGAAGGTATGAATGATACTGTCTCTCTAGAAAAAGGATTCATCTTCTAGTAATCAGCCTGGGCACAGTTCATTTCAAATTAATCAGAATCTATACCCAACTAGGCAGATCTGTAGACCAAGTACACCTGTTATTGTCTTGAGCAAGAAAAGCGGCTACTGGAGTAACACCCTGGGATGCATTTGTGTTTTTCCACAGAGTTAGGTTTATTGAGTTGAAACTTCTCAGATAAACCAATCACACAGGTTAACACACAACATACAGAGAGGGGAAGGTACAGAGTTGTACACCACAGAGCGAAGGGGTGAAAGTCCTTAGTGTCTCCAAAGCAAGCTCTGTTGACTGGTGGTCCAGATAGCTGAGCGTCAGTCCCAAGCCAGTGGCTAAGATAGGCAGATGGCCCATCTGTGGTGTTAGGCTGGAGCATTGTCTGTCTGAGGTGTTCCCCTTATACAGTCCTTATAGGGACCCTCATGCTCATCAGCCCTTGCGGTCGGGGGCTTAGTGGAGGCAGAGTCCTGGCCAATGTTTCTGTGGTTTTGAGCATTAGAGTCACACTCTAAATGCATTTCCATTATGTGCCAATTGACATTACTGTAATGGCTGCCATGTAATCCATTTTGTAAAGTTAAAAATGTCTTCTATTCTCTATGCTCTATACAGTTATCTTCTGTAGACCAAGTTTACCCCAGTGTTTAAACACAGCCCTCAGAAGTCTCAGCTTGATGCCTACTGTGTTTGTAGCTTATTATTGACTGGTGCAGGACTCAGGATTTACATTGCCCCAGTGCTATAGAGATACATAAATCTTCAACATATACTGTAAAGATACTTTTTTTTTTTTTTTAAATATAAAAGCTAAAACTAACAAGTAGAAAAACCAGATCAGACTGAGGAGTTCCCATTTGTGTACTTCCTTTCTCTCTAGAAATTTGGTCCTTAATATCTTGAATGCTTTTGTAATGGTAATATTGAATTTTTTAGCCTTATGTCTGTGAGATTGTCTAAAGCACTGCTTTAACTTATTTTATTAACACTCCTATGCTGGGCTTCTTAGACTTTTGCCCCAAGCCAAACACCAACAAATACTGAGGTATCAAAAACAGGTGTAGAAAGTTGAGCTTGACTAACATAAATGAACCAACCTCTTCAGTCTGGTCCTTTATGTCCTACTGCCTCAGCAGATTTCATATATCTTCAAGCAGAAAATTTTTTGTTGTTGTTGTTGCTCATGTTTAATTTATATTTTAGTTTTCACTGGGATTATTTGGCTATTTGTGAAATTCACATAAACTTTAACAAAGCAATTTCATTTTTAAAATGTAGCCTATGTAAATACATGTGTATCTGTATGTTCATACAAAGATATAGAAGATACCCTGAGTAGCTAATCAATGTCATAATTATAATAATAATTTCTAGAAGCCTAAATGATTTATTAGTTATATCTCCAAATATTGGAATGCCATATAGCTAAGAGCACAGATTGGAAAATCAGATGCCTGTATAGTCATGTGTATATGTGAACCTAATAGAAAACATATTAGAAGCATATAAGAGCATGATTGAGTGCTTATTTTGAGAGCAGTGCTTTCATTGGGGAATTTCACTTTATATTATAGATTGTCACATTTAAATTTTTATTTTCTAAATTTTATGATAATTATGTTTTATATTTTATATTAATAATAATTTAAGCATTTGTGATGCAAGGTTTAATTAAAAGATGGCCATTATATTGACATCCGAGGTTAATAAATAATGATATAAATAGTGTATATGTATAAAAACAATGACTTTAACCATATATATTTCATTGATTCCATAGATTGCTTAAGGAGATAGTTCCAAAATATAGAAATGTCTACTTCTGAAAATAGCAGTTTACCCTGATTCCACTCATATATAAAGTATCCCTTCCACTCTCCATTCTATTCAAATGCTCTGGGCCAAGTCAAATTCCCAGCATCTGTATGCAAGCATACCTTCATTTATCATCACATTTTTATCTAAGATTACCAGAGTTTCCATGGGATGCCATCACTCATGCATCAATTTAATCACCCATAGTGCCAAGGCCCCCGTGATATAATCAATGTTTACCTAATATTTGGTTAAAATAATTTTTATTTTCTAGTGACTTAATTACTGCTTTCTTAGAAGACCTACTGATGATTATACAACTAAGCATAAAATATATTTGGTGAGTGTACAAGAGAATTATTGGAGAAAAATGATCAAATTTCAGGATTAGAAATTTAGATAAAACATTAAAGTCATATCTGTACTTTAAAAATCACTAATTAATAAGTAGATCAGGAAAATAAAATCACGTTTTATCAGAACAATTCACAGGAATGTGAATAGATATGCAATAGTGTTAGATTAAAAATTATTTGTAGAAGAGGACAAAAATTAATTTACATGATGATTTCCAGCATAGAACTTCCCCATTGAGTCCCCTCATCGACTAGGACAAAGGTATATTATTAAAGAAGTTAATAAACCAATGGCACAGGGTTTGTGTAGGTTTACTTTCTAGCTCCCTTATTTATTTCTGAAATACCTTCTTTTCTCTCTCAATTCTTTCTTACATCTATTTTCTATGTTCTCTTACACCAACCATTATAAATGAAGAAAAGGAGACTCAAATATTTATGTGCCTTATCCAAGGTGATAACCTTTAATACGTGCCAAAAATAAAATGTAAATCAAGCATGGCTAACTATAAACCAGCACTATACCTGATATTCCAGGAAGGCCTAATTATGGTCAATATTCATCAACTTATTAGAGAAATAGTAAGACTATAATTTCCTGAAGTATGCTGACATCATACATAAAATGTTTGAAATACGACTAGAATATAGCAGTGGCTATAAAGAACCAAAATGCATTTGTTTAATATGCTTTTAGTTCTCATATTAGGAAACATTATGTCACATTTTGTTCAACATGTTGGAACCACTGTTGTTCAATCACTTTGCATGGAAATCTAAAAATGTTACGGTGCCTAGAGTATCTAAGATACTTGCTAGTAACAGTTTGTAAACCATTATATTTATTTATTAAATAATTTAAAAGTGCTTTTCTTTTATTTCTGTAAAACTCACCTACAAATTAATTTTATTAAAACAGTTTTATAGCAATGACATATTTTCATATATATAAAAAAAATCAAAGTGTAGTCAAAGGAGGCATTATTTCCTAATAAGGAAATTAAGATTCGGAGCTATAGCTCTTAAGTTTCCATTTTTAGTACCTGTTGGTGCTGGCACTAAAATACCAGTTACTGGATGACTCAGCAGCTTTCTTACCATTCGTATGTTTCTCCTGAATCCCAGCTACAGCTGTTAGCCAATCAGAACTTAAAAGACAACCCAAGACAAAAGAAACATAAAACCTCTATATCCTACAAAATATGATTAAATTATTTTATAGTTTCAGTGGTTCATAATTTCTTTTAAATGTTTAAAGTGATTTAAAGGCAATATCATAGACAGATGTATTTTGAACTTCTTGCACAACATATGGCCTTTTTTTCTACTAGTTTTGATTTGTTTTTGTTGATAATTTATGTGGTCATTTTATGTAACACACTTTAAAAACAAACAAACAAACAAATAAGCAAATAAAAGATATCATAGTGATATGAAAGGCTGAGAAGATAAAAGTAGAGAAAAATTGCATTGTATCTTCATATATGAATGCATGTGCTTGTAGTGATTTTTTTTTTTAGTTGATAGAAATAATCTCTTTTCCAATCTATTAGTATGTTTTACCATTAGACACTGGATGGTCATTATTTTTTATGCTAAATCCATTTCTCTAAAAAATGCAATGCATAAACAAACCTCAAAGGAAGAGGTATGTTTTTAAAACTAAAAAAAATAATAATAAAAAAATAAAAATTGAACATTTCTAGAATGTTTGTAGTACCAAAGGAAATTGATATACTTGACTAGTAAACTCAATTCTATTCCTTATCTTTAGCATTTTCAAACTATTTCTAAGTTTATGTTTTGCACCTGCATGTAAATCATACCGTTATTCACCTGAACAGCTTCATTTGGACATCTTCCCAGATTGGAGCCATTTATACACAAAATTGCCTTTTTGGCAGGAGATGTTCTAAGTGAAGTAAATAGTCTTGATTGGTCGGCACACAAAACCTACAAATGTACAGTTACAGAAGGAAGAGTTGGTACTGTAATTGTCCAAAAAGCAGTACTTGCCATTTGCAGAATGAAGTATTTTATTGGATCTCTCTATATTAAGAAGAAAACAAGATTGTAGTTTTTATTTAGTATATGAAATAAATTCAACCCTTTAATTTTCCATTCACTTGGAGATCTTTTTTTGCCAAAGGTGCAGTGAGAGCAATACTCCAACTGATTTGTGTTATTGCAGCTGAACCTCACAAGGCTTTAGAAGCAACACAAGTGCTTACTGACTGCTTTGTATTTAAGTATTTATTAATATGCTGAAGCTTTTCTTTTTTTATCCAGGATAAGTGAGAAAGATTGTACAAATGATTAGGTTCCTAATGAAGAATATTCACATGCATTATACATTGTAGTTAAGACTAAAGACTTCAAATTGCATGCATTCAAATCCTTGCTCACAAGGAGCGTCATGTGTTCAAGAGCAACTTATTCAATTTCAGTGGAATTAGGTTCTTCATTTTTTATAACAAGCAAAAATACAGGACATGCCTAATATTGTTTACATAAAGAATAAATGAGGCAATTAATAGAGAGAATTAATAAATTATCAGATTTTTTTGTTTATTTTTATTGGTGATGGTAGTAGTAATAGCATGTTAATATTAACATTTTATATTCACATAAATCTTTTGTAGTTAGCATTATAATACTTTTGTAAATTTTATTTTATATTATAGATAAAGAAACTAGAAATCAGGAACAGTTAATGATCCCCTAACTTTTCAAGTAGAAGCAAACTCAGAATTTTCTCTCATATGTAATTTAGTATAAGGATAAACATTCGACATTCTATCTTTGCTTATTTTTTTTAAAAAAATATTCTTTTTAGATATTACCATTCCTTGGTTTTAAACAGGTGAACATTAGTTATGATGCTCTTTAGTTTTATAGTTCTATAGTAGGACTATGATCCTCATTAGTTTTATAGAAGCCTGAACTTTCATATACCTTATATTTTGTACTGTATATTATACAGATTTCATTCCATATATTAGAATATGCTTAACTTTAAATATGATGTATTTAAGCATATTTTTATAAGAATAAATTAAAATTTTATTTTACAAATTATAGTTAATGGAACTTATTAGAGAAATGAGTAAGGGTGAGAAATACTGGACAAATTTAAACTGACTAGGACATTGCTATTATGTAGTACTGAAAAGAAAGAAGATTCTTGTACAATAAAACAAATAATAACAATAATGATAAAATTGGCTTTTCTCTACCAAGCATATTTATTACTTTTTATCATAAGAAGCAAGTTAATTAGCAAAATTAAAAAGAAAACATATTACCAGTAGAAAACTTATTTAAATCTATTTGAAATAATTTTTTTCTGAAGACAATCTGTGCCTACTGTAAATTTTGCTCACTAAAAGTGAGCTAATTTTGAGTGTTTTTTTCTTAATTACATATGTATCATTCATGGCCAAACTTAATTTAATTTACTCATTCATTTAACATATATTTAAGTACATGCTATATGTATGACATAATAAACAAAACCATGGCCAAAAGGAGCTTACACTTTACTTGAAGGAGATACCCATTATCACAGTTAATTTTAAGTGTTAAATTGACAGGGTTAAGTGGTGCCCAGATAGCTGATAAAAGTTATTTCTGGGTGTGTCAGTGAGCCTGTCCCTGGAAGACATTAGCATTTGAATCTAAAGATTGAGTTAATGCTTCACCAGTGGATATCACCCACCTAATCCCTTGGGAGCTTGAATAGCATGAAAAGGTGGAGGAAGGGTGAATTCTGTGCTTGAGGCTCAACAAGGTCCAAGTAGGGTAAATTCAAAGACATCCTCAACTAGTAATATATTCAAACTGTTGAGAAATAAAGAATCTTAAAAACACCAAGAGTAAAATGAGTCTTCATGTTCAAAATATAATAAGACTAATAGGTGACATATTAGAAACGATAAAGTCTAGAGGAATAGATGGCATATTAAAGTTAGTGAATGGAACAGACTGTCAATCAAAAATTGTATGTCTAGCAAAATTATCAGCAATGAAGAGGAAGGGGGAGATGGTGGTAGATGGAGAAAAAAGGGGTCAAATATGTGGTGATAGAAAGAACTCTATGGTCAGTGGGCATGCAGTGCAATATAAATATGACTTACTGTTGAATTGTACACTTAAATTTCATTAACCAATGCCACCATAATAAAAAAAGTTCTGTAATTATGTATGGTGACAGATATTAACTAGACTTATCATGGTGTTCATTTCACAGTATATACATACAACAAATCATTATGTTGTATATCTGACACTATATAATGTATGTCAATTTTACCTCAATAAAAGTATAAATTAAAAAAAATGAAGAGGATATTAAGTCATTCCTAGATACACTATTGAACAAAACTAGAATAAACAATGAACATCCTGAACTTTAAAGAAATCTATGGAACGACAGAAGAATATGCATTCTCTACAAGTACATATAAAACATTCTCTAGGATAGATCATATTTTAGGCCATGAGGCAAACGTCAATAAATAAAAAAGTGAAAACATACAAAATGTATTCTCCAAACACAGCATAATTAAATTATAATTCCACAGCAAAAGGTAATTTTAGAAATTCACAATTGAATGGAAATTAACACATTCCTAAATAGCCAATGGTTCAAGGAAGAAAACACAAGGTAGATGAGTTTGGGCCATTAGAACAGCAAAGAAGTTAATAAGTATCCTGACTAGAAATGAAGAAGTAAAACTATCTCTCTTCATAGTATGAAGAAGTAAAACTATCTCTCTTCATAGTATATATAGTATATAGAAAATTCTAAGGAATCCACTAAAAAACAAACAAAAAAACAACAAAACTTATTAGAACTATAATACAAGTTCAAAGAGGTGATAAAATTTAAGACCAATGTACACAAATGAATTGTATTTGTATACACACACCATCAGTAAAACAATCTGAAATAAACATAAGAAAACATTTCAATGAATAACATCAAAAAATAAAATACTTCAGAATAAGTTAAGAATAATAAAGGCAAGACTTTTAAACTGAACAACAAAACCTGTTGAATGGAATGATTGAATAAACATACTCTCCCACCAGAAATGTGTGAAAGTTTCAGTTGCATAACATTCTCAATATTATTTTTATTATTTTAAGTTTAGCCATTATTGTATGCTGGATTTTCTACTGGGTTTAATTTAGATTTCTCGTTAAACAATGATACTAAGTAATTTTTATATACTTATTGATTGACTATTTGGATGTTTTTCTCTGCAGTGCCTATTTAAATGTTTTGGCTTTTTTTTTTTTTTTTTTTTTTTTTTTGGTGTATGTATTCTCAAATTGAGAAAAGAATTATTTTTACTCTAATAGCATTTACTTTATTGCATTTCAACAGTCCCTTTGGAGCCAAATAACATGTGTTTTCATAGGTTGCATTGTTTAGATGTACGTGTGTGTGTGTGTGTGTGTGTGTGTGTGTTTGCATAAACACAGACACATGTGAGTGCTGGGTTTCTTGCCAAATCTCCCATAATATTGTGAAGACATTCGACTAAGGGCTGAAAAACAGTCTACTCTCTTGATGTTTTTATTTCTTCAAAATCTCACTACCCTTACCACCCAAGATACTCATATCTACTTCTATCTCAGAAATTAATGAGATTCAGAGAGAGAAAAGAGGGGAAAGAGGAGAGGAAAAAGGAGAGAGGAGAGAGGGAACACTAAATTCTTGCCTGGTTCTGATGAATCATGTAGCTCAAATTTTACTTTGAAAGAATTGCTTGAAATAATTAATTGCTACTTAGAGGAGAACACTCATTTCTTTTATTTTGTGATTAAAATGAAAGCTACTTCGCTTTAGGAACAGACCTATACCATGCTCACACATTCCACTCCAAGGATATTTTACTATGAGAACCAACTGTCTTGATACTTCTTTAGCTTCAGTCAAATACCCACATAAATATATGAAGTTTCCTTGCCTTCAAACTGTTTTTAAACCTAAAATTTTAAATTCCTAACTAAATATAATGGTCTCAGTTTCCATTGCTTTTACTCCATATTATTCTAAGGCTTGATAACTTCTTGATAACATCATTAAACTATATTATTATTCGAACTATATAATGAGCATTTCATTGGCTGTGTGATACCTGGACCCACTGTGAATTTTCCTGATATCGATTAATCCTGCTTTTTCCTAGGCATTAGAAAGGATCCTGCAGAGAAAGAAAATGGGGCTTCCAGTTGACTAGATTGGTTATATTTTAAATAGATGTAAATACTTTTATTTTTACAAAGTGGTTTATCGACTCAAAAACAGTTAGACAACATTCTCCCATCTAATACCCAACATCATCACCAATGCCCTCTTAAGTCCTTTGTGTGGTCTGAGAAGAAAACAGTTCACATGCATGGAATGCTTAAAGACACTTCAGAAAATTCTGAGCTTTGCATTCTATCAAGCAGTTGTAGCAGGTCCCACCTGAGGCTCTTCTACACAATACTCTTACTCTCAGTCCTTGTCACCCAGGAGAATATTCGTGTGTTATAGAAGATGAAAGCTGCAGCATATATCAAGGTGCTGGTTTATTAAAGTTCCTGATAACTGTGCTTCTGCCTCCATCTCCCAAATGAAGTGAGTGGTTCCAAGAAACAAAAGATGGTTTCCAACTTGCTAAGTAGAAAGGAGAGATCTACAAATTCAGAGGCAGGAAAAATGTAGATAATACATAGAGCTGTGCTAAATCACACAATATGCAGGCCTCTGGGATTGGCTGCAATAATAGGTAAAATAATCCCCTTCCAACCTGTCTCTCTCCATTTAGAACTTTATATTTGGAAAGTGATCTTGCCTAAAACTGAAAGTTGCTATGGTACACTAGGCAGTACAAAGAAAATCATCGCATCATAAAACGTTTTTGAGGTATATTCCCACAAAGGTTAGCACAGTACGAACTCAGAGATATAAACAACAACAAAAAATAATCTTATTGCTATTCTCTGGCTTATACTGCCTGAGAATATTGATTACATTTGAAATATAAAATGTCATCATGTAACATAACATAAAATGTGCTAAGAAAATATACATTTGAATTTTTCATATGGACTTTTAAAATTATTTTTTAATTGAATACATTTCGGCTTTGATCCAGAAATAATCTAATCCTCTCACATGTGGAGTTTGGCAATATTTAATACGTAAGCACCTGGAATATTATCTATTTTTTTAAAAAAATTAATTTCTGGGACCACTAAATGAAAAGATCCTTTGAAGCAGAAAATAGGAAAAGATTATGAGTGTGTGTGTGTGTGTGTGTGTGTGTATTTAGAGAGGATAGAAATTAATATATGTAGTCATGTGGAGACTACTTTATTCTCTAAGCAGCTAGTACAATAATTTCTTGAACTAGAGACTAGCCTTTAATGAGAAAATATTTTAAGGATCTCAAACTCTAGAACTTGATAGCTGGCTCAAAGAAAAAAAGAACCAACTTTGGGCAATAAGAGAGAAAATGACATGAAGTTTTTGAAGGGTGAGCAGGCAGTTTGCTGTGGTGTTTAAGGCAGAAAGTATTAAAATATCTAATACTTAATGCAATTTTAAAATCATTTTCCAGGGCCATGTGTGATGCAAACCTATATTGGTTAATTTAAGCCTTCTCCAACATCATATAGTAAACCACATTGCTCACTAATTTTGTATTTCAAATATCTACATAAGAAAACAAATGCCAACTTATTATATTTAAAAATGAATATTACACATAATATTATTTATTATACATGGTCGATTGCAACGTTAGGTTACAAAATTTGGTGTAAGTTGGCATGATAAAATGCCAGCTGAAAAAGATAGTATAGTTGTCAAATTGTGAAAGTTAAAAATGAAAGTGCACATAACTATGTTTAGCAGATCTAATTTTATCTCATATTATCTAGGATAATCTCCTTTAAAAATTAGGAATGTCAAATCCTACTCGGGGTACCATCTTTAAGTGAAAGATTAACTGAGATTTATAAACACTTATTAGAGCTTATATACTTTCTATTTTCAGTTTTATTTGCATTTCTAATAATGATCTGAAATGAAGTTTTATTAGCAAGTAACTATTTTCTACTAATTAAGTCTCATTGCTGTCATTTCACATTTTTTCTTTTTGTCCAGAAGATGCTGCTGCTGCTGCATAGATGCTGATGCAGCTTGGGCTACTGGCTGTTCTTTAGTCTCACTGTCACATTTATTGTTGACTGAAAAAGATATCGATGCATTTTTCTTACCGATTTTGTTCTTCACTCCACCCTCTGATTACTGCAATCTTAGAAAAGAAGATTCATAAAATGTAAAAGGTGTTCTAAGAAATCCATTTATGTTATCTGATCCAGGAGCAAAGCAAAAAAGAAGATTGGATTAAGATGAGATCAGGCACTGAAGATTTAGGATGTGAAAGGTAAAAGTGCTAGCTGCATTTGCAAACGTACCAAAACTTAAAGAAGTCATTTTAACTGAAAAGCTAGTACTCATCAATAGAATACACTGTAATGAATCAGAATAGCATGTTCCTCACCCTTCCCTCCCCACCCCCCAAAAAGAAAAGAGAAATTAATGATTCAATTAGGAACAAATAAAATCAAATAATTTTCCTATTTTTGCATACTTATGTTAAGGTACACAAAACTTTAAAAAAATATTTTCTCAAATTTGCATTGTAATTTAAGGAGTCACTATGTAGGATGCAGCCCATGTATAAGCTCTATACCCTGTCTTCCAATTATAGAATTAATTAACTTAAACTGGAGAGAAGTTCTAAAATAGTATAGTTCTACTCTTGCTCTGCAAAAGATGAAGGGATCTTTTCGGTAATATAATCGTTCCGTCTCCTGACCTTCTTGTTTATGAAATTGCTAGATTAATCACAATATCTTTATGTCTTTTTCACAGACACAAATACAAATATGCATGCTCACACATTCATCAGCTACCTAGGTGGATAGACATTTTTGGCTCGTTGCTATATATATAGTGTCTTTTAGGGAAATTATATATTGTTTCACGTTTCTATTCCCAAAGTGGCAGTTTTAAAATAGTGTGAGTGTTTGAAACACTTGCAAGTATGGACCTATGTATTATGAATATTAAAGATATTAACCTAGCTTTTGTTTAAAAAAAAGCATATGTAGAGATTCTGATATGGCTGAGAGTTAATAAACGGTATGAAGTTCTTTATGACATAAACAAAAAAAAGATGACAATAATAAGGATACTATGAAAAATAGTCATTCCTTTCAAGCACCCCTAAAATGAAAGTTTATCATGTCCTCTTCCAACCAAAAAAGTGTCAGAAAATGCCAAATAATACGTCTTCTTTCTTAGCCATAATGTAAAAACAACAAAACAAAAACAAAAACAAAAAAAGACAGCCAAAATAACATAATTGAGAACTAAAAATGCTTCAGAAAAATGAATATGTAAAGTAAAAAAATCATAAAATTTTGATATATTTAGAACTGAAACAATAAAAAAAAGGAATTTTTGGAAAAAAACATAAACATATTTATTTTAGTATATACTCTCTTATATAGTATATAAACAACCAAAAAAAAGCCTAGTAGTAAAAAAAAAAAAAAAAAATTGAGGCATACAAAAAGACATCAAAAAGCAATCATGAGAACTAGGTTCAGCATGTCATAATATAGAATGGACAGAGTACCTAAAGTGATTATGATTAACATGATAAAGCCTCTAACAAAAAAGGTAGGTGGCAGGCAAGATAGGTAAACTCACTAATAAAATGGAAATTAAAAAAAAAATCAAATGGAAATGATTCTAAACAATGTATGGAGATGAAGAAAGTCTGTACTTATGCATAGATGGCAATATACATAAATAAAAAGTAAAATGTATGACAGAATAATATGGAATGAGAGGAAGATACTGAGAATACAAGGTCATATACTACATGTGAGTGGTATAATAGTATATTATTACAACATCATGTTACTTACAAATATATATAGTAAACTTTATGGAAACCACTGAAAAATTCAAGCAAAAAATAATAATAATATGAAATAGAAAATATATAAAAACTCTAGAACCACTAAATGCTGAATTAATACCGGAAAAGACTGAAAAAGTGGAAAAACAAAACAAAGAGCAAATGGAACAAAAATAATACTGCTGAGAATATTTTAATTCAAATTTATTTATAATAAGTTCAAACGAGAATGGTCTAAAGTCAACTGTTAAAAAAGATAGATTGTTTAATTTAATATAAATACAAGAATTGAAATTCTACATAGTGTGCTCTAAGTATAAGGCCAAAGAAATAAATTAGAATAAATAACAGAAATATATTTGGAAATTCCTAACTATTAGAAATTAAACACACTCTAAATAACATAGCAGTCCAAGTGAAAGTCTTAAGAGAAATGTTTAAAAACTTAAATAAATTAAATAAAATTTATTTTATTTAAAAATAAAATGTTAAAACTTATGGTCTGTACTAACGCAGTGGTTGTGAAAAACTTATAGTATCACATGTTTATATTAGAAAAAAGATTTAACATTAATATCTTATGTGTTCACCTGAAAATAAAAACAAACAAACAAACAACACATAGATAAAACAAACAAACAAACAACAACACGAAAACAAGAGAAAGAAAAGCAAGTTAAACCCAAACAAGTAGAAGGAAGGAAATCTTTGCGACTGGTAAAAAAATTAACAACTCTAAAATTACAATAATAAAACCAATCAATTGAAAGGATGGTTCTTTGATAAATTCAATAGAATTGTAAACATCTATCTATTCAAGTCAATAAGAAAAAATGAGAAGGCAAAAATTATCTGCCGTAGGCTGTCAAATGGCCCTACTAAAGATCCACATTCTTGTCCCTGGAACTTTGTATATTACTTTATATAAAAACAGAATCTTTTAAAACTGAGTCTTAAGACGGTGACAATATAGTCGATTATAAGAGTGGGCCCTAGCTGCAATAACACGTATCATCATGAGAAGGAGATTTGACACAGACAGAAGTGAAGAGAAGGCAACACAACCATGTGGGAAGTCACTGGAGTGATATGAACACAAGTCAAGGAATGTGAGTAGCCACCAGAATGTGAAAGAGGCAAGGAATCGATTTTCCTCTAGAACTTCCAGAGTACAGCCTTGCTGACATTGACTTTGTTCTGGTGATACAATTTTAGACTTCTGGCCTTCAGAACTATAGGAGAATACATTTTTGTTATTTTAGATCACAAAGTTTGTGGTAATTTGTTATAGCAACACAGGCAAGTAATGCACTCTCAATATCAGGAATAGAAGGGGGAGTAGTCCTACTGATCCTATGGATATTAAAAGATAATCAAATAATACTGGAAACCACTCCATACATATGAATTTGCCAACTTGGAAGAAAACATCTAATTTCTTAATTGGCACACTACACAAAAATTAAACTTTACTGTAGGCAAAGTAAAATATCAATACAGATAACAGATATAAATTTAGATATAAATGTCATATGCATATAACTGAAAACAATGTGACATTCTGGATTGAAATCTGGAACACAAATAGGACATAAGTGAAAATATTGTTGAAATGCAAGTAATGTTTTTTATCTAGTCAGTGGTATTCTACTAAATTTAATTTCTTATACCATGGTTATAAGATGCTGTATCCTCAAGGGAAGCTGGACGAAAGATATATAGTGTCTATATTTTTTAAATTTTCTCTACATTTACAATTTTTCCAGAAGAAAAGTTATCAAAATATAAGACAGTTATTTTTCAATTATTAGATGGTCAGGAAGTATCTACTAAGCCATATATTTACAATGATTTGCCATCACAGAAATGGTTAAAAATTTTAGGCTATTTTCTGTTTGTGAAATAAAAACACATAGCTTATCTTTAATTTTAACTCTTTAAAATCTATATTTTTGCTAGACAGTGATCCTTATATTGAAATATTGTAAATATTCTATTACTTATGAGTTTTAGTTTTTATAAAATAAATTACCTCCAATAACAACAACAAAAAATTGGTAATCTGTGGTATTTTAAATACTTTATCCCCAAAACTACATTAATGAATAAAAGTGGTTTGATTCTCTTTGATAGTTAATCATATATAATTATTGTTATTTGGCATATATATCAATAAATAATTCCATACCAAAATTCACGAGTATCTTTTTTGTGCACAGTTTTCCAATGGAGGAGAAATTAACTTATCTTGGTGTACTTTAAGATAGAAAATTCAATATATTTCTTAGTATTTTCAATTCGGTTCAGTGCAATACCAGAAATACATGTAAGTACTACATGATTGCAGCACGACATAACATAAAGCTTACAAAACCGTACAGTTAATTTGACGACAATATACTAAAGATAACCCTAGCATGAAAATATCATTTTATGTCTTAAAACTAATAAAATATTACAATATTTCTAGAGTTCCTTTAGAGATCTTTCTGATATCTCAACTCACTTTTTATTCTATTTCTGTCTCATGAAATGTCAAAGTGTGACTTCAAAATTCTGCTTAATTGGCCCTCAGTTCACAGTGATGGGTTTCCGTGTTGTCCTTCTGGTTGATCTTTGTCATTCTGAATAATAAATAACCAAAAGCAAGGGGAAAATAAAGCTAAAAAATATGAAATCAATCAGTTAGTCAGATTGTCTGTGGATCATTTATTGCCATTGAGCATTTGCTAATGATTATTTCTAAGGTATAATTACAAATGAATTTGACTATTAAGAAAACAAAATAATTTTATAGACTAATGTAAAAATGTCATGGAATTTTACAGTTGCCTATAAAATATTTAAACCACCATCGTAACATCAATAGTGACAATATTTTATATAAAATATTATCACATTAGATCCTTTAACACTAAAGTGAAAGTGATTAAAATAAACACTTATTAGATGAATTTTAATGGGCAAAACTTTGACTAAATTTTTTATGTGTGTCATCTCATTGAATCTTCATGATAATCTTGAGCAGTAAATGAATGCTTTTATCTACATTTTGCAGAGGAAGAAAATGTCTTTGTGAAATTATTTGCCTAGACAAACACATACTCATACACATTCAATTTTAAAATTTTCTCTCAAATAATAAAATATGAAGAAAAAATATCTTAAAGTGAGATTCTTTATCATGATTTAGGATAAAAGCTGTATGTATCCTCTAACAATGAAAAACAAATTGGAATTGGAATTGTGGCAGTGGAAATAAAATAGATCTGCACAGAGAGCATATATTTTAAGGATGAAAAGGAAAAAGAAAGGATTTAAAAAAAGCCTATTTTTTCTTTGTTTTTAGTTGCTAGATGTCCTATCATGAGATGAAAACAAAGAAAGTAGGTTTGGCAGGAAATATAAAGAATTCTATTTTGAGCATTTTTAATTGAGATATTTATGAAATTAAAATTATTGAAAAGGTACTTGGAGTTTTGAATAATGCAAAACTCAGAGAATAATATATAAGATGCAAAAGCAAATCCACAGTATTTAAAGCTGCTACATAGGATAGACTTTCAAGGAAATAGCAAAGAAAGAAAGTATCCTAGGAATGAGCATTTAGAAATTCTAGAAACTGACTTTTTTAAGTTAAGAGCCAAACGGGTATAATGAAACCTATCAGTGTGTTAAGAATTAGCATTTTAGGAAATCTTAGTAAAAATATGAATAATTGTGTTATAAGAATAATGTCAAGTTAAATAAAATGAGAATGGAAAATGGAATTGATGGAGGAGTTGTTGGTGATCTTGCAAATTCAAGTTCCATGGAATGGTAGAAAGGCAATACTGATTGAAATTGGTTAACTATATGAAGACTTAAGATGATATTTTTTGAAGAAAGACATAAAAAAAAATTGTTCACTAGTGGGACAGGTGAGGCTGGGATGATATTTAATACAACTTGGGGTATCCAGTTTTAGTGTTGTTTTCTAGTAATGCTACTTTGTGGACCATCACTAAATAATTTAGATATTTAAGCCATTTTGAAGTAGGTATGTTAGGGTGTAGATTTTAAAATGAGAGATTAGAACCTGTTTGTATGTAGAGAGAATGATAACAAGATAAGAATGATGTAGATAAAAGATATCCTCAGGAGTGCAAATAGCTATGGATTCTACACTATAAGAAAAGAGAAGTAAAATTTCTTCTAGTATGAAAGAATTAAAAAACAATGAGAAAAGTGTAGATATAATTTCATATTGGGTATTGGGAAAATAAATTAAATGTATTCAAATGGATTATATTTTTCTGCCAAGGTCTAAGGCAAGATCATCTACTATATATGTGGAATGGAGAGAAGAGAGGGTGTGTGAAGTTGAAGAAAGAGATAGAGATGAAATAATCATTTCAGACTGTGATATATCAAATAATGGAACCACTAGGCAATGCTTAGTGCCCATTTGAGATTCACAATCATAAATTTTAAATGAGCTAATGTAAAAGTATTATTGTTTGAAACATTTATAAATGAGAGTAGTTACCATGGTTATATTTAGATATTTCTTTTGTATCATTTCTTATATTTATTGAAAGTCCACTGATAGCTTCAGAAATATTTTATTAGCCTATAATTTCCTATGGCAGCATTTACTGCTTATGAGTTAAAAGTGGCTATTTCTTTTTCATTAATTTTTGCAGCTTTGTACCATTAATATTAATCATTGATATTAATTATAACAATGATATATATCTTACAATTACATACTTACTATTGACCAGGTATTATTTTAAATATTTTAACCTATATTACTCAGTTAATACTTACTACATATGAAGTAGGTACCTCTTTGACAGAATTCAAGTAGAGGTATGGAGAGTTTAATACCTTTTTCAAAGTAACACAGTAATGTTGGGAGAATTACGAGAATTATGGCATCTTGACAGGTAGGCACCAAAGATTATTTAAATAGTAGACAAACTGTGGCATACTGTTTCAGTGTTCGTTGTTCAATTCTATATCATATTATTCATATAACCATATGCTAGATGAATATACCTCAAGTAGGTGAGACATTTTACAAATATAAGGGATTTTAGGATTTGGTATTGATCAAAGAATTCTTAAGCAATAGCTTGAGTTGAAGATACAACATGAAACATTATATAATTAAGCAATGTTTTAGAATAGAGAGAAAGGAAAAAAATGTAACCATGGAGATTATGAAGCACTGGACAACTTCAGTTTGAAAAGAAGGCTTATTGAAGGAAAGAAAATAATAAGTGAAATAATATGAGTAAATAAGTAATGCTATGAGCATGAGGAAACAATATTAAGATTTAGTGACATGATATTGGATTTAAGAAAGAAGAAAAAATATATTACCTAAATACTGCATGGCTTTACTAATGGTACGTAAGTACCAAAAATGTGAAATGCATATAAGGTGAAATGCACCAGTAGAAAAACTTATTGGGATAGTTTTCAATAAATATTGCCATTTTCCTGATCTGCTTATTTTTGATATTAGATTCATAGCTAGAATTGATATTTATGAGTCTTTCAACTTCATAGTCTTATTTTTAAAATAGCTGAATGTACTTCCATTAAAAAGGCATAAAATCAACAAGAATATGTTGAGAAATTATATACCACAGTCAGGTTCTGAAATATCTTTAAAGTGTCTTCAGAATCAAACACATGTGCATGTAAATCAGACAACAAATTCAACCGAGTGTTTCTAATAGTAATTTGAATATCACTTCTCTACAAAATAAGTAATAGACTTACTAATGCATAAGGACATTTTCTTTGTTCTGCTATTACTTTATTTATTTATTTATTTTTAATTTTTGCTTTCATCTTCTACCACAGGTCCTTTTTCCAGGTCAGGGTCCATCTGAGTGGCTTTTTCCAAGAATCAGGACCTTTTTCACCACCTAATGTAATCAGGTTTATTTTAGTCAGTGACTGTCTGAAATCTAAACTTTAAATGGTCTTCAATGAAGACGTTTAGCACAAAACTATTTCTTCCATTGATTTCTACGCAATGGCAACCTGTATTTTAATGTGGTTAAGAGAACAATGGCTGATGGTCTGGAGCTGAAACTGAACTTTAACAAGTATTTCTGTGTAACTTTGGATAATGTACTCTTCCATGAAATCTAAGATACCATTATTTGTAAGATCTATGCTTCAGATGTGTTTAATTTGAGAAAACTGAGCATCAATAAAATATAGCTTATAGTATTACTCAATTTTATCTTAAAAAAATAATAAGAGATAATGAATGGACCTCATTCTAAGGCTGGTTGGGTTGATCAAGTTAATACATGTAAAGTGTTTAAAAGAGTTCCTAGAATATAATAGATATTAGTAAATAATAATAACTTTATTATTAATTTGGGATGTTTTCTCTTTATTTATGCCATACTTGAGCTCTAAGCTTTTTCCTACTAACCCATTTTCTGTTGTATCTCAATCTTGCAAATACCTTTTTAGAGGTAGGATCAGAAGATTCCTTATATTGAGATTGGAACGTCCTAGGAAATAATACTAACAACATTCAGGCTGAACATAAGTTGAAAGAGGCAGATTCTATTTTCTGGAAATGCAGACTTTGTTGTTTTCTAATAAACAAATATTTTTCTTCCTTGGGAATATTTACTGGTCAATCGTTTTCTAGCTTCCATGAAATTATTTGTAAAACAATGACCTACAAGGTAGGGGCAAAAAAAATATTTAAAATATATATTGCTTGAGGATTTTTCTGGAAATTCAGTTATAATTTTTTTGCTTTATCTGTAGTGGATACAAAGAAAAACACTTATTAATAAACATTTTTAAAATATAATTTGAGAAATCGTAGTTAATATATTTTCTGTAGTTTGGATTTAAGAAGTAATCTTTATGACATTTTAGCCTAAAAATCTATTTTGAACTTAAAAATTTAAGGTTAAACTCTATCTTTGCTTAATATCATTACAAGTTCAAAAATTTAAATAAAATGTAGACATATCTATCAAAATTATTTAAATTTTATAAAATTATTTTGAATTTATAAATTATAAATTACTCTTAATGCACTATTCAATTTAAAATCAGTCCATTATTAATTAATATGGTTGATTCAGTATTATATATATATGAAATACTATGTAAATTTATATTGTAAACATATCATATTTTATACTTAACAATATACAGTATAAGTCAGTCCAACTTGAACTTTAAACCATGCTCTTAAAAATGTTGTGGGCTTAAATAAATTAGGGTTTTCTTACTGTTTAGAGCATCTATAGCAATTCATCTAAATTTGACTAACCATAACTTACCGTTTAGTTACTGTTTAGTGAAATGACAGGGTTTAGTGTCACTAATATTAAGGTGAATGTTAGAGATCAGAATGAGATTGTAATTCAGTTTTAGATTTTATCAGTCATAATGAATGACAAATATTAATTCATATTAAATGGAAAATAAAATTATCCCAGATTTGATAGTATAAAGGCTAATTTAACTTAAATAAATTAGTTGATATATCAGATTTAAAGAAATATTTAGGATTTGGTAATAATAGATGCCGAATAATTTGCATATGTTTTGAAGGAAAAATGAAGCAAAAAAATCAAACTATAAAAACAGACATGTGCAACATCCGTTAGATGGTACTGATTTTCATGTAGAAATTTTTTAAAAAGTGTTTTTAAACATTAGCTAAAATTTAGTTTATTTTTATTTTTTAATTTCTTGTATTTTCATGGGGGAAAGAGTTTTAATGTGAATTTAACATTAAATTTAAAACTCATATCCCTGAAATGTGACAGGTACCTTACAGAACTGTTTCTTATACTTTAAAATTCTAATAAGCAGTAAACTTACAAAAACAACTTTTCATTTTAATGGTATGGACATAGCAAATGTAATATGAAGCAAAATAAACATAGAGCGACCCAGACAAAGCAGCATCATTTACTCATTCCATGTTTCATAAAAGGATATTTTAAAATCTGATCATCAAAAAAATTATCTCACAATAAAAAACCATGCCCCCCATATGAAAATTTTATAAGGTTTGTAAGATAAATGTATGTTAGACACAAGAAAACATAAGCAAAATTTGTTTTAACACATTGTATTGTGTCATTAGTTTTATTGGTACATCTTTGTTAATTTAGTAACTATATAATACAGTACAGCATAATTGGATTTCTGATTAATTTTTTAAAACTGCTCCTTATAGGAAGTCTGGCATCATACAGATTTATCAGCAAAACATGGAAGCAAATTCAATATCATGTCACAATTTAATTATTTTGCAAATTAAAAACTT
>NW_024351073.1:10194166-10399364 GCF_902729225.1 Pteropus medius | reverse complement strand
GTTGCCTATAAAATATTTGAACCACCATCGTAACATCAATAGTGACAATATTTTATATAAAATATTATCACATTAGATCCTTTAACACTAAAGTGAAAGTGATTAAAATAAACACTTATTAGATGAATTTTAATGGGCAAAACTTTGACTAAATTTTTTATGTGTGTCATCTCATTGAATCTTCATGATAATCTTGAGCAGTAAATGAATGCTTTTATCTACATTTTGCAGAGGAAGAAAATGTCTTTGTGAAATTATTTGCCTAGACAAACACATACTCATACACATTCAATTTTAAAATTTTCTCTCAAATAATAAAATATGAAGAAAAAATATCTTAAAGTGAGATTCTTTATCATGATTTAGGATAAAAGCTGTATGTATCCTCTAACAATGAAAAACAAATTGGAATTGGAATTGTGGCAGTGGAAATAAAATAGATCTGCACAGAGAGCATATATTTTAAGGATGAAAAGGAAAAAGAAAGGATTTAAAAAAAGCCTATTTTTTCTTTGTTTTTAGTTGCTAGATGTCGTATCATGAGATGAAAACAAAGAAAGTAGGTTTGGCAGGAAATATAAAGAATTCTATTTTGAGCATTTTTAATTGAGATATTTATGAAATTAAAATTATTGAAAAGGTACTTGGAGTTTTGAATAATGCAAAACTCAGAGAATAATATATAAGATGCAAAAGCAAATCCACAGTATTTAAAGCTGCTACATAGGATAGACTTTCAAGGAAATAGCAAAGAAAGAAAGTATCCTAGGAATGAGCATTTAGAAATTCTAGAAACTGACTTTTTTAAGTTAAGAGCCAAACGGGTATAATGAAACCTATCAGTGTGTTAAGAATTAGCATTTTAGGAAATCTTAGTAAAAATATGAATAATTGTGTTATAAGAATAATGTCAAGTTAAATAAAATGAGAATGGAAAATGGAATTGATGGAGGAGTTGTTGGTGATCTTGCAAATTCAAGTTCCATGGAATGGTAGAAAGGCAATACTGATTGAAATTGGTTAACTATATGAAGACTTAAGATGATATTTTTTGAAGAAAGACATAAAAAAAAATTGTTCACTAGTGGGACAGGTGAGACTGGGATGATATTTAATACAACTTGGGGTATCCAGTTTTAGTGTTGTTTTCTAGTAATGCTACTTTGTGGACCATCACTAAATAATTTAGATATTTAAGCCATTTTGAAGTAGGTATGTTAGGGTGTAGATTTTAAAATGAGAGATTAGAACCTGTTTGTATGTAGAGAGAATGATAACAAGATAAGAATGATGTAGATAAAAGATATCCTCAGGAGTGCAAATAGCTATGGATTCTACACTATAAGAAAAGAGAAGTAAAATTTCTTCTAGTATGAAAGAATTAAAAAACAATGAGAAAAGTGTAGATATAATTTCATATTGGGTATTGGGAAAATAAATTAAATGTATTCAAATGGATTCTATTTTTCTGCCAAGGTCTAAGGCAAGATCATCTACTATATATGTGGAATGGAGAGAAGAGAGGGTGTGTGAAGTTGAAGAAAGAGATAGAGATGAAATAATCATTTCAGAATGTGATATATCAAATAATGGAACCACTAGGCAATGCTTAGTGCCCATTTGAGATTCACAATCATAAATTTTAAATGAGCTAATGTAAAAGTATTATTGTTTGAAACATTTATAAATGAGAGTAGTTACCATGGTTATATTTAGATATTTCTTTTGTATCATTTCTTATATTTATTGAAAGTCCACTGATAGCTTCAGAAATATTTTATTAGCCTATAATTTCCTATGGCAGCATTTACTGCTTATGAGTTAAAAGTGGCTATTTCTTTTTCATTAATTTTTGCAGCTTTGTACCATTAATATTAATCATTGATATTAATTATAACAATGATATATATCTTACAATTACATACTTACTATTGACCAGGTATTATTTTAAATATTTTAACCTATATTACTCAGTTAATACTTACTACATATGAAGTAGGTACCTCTTTGACAGAATTCAAGTAGAGGTATGGAGAGTTTAATACCTTTTTCAAAGTAACACAGTAATGTTGGGAGAATTACGAGAATTATGGCATCTTGACAGGTAGGCACCAAAGATTATTTAAATAGTAGACAAACTGTGGCATACTGTTTCAGTGTTCGTTGTTCAATTCTATATCATATTATTCATATAACCATATGCTAGATGAATATACCTCAAGTAGGTGAGACATTTTACAAATATAAGGGATTTTAGGATTTGGTATTGATCAAAGAATTCTTAAGCAATAGCTTGAGTTGAAGATACAACATGAAACATTATATAATTAAGCAATGTTTTAGAATAGAGAGAAAGGAAAAAAATGTAACCATGGAGATTATGAAGCACTGGACAACTTCAGTTTGAAAAGAAGGCTTATTGAAGGAAAGAAAATAATAAGTGAAATAATATGAGTAAATAAGTAATGCTATGAGCATGAGGAAACAATATTAAGATTTAGTGACATGATATTGGATTTAAGAAAGAAGAAAAAATATATTACCTAAATACTGCATGGCTTTACTAATGGTACGTAAGTACCAAAAATGTGAAATGCATATAAGGTGAAATGCACCAGTAGAAAAACTTATTGGGATAGTTTTCAATAAATATTGCCATTTTCCTGATCTGCTTATTTTTGATATTAGATTCATAGCTAGAATTGATATTTATGAGTCTTTCAACTTCATAGTCTTATTTTTAAAGTAGCTGAATGTACTTCCATTAAAAAGGCATAAAATCAACAAGAATATGTTGAGAAATTATATACCACAGTCAGGTTCTGAAATATCTTTAAAGTGTCTTCAGAATCAAACACATGTGCATGTAAATCAGACAACAAATTCAACCGAGTGTTTCTAATAGTAATTTGAATATCACTTCTCTACAAAATAAGTAATAGACTTACTAATGCATAAGGACATTTTCTTTGTTCTGCTATTACTTTATTTATTTATTTATTTTTAATTTTTGCTTTCATCTTCTACCACAGGTCCTTTTTCCAGGTCAGGGTCCATCTGAGTGGCTTTTTCCAAGAATCAGGACCTTTTTCACCACCTAATGTAATCAGGTTTATTTTAGTCAGTGACTGTCTGAAATCTAAACTTTAAATGGTCTTCAATGAAGACGTTTAGCACAAAACTATTTCTTCCATTGATTTCTACGCAATGGCAACCTGTATTTTAATGTGGTTAAGAGAACAATGGCTGATGGTCTGGAGCTGAAACTGAACTTTAACAAGTATTTCTGTGTAACTTTGGATAATGTACTCTTCCATGAAATCTAAGATACCATTATTTGTAAGATCTATGCTTCAGATGTGTTTAATTTGAGAAAACTGAGCATCAATAAAATATAGCTTATAGTATTACTCAATTTTATCTTAAAAAAATAATAGAGAGATAATGAATGGACCTCATTCTAAGGCTGGTTGGGTTGATCAAGTTAATACATGTAAAGTGTTTAAAAGAGTTCCTAGAATATAATAGATATTAGTAAATAATAATAACTTTATTATTAATTTGGGATGTTTTCTCTTTATTTATGCCATACTTGAGCTCTAAGCTTTTTCCTACTAACCCATTTTCTGTTGTATCTCAATCTTGCAAATACCTTTTTAGAGGTAGGATCAGAAGATTCCTTATATTGAGATTGGAACGTCCTAGGAAATAATACTAACAACATTCAGGCTGAACATAAGTTGAAAGAGGCAGATTCTATTTTCTGGAAATGCAGACTTTGTTGTTTTCTAATAAACAAATATTTTTCTTCCTTGGGAATATTTACTGGTCAATCGTTTTCTAGCTTCCATGAAATTATTTGTAAAACAATGACCTACAAGGTAGGGGCAAAAAAAATATTTAAAATATATATTGCTTGAGGATTTTTCTGGAAATTCAGTTATAATTTTTTTGCTTTATCTGTAGTGGATACAAAGAAAAACACTTATTAATAAACATTTTTAAAATATAATTTGAGAAATCGTAGTTAATATATTTTCTGTAGTTTGGATTTAAGAAGTAATCTTTATGACATTTTAGCCTAAAAATCTATTTTGAACTTAAAAATTTAAGGTTAAACTCTATCTTTGCTTAATATCATTACAAGTTCAAAAATTTAAATAAAATGTAGACATATCTATCAAAATTATTTAAATTTTATAAAATTATTTTGAATTTATAAATTATAAATTACTCTTAATGCACTATTCAATTTAAAATCAGTCCATTATTAATTAATATGGTTGATTCAGTATTATATATATATGAAATACTATGTAAATTTATATTGTAAACATATCATATTTTATACTTAACAATATACAGTATAAGTCAGTCCAACTTGAACTTTAAACCATGCTCTTAAAAATGTTGTGGGCTTAAATAAATTAGGGTTTTCTTACTGTTTAGAGCATCTATAGCAATTCATCTAAATTTGACTAACCGTAACTTACCGTTTAGTTACTGTTTAGTGAAATGACAGGGTTTAGTGTCACTAATATTAAGGTGAATGTTAGAGATCAGAATGAGATTGTAATTCAGTTTTAGATTTTATCAGTCATAATGAACGACAAATATTAATTCATATTAAATGGAAAATAAAATTATCCCAGATTTGATAGTATAAAGGCTAATTTAACTTAAATAAATTAGTTGATATATCAGATTTAAAGAAATATTTAGGATTTGGTAATAATAGATGCCGAATAATTTGCATATGTTTTGAAGGAAAAATGAAGCAAAAAAATCAAACTATAAAAAACAGACATGTGCAACATCCGTTAGATGGTACTGATTTTCATGTAGAAATTTTTTAAAAAGTGTTTTTAAACATTAGCTAAAATTTAGTTTATTTTTATTTTTTAATTTCTTGTATTTTCATGGGGGAAAGAGTTTTAATGTGAATTTAACATTAAATTTAAAACTCATATCCCTGAAATGTGACAGGTACCTTACAGAACTGTTTCTTATACTTTAAAATTCTAATAAGCAGTAAACTTACAAAAACAACTTTTCATTTTAATGGTATGGACATAGCAAATGTAATATGAAGCAAAATAAACATAGAGCGACCCAGACAAAGCAGCATCATTTACTCATTCCATGTTTCATAAAAGGATATTTTAAAATCTGATCATCAAAAAAATTATCTCACAATAAAAAACCATGCCCCCCATATGAAAATTTTATAAGGTTTGTAAGATAAATGTATGTTAGACACAAGAAAACATAAGCAAAATTTGTTTTAACACATTGTATTGTGTCATTAGTTTTATTGGTACATCTTTGTTAATTTAGTAACTATATAATACAGTACAGCATAATTGGATTTCTGATTAATTTTTTAAAACTGCTCCTTATAGAAAGTCTGGCATCATACAGATTTATCAGCAAAACATGGAAGCAAATTCAATATCATGTCAAAATTTAATTATTTTGCAAATTAAAAACTTCTCAGAGTTAATATCTTCCAAGATTCCAACAACAATCTTCGCCTTTCCTTCAGCAGGACCAAAAATAAAATGACTTTGACAGGTCAAGAGTCTGACAAAAGTGATACATGGTGTTCCCCTGTGGGCTCTCAGCTGATTTACACATTTCAGGATACCCTCAACAAGGCTAGACAGCAGAGAATTTATTCAATAAAAACCCTGTGAAAGCATCGGCATAGACTTATGTTTGGAAATTATTACCAGAGATAAAATCAGTAGACTCTTTTAGAAAATTGGCCACCTTCTCTCCACCCCTTCTTTGGATGTTGGTTCAGGCTTTGCACAAAGACTGGATCAAGGTAATACATAATTAATTTCTTTGTAGATCTTTCCATTAAGCATATTGCCAGGACTTGATTTCATTTCTCTGCATGTTGTATAGAGAAACGTATAAATTCTAAAGTTTCATTCACCAATCCATAGAAAGTATTTCATACCTTTTTGAATACTGAGCTTACTCTGAATGTGTGAGACTTGGCAACCTTGCCATATTCCATGAACTAGTAAACTAGGAACTTTGATGTAAAACCCACTAAAAACTGCTTAAGAATGTATAATACATAGAAAATATTTTGGAAAAAGTTATTAGAATGTACACTTCCAGTATTAAAATAATAATGTAAATTTGAAAAAGAATAATGGTAACTATATTTATCTCTACATAGCATTTTAAACAAAGTTTACTAATACTTTTCATATAATAATAGCATACACAAAAATATTTTTTATGAATTGCTACTTCACTGGTAATATATTTTATATATATAAATAGCATATCATATTTGAGTAAATGTATACATAATATTTATCTGATAAATGAATTACTGAATGAAATGTAAAAGTGTTTTCTTTTTATATAAGCAAATTCTCAGCATAAAAAATAGAAAAATATTCTTTTATAGAGCTCATGTTTCTTCTTAGTCCTCTTCTACCCCTTGAACCAAAATGATTTTCTTCTATTTGTTTATTTTGCTTTTGGCTTAAACCAGATCTTTCAAATACATTTATATAGAACATTTAGTCTTTAGTATGTTAATTTTTTTCTTGAAAAACTATCATCTTCATCAAATATATTTGCAATATTCAGCATTATATTTTTAAAAATGTATTGTTTGCTACCTCAGATATCCAAAAAAGTTAAAATGTACTACACAGATGCAGAAGATAGTAAACATAACATATTCTAACTTTTAGACTGCAGAAATCTTTTACATGGGGCATTTTATTTGATGCATTCTCTCTAGCAGTGATTCTAAAACTTAGCTGTATGGACAAGAACCTAGAACTATGTTGTAGTGCAGAGCTTGATTCAGTAGTTGTGTGCCACGCCATTGCTATTGCTCAGAATGTCATCTTGCTCACAAGCCCCAAGATGATGCCTTGAACTGCAGTTTGAACAGCAAAGTTGTTCAGAGAATAGTTTAGATCACAGCATGTTAGACTGATATGTGCCACAGAGTAGGTTCTTTATTGTGTCAATAATTTACTCTAAAACTTCTTATATTTAATTTTAGAAGTTTCTTTTTATATTGAAAATAAAATGTGCAGTTTTTTTCTTCGAAGAAATGGAGAAAACAAATAAAATGTCAATAAGTCCCATCATAACTACTGCTAATAGATTCTTTTATCACTATATTGTTTGTTCATTTTTTCCTTTGTTTGTACTGTCCTCTATTTAAAAATGATTTATAGTGCTTGCAAGAATAGTGAAAGGAAATATGAAATTAAATCAGAAATAAAACTAGAAGTTAAAATAACAGCTAAGGGAAAGTCAGTACATGAAAACGTATGTTATTAGGTCATGTATAATGAGAAGACTTGTTCTACAAAGTCAACTGTAAGATTCTATCGGGCAAAAACAAAATAAATCAAAATCAATTACAATAATCACAATATGCAGAGGATAAAAGTGATAAATCCATCTATCCATGGCATTGGTAGTTGGAATAAAATTTATCTTGTAAAATTCAGTAAAAAAAATATAGAGAATACAATGGTATCAACAAGAGCTCAAAAATATGTGCTATATTCGAAGACACGTAACTTTTTTTATAATACTGAAAATATAACCTTACATCCCAAGAAAACAAACATAGACTATTTGGGAGATCAATACAATGTGTTCTTCTTATATGATATTTTATTATTTTTTGGTTCTACCCAATAATATTATTTTACTCATTATTAAATATAATTAAGGAATACCAAGTTATGTTTTATTATTTTGACTATATCTTATTGATTTCCAAGTAGCTTAATCTTATTCTGGATGTCACTTACGTTATCCCAAGTACCTTAAAATAACATCAGGAGGATTTATCTCTAGGATTACAACTGCTTTTAATTCACAAAATGATGATGTTGTGTACATATTATGATCTAACCCTTCCAAGGGAGAAAAACAAAATAAAACAAAAACAACAGCAAAACCAGATCCCTGAACTTCTTTTTTCTCTAAGGTGTACCATAAAAAGCCTAAAAACCATATTTTCAATGTTCAGCCACATAAAAAAAACACAAAGAAAATATGCTGGAAAGTACCCTTTAAATTTATTTTATTTTTTAATTTTTTATTGGTCCTACAGTTTTTAACTTAGAATATTCTTATAATAAAAACAATAGTCATCACCTTTATATGTCAACCAAAAGTTTATCCTAATTTGGAATTAAGAGTGAAAAAAAAAAAAAGAGAGAATTACAGGAGCAGCAGCATCCTATGCAGAGATCTGTGGTCTCCTAAAGACTTTTTTCACATCAGGTCTTGATCAGAAGTTGGCATTTTCAAAGGTCATCCACTTTCTCAGTACTAGTCAATTACTGAACAACAGGTGCTACTGACAGTTAAACACCACGGCAGAATTAGCTAAGGCACTGCACAGACACCAAGCACTCTGACAGAAACATTCTGTATGTATTTCAGAAAATTTCCCTGATGCCTTCATATTAGCTTATCCTCACTTGTACATAAAACATTCCATTTCTGTTTCTTAAGAAATTCCCAAATTACAAGTTACAGAAAATGGTCAAAATTTCTATCATTATTTCTATTTTGAAGACCTAACTTGAAATATTTTTTTTATTATTTTCTTGCAATAATATTTTAAGAAAAATCTCCTTGAAAATGAACTGAATCCTATGATAATAGTATTAGATCAGGAAATGCAGCCACCCTTAAATACTACATATATCCATATACATAAATATACACATACACACATAATTTCCTTTGTTACATGAAAGAGTCTACCCCAGGCTATTAACCCATCACTAGACTATAAACTATATGAGAACAGAAATTTTAGTCTTTTTTTTTTTTTTTCAGTGCTGTATTCATAGATCAGTGTCTGGCTTTGAGCGAGTACTCAATAAATATCAGTTGAAGCAAATAATTTTTAAAAAGGAGAAAAAATTTTTTAAAGGAGAAACAATATATACATAGATATTCAGGAAGTGGCTCTGATGTAATGAAAAACAAACTTTGAAGGCATAAGAGAATTTTATATGCTTGTCTTTGACATCTAGCTGGAATATTACAAAAGTGTTCTATGTGGTTAAGAGTCTGAGCTCTGAAGTGAAGCTCTTTGGATCAGAACTCCAATTTTACCCCCTATTTGCTGAACCATCATGCAAAAAAGATTCCATTTCCAGGCAATAGAATTTTCAACTAAATGGTAGAAGCAATATTAGTACTTACTTCTTTGGGTCAATCCAGGACTAATTGAGATAATAGATTGAAAGCATTTAGCATTTGTAGTGGGCTGCGTTGTGTCTCCCTAAAAGATGTGTTCAAGTTTTAACCCCGGTACCTGTGACTGTGTCCCTATTTGAAATAAAGATCTTTGCAGAGTAATTAGACTGAAATCACACTAGATTAGGGTGGGCCCTCAATCCAATGAATGGTGTCCTTGAAAGATGAGGAGAGGACATGGAGAGACACAGGGAAAGCCATATAAAGAGGGAGGCACAGAGAGAGGGATGTATCTACAAACCAAGGAATTTCAAGGATTTCTGAGGGCCATTAGAAGCTAGAAAGGTACAAGGAAGGATAAGGCCTTCAGAGGCAGCATGACCATCCTCATACCTCGGTTTCTAAATTCTGGCCTCCAGAATTCTGAAAAAATGAACATGGCAACTGTAGGAAATTAATACATCATTTTCAATGTTTAATACATATAACTTCTTTAAAAATATTATTACTCCAAGCCTTGATTTCCTCATAGATAAAAAATGGAGCATAATAACACAGTTTTCTGAATTAATATCAGATTTTTTTCTAAAGCACTTTTAAAGAAAAAATGTGTATATGTATATATATATACATATATAAATTTAGTCTCTTTGTACATATATAATATATAAGTGTATATATTCTTAGAATGCAGATTATCAAATGTCCTTTTAAATTATTCTTTATAGATGTTGTCATGAAAATGTCTCTTTTAGGATTAGATTTTTGGGGAGTATATCTATGTACAGTGAAATATTTAGCTAATTATAGACAAAACATTGTGTATTTTAATCAGTACTCCAGAATGCACAGGGTACTGTTTTGTGCACAATTTCCTGAATAAACATTACCAGGTATTTCTCACTGATATCTTTAGTACCATTACACTTGCACAGTACATTTCCCTATAAACTGATATTTTTCTAAACTAGTATTAGCATGAGAAAGATTTGGGAAGGAAAACAATTTCAAGCAAATAAAAATACTCAAAATTATTCACCTACCCAAATTTTTATGTGAAGTGTGTATTTTGTTTTTCTCTCTATTTTTGATATCTAACAGAAAAAAAAATCCATTGATTTATGCAAGGTAATCCAGATAGATGGTTGTCCTTTAGGCCTCAGAAAGTCCTGACATAAAACTCATCCCCAGCACTGTCTCCCAGAAGGCATTAATCATGCCAGCATAAAATGTTTTCTGTAATTGTACTCAGGATGTGTGAGGTTACAAGAAGGATCATATTGCACAGAACACTGAATACAGCATTTCACTTGAAAAATTCGGGTTGTGCTTGATTCTTGTCTAAGATTTTTTCTGGCTTCTCTTCTAATACGCAGGTGTCTAGCTTTTTCCCCCCCGCCCTCTTTTTTCTTCTATGAAACTTCTCCTTGTTTCTTTAAGTTCTATTGCATACCATTTGATTAAGTAGAACAATTTAATCTCTGTTTTTGATAACTCCATAAACGAGTGTTCAAATTCAGCAAGGAACCATCCCTCCAGGTATTTAATGGATCCTCAGAATTCTAAGCCTGCCTCTCTCTCTCGCTCTCTCTTTCTCTTTCTCTCTCTCTCTCTCTCTCTCTGTTCCTCTTTCTCCTTTCTCAGGAAGAACAGATCATTTCAAGAATATCAGAGCCATGTTTAAACTCCATCTTTCTATAGCCCTTTAAGTCTAAAAGAAAATTATTTTTACATATTCTGTGCTTCAGAATAAAGTATATTAGAAAGAACAGGCTCATAAGATAATTTCTCATAATTACCTCTCTGAAACCATAGGATATAAATGATTTCTATTATCAGTCTCTATCTCTCCTCCCATATATTTCTAGTTGTCTGAGAAATTGATGTTTGTCAAATATACTAAATTAAAAAGAAAAGTTGCTTATGTGTTTAACTGCTGCCTTGATATGTATGTATATATGTATGTATTTATGTATGTATGTATGTATGTATTTCTTAGCTACCTTAATGTTAAGATTCAGCACATATATATAGAAAATCTGCTCTAACAGGCATTCTACTAAGAATTTGGGGATATGAGGTTGAGTGTATCCTCAGTGAGCACACAAACTGTGAGAACAAATACATATACAACTAGCAGCATACAAATGATAAATGTGCCAGTTAAATATGTATTATTTTATATTCAGATAAGATTTTATACTTGTAAAGAGGAACAGTGAAAAGTCTCATGAAGAGGACTTAAAATATTGTGGTTTAAAACACTGCACAATTGCTCACTACAATATACTAATTTTCTTACCATCTTTGTGTCTCAGTTTACTTATCTGTAAAACTGGAGTCTTAATAGCATTGACCTTATAGGGAGGTTGTGATGATTAAATGATACACATAAAACACTTTGATCACTGTGTGATATGTTATAGGTACAAATAAATCTTTGCTCTTATTGATGCTAGTGCAATGATGATGATGTTGATAGTGATTATAATGAATGAAATAAATATATGGAATTTCAACCCTTTTCAGGTCTCCTGAAACCTTTTTCTTTCTTTTCTTTGCTAGTAGATAATATTGGTTTCTCTTATAATAGAATATCAAGGAAAAGATGTCAACATATATTAGGGTTCTCCAGTAAAACAGAACAAGTATAGATTTATATTTATTTCTATAAAATATTTATATACTGGTTTTATTTCTTTGGAGATATATATATTATAATATATACATATATATCATATAGAAATATAAATCTATATATAGAAATATAAATCTATATATAGAAATAAATATAAATCTATATCATATATATGTTATACATGAGAGAGAAAGATTTATTATGACAAATTATTATATTATGAATAAGTATTGCCTCATGCAATTATAGAGGCTAAGAAGTCCACAATCTGAGATTTGCAAACTGGAAACGTGGTAAAGCTTGTAGTGTAATTCAGTCTGAGTCCAAAAGCCCGAGAACCAAGGGAGCTGATGGTGAAAATCTCAGTCCAAGGAGATGAGATAAGATGTCTCAATTCAAGTAGTCCACCGGAAAGCAAAAAAATAGGTGAACTCCTTTCTCTTTCTGTTTTATTTGAGTCCTCAACTGATTGGACGAGGCCCACCTACATCTGGGAGGGGAGGTGTACTTTGCTGAGTTCACAAATTCAGGTACTCATCTCACCCAAAAGCATGCTCAGAGACACAACCAGAAATAATGTTTAATCTGTGTACCCAATGACCTATCAATTTGACACATAAAAGCAACCATCGCTCAACATTTCTAATTTTTTTAAATTTAATAATAATAATAATAATAATCAAATGAGCATGAATGACTGAACTGCACTTGAACCATATTCTCCACTTTTCATATTTTTATAAAAGAGCACATCTTTCCTTATTCAAAACCAGATTCTCTTCTCTTACTGCATAGTGTCCACAGACCACATTTCCCCAGCCCAGTGACCTCAGATAAATTGAAGTAGACTCTTCAATATTTCTCAAACTTCCATGTGCATATGAATTACTATGTATCTTGTTAAAATGAATCAGATTCTAGTTCAGTAGTTCAGAGATAAAGTTAAGTTTGTATATTTCTAATAGTTTCCTAGGTGCTTGTCCATGGACCACACTTTGAGTAACAAGGATGTCACAGATTCTTGTGCCCCACAAGAGTTCATTTTTTCCTGTATCCCTTCTAATGCAATATGTCAAATTACTCCTAAGCATTAGATCAATACTATCTTTAAAGAAACATGTCTCTCCTTCATTGAAAATAATATTCTTCCACATAATTTCCAATGTTCTGCCATACTCGTGCTCTCTTAATTTCTAAGCATGATAAGGTATTTTCTTCCTTTGTGCCTTTATCCATATTGTTCACTGTAATCAGAAAGATACTCTCTGGCCAACTCCCCTTTCTGTTTTTAAATGTCTGACTCCTCATTTTTTGTTTCAAGTTAAGTGTAAACTCTGCCAAGATTCCTTACAATTCAAAATGCCTAGTATGTTTTATCTCTGGCAAAGCTACAAATCTTTGCCTTCCTTGGTGTGTTGGACTCATTTATGTTGTCTTATATCTCCCTTCATATTCATCTCTCAAGTTAGTACTTAGCCAAAGGAAACATTTTAAACATTTAGTATTAGTTTCCAATTGTTGCTTTAAAATTCACTACAAACTTAGTGGATTAAAATAACACAATTTTATTGTGTTACAATTTTTGAAGTCAGAAATCCAAAAAGGGTCGAAAGAGCAGGAAGCACTATACCCACTCCCATTAGTTGAGGTCAACATGTTTATAAAGACTTACATTTGGTTAGATGGGCTAAGTACTAGTTATTAGCCATATATGTTATTGGATCAGCCTGAGCCAGCACAATTTTGCAGATATGTATTTCTGTTGTTTTCTGTGTGTGTGTGTGTGTGTGTGTGTGTGTGTGTGTGTAAAGATGGGCAAGGGCAAGATTGTATGAATAAGAGATATTTCCAGGCTCTAAACCAATTTAAACAAGATATCTTTCTATTAGTTTTTGTTTGGTTTTAACTAATTTTATTTATTTTTTCTATCTTCTATTTGTTTTCATATTATGTTTAAAAAAATGTTTCCACCTGTTCCAGAGTATGCAATTTCAGAGCATCTGGAATGAATTTAATAGCATCAATATCAGCATTTACACAAAGAATTAAATCACTGAATAGCAATGGGGTCCATCCATAAAGGCAGGTTTGAAACTAAACTTGGGCAAGAAGAGGCTATGGCTAGAACTATAGATATTCTCTGGTAATTATAGTTATCAGACTAGTCTGTGAGTATAAATAATACCACAATACTTCTTCTTAATTATGTTGTAGTTAATGGTTTTCCAACAAGAAGATGAGGAGAAAAGAAAGCAATTTGTATATGTGAAAGGAAATAAATAATGAAAGTATAAAATTTCTTATTTCCTTCTAAGGAAAACTGACCTTGATAAATTACTAGATGAAACCTTGTTTGTTAAGTCTAAATAAAGTTGTCATCTTTAATATAAAGAATGTGTGTGGTGGAATTGGAATTCCATTATATCAAAAACATATGTGATCCAGAAAGTATAAAACTTGCTTGTGGTAGGACCAGCAAGCTCCAAGTTCAGCATCATTGGAGAGATTCTTCATATGTGGTAAGAAATCTCACTTATCCTGACCTTGTAGAGAATCATCTCACTCCAAGTGCAACATTTTACTGCATTCAAAATCAGATATCCTAATTCTTAAGCATCTTCAAAAAACCAGGGTGACCTTCTCTAGCAGCAAAGCCTGAAGACAATTTGAGGAATCCTATCTGTAACAGTGACTAGTGCAAGGCCTCAGCAAACACTCTTATTTTGGATGAGGTCACAAAATAAGATAAATTCACTGCCCATAAATCATTAGCCCAATATGTTGTGGGATCTCTTTGATCCTTCAATCCAGATTCTACCAGAACATTAAGACTAAAACAACTTTACATATAACATATCATTTTCAAAAATAGATATCTTTATTTCTTCTTATGGCTGCCAGCCTGTAAGAAAACCACCCATGAACTGTACCCTCTGGTATTTACATCTTTATGTGGTTCTCTCTGCCCTGTATAATTAATACAGTACTATGGAATGACAGTGTGAGGCTTCAAGCCTTGATTATAAAAAAAAGAAAAAAAGAAAAAAAATTGTGGTTCCATCTTGTTTTTTTCTTTAATTATCTTGCTTCAGAAGCCTACTTCAGTAGCCTTATGGAGAGGGCCATGCAGTTAGGAACTGTGGCCTCCTGTTAATAGTCATGGCCAATTTATGAGATATGTGAGTGAGGAACCATCTTGGAAATAGATCTCCAGCCACAGCCACGGCTTCAGATGACTGTAACTGCTGTCCTGGTCAACTTTTTAACAGCAACTTCAGGAGAGCCCTTGCATCTATCTAGCCTTCTCACCCATAGGAACTATGTGAGATAAAACACATGTATTATTTTAGGCCACTAAATCATGAAGTGATTTATCATGCAGCAAATAAATAGCATCTCTCTTTTCTTACCTTTCTTCTTTGTTTTTCTTCTTTCTTTTAATCCTAATAATCCAGAATAATATATTTTCTTACTCATCTGGCTCATAATACCTATATTACTTAATCCCTGCATTTAAATGTGATGAACTCAATAGAACACCTATATTTCAAAGTCCCCATGAGAAAACTATTTTTTTTTTGCAATTAGAGATTAAAAGGGGGCGGGGGAGAGGGAAGGCTGCATGTATTTAGTTGGACCCTGTGATAAATAGACTTTAGCTAAAGAAGCTATCTTTTTGTTCTGTTAGCTGCTATCCTTTCTTATTTTCTGTTTTAAGATATAACTTGATGATTTGTTTTATGTTTCACTGGCTCAAAGTGTTTATCTTAAAATAACAATAACAGTATCCAATATATAATTTTGCAAGTAACTACTGAATTTTTTGACTTTTACTTTTAAACACTGATATTTCAGTTTTGACAGTTGTTTTTTTTTTTTTTAACCACATAATTAGGGTAAGTTTCCCATTAAGATAAAATTAACAGGAAAAAATATTACTAGAAATAAAAACTGGAAAATGAAATGTGATATAATATCACCTTGTATATTACACAAAGTACAGTATATCACATAGTATTGACAAGTTTATGTGAAGTGTTAAGATTTTTTAAAAATGAAATCACACCCTTCATTCAAACTAAGGGCTCAAATAGCTGAAAGCTATGATCTATTTATCATTTACCTCTCAACCCTTCTACTGATTTCTAGAATGATGTTATAATTTTAATTTGCTTAAAAAATATTTTGTAAGTTTAGTTTCACTGTGTGTCTATTTTTTAAAGGGTTAAATTTATGCTTTATTTTTATCAATATTCAAATTTTTATTTTATTATTAATTATAGTAAATATTATTTCTTACTTGCTTAGCTGCTCACACTTTGTAAGTAAAGAATTATCTCTATACTTGCTTGTATTTCTCTTCTTATGGTGGAATAGAAAATTAACAAATTTGTATAACATAAAAGCTTTTTTGTTCCCTTTCAAGTATCTCCTGATTTTCAGTTACTTGTTTATATTTATTTTTATTATGTAAAAATCTTTCATGGACTTTTTAAAAATAGAATATAAAGAAACGATTAAGGGTGATTTTTGAAGGAATAATTATGACATTCCATACATTTAGCTTATTTTTTAAATCCCAATGTATTCTATTGTTTTATGTGTCTTTCTAAATTTCTTCCAAAACTTTTCTGGAAGTAGATATTAGATTATTCTTTCTTGAAAATATGTGTTTTAGTATCTTATTTGATTTTATATTTGTCATAGTGGTATGTGTGTATATTTAATGTGTTTGGTGTTTATCATATTTGAAGTGTGGTTATATGTTTTGCTAAGAAGGAGTTTGTGGAAAAAATGGCTTGAGAATTTGGGGATTTTTCTATATTTTATATTTGGCAAATATAACCATTTATAGGATTTAGAGGAATGATTTTTAGAAAAATGAATGATCAGATTTCCTTTAAACACTGAGTTAATTAAAATACAGAAAAGGTCCTGGAAGGTAGTTGTTGTGTCATTTTCTGAAAGTACCTTTTTTAGAAACTTTAGGTACCTGAATCCCAAAGAAAATCAGCTTAATTATATCAAATTATATATTTTAATTGTAAGAATTTTTCCTTGACTGGAAGACATTTTGGATTTAACAAAAATAATAATATTTATGAATAATTGCTATGGATCTTAGAATCAATACCAATAGTTAAAAGCATTTTATGGTTCCTAACTAATAATTGTTTGAAACATGTGTAATATTGCATCCAAAAAGTCACTCAGTGAAGTTTTGTTAAAATAATTTTTCTTAGCAATATGTAAAAATGTAATTTAGTTAGAGCTGCATGAAATATAGAAATAGGGAATAAACTTTCATTTAATTTGTGTGTATATAAACATAGACAGACAGACAGACAAATTCGTAAAATGGACTTTTGTCAATGGGTCTCTTGGGTAATAACTTTGACATGACAAAAATCAATACTTATATCATATCATGGGTAATAACTTTGACATGACAAAAATCAATACTTATATCAAAATTATATCATTTCCAGCTAATATAAAAAATGATGATTCCAAAATTTCTTCCTCAAGTTTAATGATATTAGCAAAATCCTCTCAGAGGATTTTAAGGGATGCTTCTATCTCTGACTTTAGTTGCATGACCTAGAGGTTGACATATTTTAAAGATGAATCGAGTTAACTTTAATTATACATTTGGCAATAAAAATCTATAACAGTAGCCAAGAGATAGCATGAAGAATGTATAGTGTATCAGTGTCGCTTATGGATTTCATATACCTTGCAATCTTTTTAGTCTTCTCCAAACCCAGCCCTTTAACTATGACTATCACTACATCCCATATGGAGCAAAGTATTCTGTAATGAAACTCAGCATTACCCAAGACACAGATGTCAAAATATTTTTGTTTATGAAGCATGGATGAAGACAAAAGTTGTCTAGGGGCCCAGGCAAGATAATTATTCTTGTTTGAATAGGACTGAGAGGTACTGCAGGACATGAGAATTTCAGTGATAAATTTGGTACAATCCTGGGCAAATGGGGAAAGTTGGTCTTCCTAGGAGTTTTGGTATATAGATCAACACCACTGATGTAACTTGAGTATTATGTATTATTGGTCAGCTTGGTAGACAGGCTAATGACCCTTCCCAAAGTTCATCACCTCCTAATCACCAGAACATGTGAATACATAGCTTTAAATGGAAAAAGAGAATTGACAGATAATATATTAAAGATCTTGAGTTGGAGAAATTATACTGTATTTTGCAGGTAGATAAAATGTAATCACAAATGTTATAAAGGAGAGGTAGAAAGTTCAGAATCAGAAAAAAAAATGTGACTATGGAAACAGAGAGCTATGAAGACACAAAGCTGCTGGCTTTTAAGATGGAGGAAGAAGACATAACTTAAGGAACCAAGGTGGCCTCTAGAAGCTAGAAAACAGAGGAAATGGATTGGCCCCTAGAGATTCTCGAAGGAACCAGGTCTTCTGACACCATGCTCTTAGACCCATAACACTGATTTTGAACTTCTGAACTACAGGATTATAAGATAATTTTGCGTTTTAAGGCATTCGACATGTGATAATTCATTATAGCAGCAATAGCAAACTAATAAAGTCCAACTTCTTGAGGTTTTGGGGTTTGGGGGGAACATTTTCTATATTTTTAAAATCATTGTTCCCTCCTTTTATCCATCTGATTAAAAATATTTATTAACTACCAGTTATTAACAACTTACCTTGTGCCAAGAATTGTGCTAAGATTTTTTGTCCTACGTCTCAGTATTTTTCTTTTCAGTCATGGAATCTTATGTGTAAATATGCATTTTCTCATTTTTTCTTTTTTTTTTTAACTTGGAAAATTGCTAAGAATATTAACTAAATGTCTTTTAATCATTTATCAATTAGAAAATAGCATAAATATTGTATATACAGTTATATATACAGATGATTTCAAACAGAATCCCTTCATAATTAACAATATTTATCTGTGCAAATTCTGACCACAGTGAAAGAGGTAACTCACAGATATGAGCATGATATTTTCTTGACTCAAATGTAATTTCCAATCTCCTTTTCTTGTTTCCCATCATATTCTAACCTTTTTTTTTAATCTAATCTATCAGAGACACAGGGAATATTGCTTCTTTATTGAAAGAATGTAGCACATTGGATTGCACATTTAAATCCTAATTTTAATACTAAAGCTTAGGTAATGCATTAAATGGATCTATTTTTTTCCTATCAATCATCTATCTATCTATATCTAAATATGGGCATATCTATCTACAGATAAAGATAGACATATGAATTAAACATTTTTCACTCCAATAATATAAAATGGATTTTAGATGATTCACTATAAAAAATCATCTACAACCTATATCTGTTTATTAAGTAATAAATTGATTGCTATTTGAAGATGCAAAATAATGACAAATAATAGCCTAGCATTTAATGAATTATTAGAACTGACAATAAAATAATAGCAAGTAGTAATATTTCCTATATTTTTATTAAAGTGGTATTGAAATTAATATAAGTACATACATTAATATTAACATTTATTTTAATATTATCTAATAGAATGATGATGGGTCACCAGTCAGAGATTATCTGTTAAACTTTATTAATTCTACTAAGAAAACTTTTTCACACCAAAAATTGTAGCTCCTGCCTAAGAGATTGCAAAGTGTAAGATGATTTATGATGTTGGAAAGTTGACTGGAATCCCTCCACAGTACAAAAGATGGTCAAGTAACTTAGGGAGTACATTCTACAGCACTTTCTCAAAAGTATTTATTATATAAGACTAAAACATTTTTGGCAGTGTCAATCTAATAATTTCAACCCACCTTGAAGATAAATTCTCTCTAATAGCTGAGAAATCTTTCTATATGAATATAAAGAAATGATGTTTTGACAGCCATTGATCTATCAGGTGCACGAGCCTTAAACAATTTTATATTTCTTAAATTCTAGCCAGAGAAGAATTTTGTTCTTCATTTTTAGGAAATGGATGAAAGAGCAGGCTACCCATAATATGGTTCTTGTGATTTATCCTAAGCACTACAAGATTCCATAAAAAATTAAGACAGAACTAAACTCAAGCTTATTGTGTAATAAAGCTGTGATACTGTGAATATCATTCTTTTAGAAATCTTGGAAAGCTGCTTGAGAAATCACCTCCAATTGGGAGAGGTATTAACATCAGGATGAATAAAACAATTTCCTCTGGTTTCACCAAATTATTAAGAGGAAGTTTTAGCTTATTTTTTTTAAGTGGAGATAAAAATGTGTAAATTATCTGTGCGTATAAATTGCATGGTCATAAACAGAGTCACAGAATATTACAAGTAGAAAGAAGATGCCAGAAAAGAGAAATTTTAAAGGTTATTTTAGACAGTTTACTAATTAATAATCAATGTCTAAAATATAAGAAATACTATCATAATAAATAAAAATATTGTTATCAAAACCAAATTTAATTTAACCTTATATTTAAATCTTAAGCATGCCTTTCTATGATTATATTTGCATATAAAAGATGTTATATTCTTATCATTTATGTAAAACACAGTCCTAAATAACTGCTATATATATGTGTGTGTGTGTGTGTGTGTGTGTGTGTGTGTGTACATATACGTGTGTGTGTATGTGTATATATATAAAATGTTGTCTGGTGTTTTAATGCAAATAATTGGGGCAGGAGCATAAATATACAACCCCAAATCATCAAGATAACTAATAATTTTAACACCTTTTATGTGTTAGAGTAGTTTTGGCTGAAATAGAATACGTGACTAAAAGCTTTCAAAATGTGAATCTTATTTATTTATATACTTATTTTCTTACTAAATACATACCAAGAAATCTAAGGGTAGTGGATTCTAGAGTTATTTTTATTATTTAATAATGTTGGGATTTTTCTGCATCCGCTTCTCTGTTAGGTTACAGCTCTCCTATTGTTTCCTTTGCAACATTTTTATTTGTTTTCTCATTTTAGTTGCCTCTCTGTTTCTATGTGTTAGGAAGATTTCTTATGTCTCTCAGCCTTGACCATATGATCTTATGTACTAGGTGTCTTGTGTGGCCCAGTGTCACAGTCTCCCTGATCGCCTGTGCCCGAGACTCTGGGCATGTTCCTTGTGTGGGTTGTGCGTGTTTTCCTGTTACAGCTAAGCCTTGATTGTTAGTGTGAGCTGAGGGCTGTTATTCGTTGTTGAATTTGCAGCCCAGGGAAGACTAGCTGCTTGAGGCTAGCTGCTTGAGGATGGCCCTGCCGTGGGTAATTTTTGGATTGGATGGTGCACGGTCTCAGGAAAACATGGGGTGCAGCAAGCTATTTTTGTCAGTCCAATACATATACAAGATTTTTTGCCAGTGTTGAGCCCATGGGCTCCTGCAGAAGTCACAGATCTTAGCAAGGCCAGCTGTTGTCTGCAATTGGCCTGCAGACCCTTGTGATCTGCCCGAGAGACACTGAAGCTCATGCTGGCACCACCAAAGGTCTCCCCCAAAATATGCAGGCCACGAAGGCTGTGCAGGCTGTGGATCATTGCCTGTGATGTATACACAGCCACAGAAAGGCGTACGGTGGGGCCAGCTGCTCAGCATCAACCTGCCATGGATTGTCACCCAGGGAGATCTGGGGTAGAGCGAGCAGGTCTCACTCACCAGTGCAGCTTCAGAATTGGCCATGTGGGGCAAGAGTTCAACATGTGCAAGATGGCACCCATCTTCAGACACCCCAGAGGCTTGACAAAGGAGCAGGTGTGGCTGTCCTCCAGCCACACCTGCTGAAGAGAGGTGAAGGATGCAGTAACTGGCCTGAAACCTGCAGAGGGATGGGGTAGGTACAGCCACAAGGAAGACTCAGTTGGGAATTGATACTTAGGTAACAGAGAAGTCTTCCATATAATACCCGACTACTGAGGCCCCTAGAGAAAGACAGGTCACCCCAAGGTCCCAGAAGCACACTTACAAAGGCTCATTTGAGATTGGCTGGCACTGGTAATTGAGATTTCTTTTTGTATAGAGGATATATTCATTACTATATGTTTTACCTCCAGCTGGAAATCTATTGTAAGCACATTAAAAGATGTAAAAATATAATTCTGTAAATAATAATAATATAAAAATGGAATTGGAAATTTCATGACAATTTATCAATCACTTTAAAAAATTATGTATCAATATGTTAGAAAAGACCATACTTAAAAGTATAAGAATTTGTGAAACCACTCAGTTTTGTCTATGCTACTTATTAACTCTTTGATGTTGAGCAAACTACATCATTAATACTAACCTCTAGTAAGTCTTCTAAATATTTTGTTACTTCATTTTTCATCCCACACCTCCAGTTTATTTTTTCTTCTTAATATTATTTTTTATTAACAAGAGCTCTATTTTTCAGTTTATAATAAAACCTAGACAATGACTTAAAGTTTAATTTTTATGGAAAAATGTTCTTGCTTAACAAAACAGTCGTAAAATTTTAGGAAATATATTTGAAATATAAAGTTCTTTTTTATGTAAATTATTGAATAAGTTATTTATTGAAACTCATTATCTCATATTAAAGCACATATATAAATATATAGTAAACTATATTTAGATAATCTCTTTTTTTCATTTTGAAACAAATCAAACTGAAAAAATTATACTTCAACATCATCTTTTTAGAATTAGATTCCTTGGAAGTTTTATGCTAAAATCAACAAACTGTTATTAGGCTACTTTTTATACTCAATTTTGAGTTGCCTTGGTGCACAAAATCATATTTTGAAGGTTTATTGTTTTAAATATTGTAAGCTAATTAAAAGTTTCCAGTGGCTAATTAGCATGAAGTTGTTAACTATTAAAATTATATTTGTGGTAAATAAAACATTGTAAACAAATTATGAAGGCACAAGAGAGAAAATAAAGGTAAAAGGATGCTAAGTTTTTCTTATATGAGGCCATAAAAAATAAGCAGTATTAAAAGATGGACATGATTCCTGCCATGTAGTTTACAAATATCAGTGTTATTACCTTTTATTCACATTGAATAATGATGAATACTTTCAGTCAATTTCCCATAGCCCTCAGGATGTGATGTATGTGATATATGGGTTAGGGTCAAATTTTATTTCATAAATCAAAAGAATGTGCCTTTCAATGACAAAGGTTAAAGATTAAATAAGTGTTTTGTCTTTAATCATGTCATAACTGTATATTTAGGAAAATATCTCTAAATAATGCTCCATTTCCATATTTTATTCAAAAAGAGCAATATTTTGTTTCTCTTAAATTTCTTGTTTTAGTATATAAAATATATATTTACATCTATATAGATATAAACATATCTATATAGATATATGCATGTAGATAGATAAATAGAAAGGTATTTTTACAATAATAAAGATTTTAATTTTGTTCTATAATGTTTAATCACTAAAATAGAGTTAAAAACAAAGTATAAAATAAGTCACTTTCATAAATCACCTGGGATTCTTACTTTTAGTCTTCTAAATCATTATACATTATTTATGTCAGCAATAAAACTGCCTTAAAATGATCTGAATTTTTTTAAAGTCATTTAAAGTACTTTTGTTTCTATCTTTTTATAAGAACTTTTGAAATCTACTTTAAATAAGTATAACACAAATTACCATATTTTTGTACTTTTTCCTTTAGTAATCAAATTTAAGAAGCCATAGCATAGTTTCACCAGAAATGAAGTCAAGCCTTAATAATACTATGATTTGGGGGAAGAAAAAAGTATCTTCAGAGTATGTCCATTTTCTTTTCATTTTTCTCTTTTTTATAACAATCTCTCTGATGCTCAATCCCACCCGCTTCCTAACATTTCCCAGCTTAATTCTGATTCTGAGCTTCCCTATTCCTCCTTTCTCAATCAAACCATATTACAGTACATCACATTTATTTGTGCAATTACTCAGCTATTTACACTGACTGGTGTATGTTTTAATACTGTTTCCTATCTCTTACATAATTTGATTTTTACACTGAACACTGAGGCATTGCTTCTTAAACTGGTTAATTATATCTAATAATATCTAAATGACAGAGAACAAACACAAATCCCTAGAAATGCCAAGCTTTTCTCCAAAAGTACAGAATTTTGAAAATTTCTAACTTCATTTTTTAAAGGCAAAGTAGATATTTTACTCTGTGATATGTGAAACTACGTGAAACAAGATTCTAACAACTGCAATTGTGAAATAAAAGTTTTGTAGAACCAAATTTTCTGATCAAAAAAAAAGAAGAAGAAGACCTAAATAGATATGAAATATTTATAGTCTTTATCCCGTTTAAAAGAATACCCATGTATTATAAATTTGGTTAGGTGTTGCAATAATCAATATATAGTATATGCATCAAATTTAATTTTTGAAAAATAAAATTTCTTAACTTGAGACACATTTGGCTTCATGCGTATGTACTGTGGACCAGAACCACCTAATTTTATAATACTCTTTTATTTGCAAGGATAATTATGTCTTTTGAATTTCTGCTGGTTAATTATCTCATACATGGAGGTCAGGATGAAGGCTAGGTTAACAATACCCTATTTTGAAACAATATGATCTACATCTTACAAATGTAATATGAGTGCAGGGATTAGCCATTTGCAAAAATGGAGGCTGTGAAATTTAAATGTAAAATAGCTTGCCTAATATCACATCACTCTGTCGCCACTGAGTCATAGCTCAGCACTTTTTCCAGTGATCATATTATTGCTTTCATTTTTGTCCTCTCTCATCCCTATAGTATTCTGCTTAGGCACAAGATTCTTAATCTCAGAAATGAATTCAAGCTGAGATGTCTGCAGGTGACAATGGCTTTTGAAAACATCAGTATTTCGTTATGAGCTTTCAGTTATCTATAATATGCCAACATGACAAGGTCCAAGTCACAGATATATATTTTTAAATAATACTCTATTGTTAGCAATTACAGAAGACCAGCACGAGCTGGTCTAGATACAATAATCTGATTGTTGTATCTAGCTCAAATCAATGCTAGAAGATTTTAGGATGCTATTATTTCTAATTAAAAAAATTATAATAGTTAAGTGTTTAATTGATCAATACTGAGTAGTTTTATTTTTTTATATATGTGTTAGTTTTGAGGAGTCTTATCTTTTTATACATATGTTTATTTATTCATTAAGATTGCTATATACCAGTGTTTACAACAAGTTTAAGGACTATTAAGTTAAAGGCAATGTCACAACAGTTCAAATCAGTGGTAAAAGTAAGTCACAGGGAAGATGAAATACCATTCTTCATTAAACTTAAGAATCAAAGGCATTTTCTTGCCTATAATGTCACCTGTACTTTTTCAAGTATATTTCATTTAAATAAAAGTATGAAAAGGATACCATTTTAAAGCAACCTGCCAAGCAACTCACGCATTGTATATATAGAGGCCTCATAAAAAATGGAAACTTTTTGACCTGCAAATAGATTACCTAGATACTTCTATCCATATGGTTGATTGTGGCTTTCTATGTTAATGAATTTTTGGATTATACTTTATTGTCCTATGTTTTACAAATACGACTGAGTATTATGTTATCTTTTATGTTTTATTTTATTATTATTATTTTTTTTAATGCCTACTGCATCTGATATTCCTAAGTGGTCTCCCATCCAAGTACTAACCAGGCCCGACTCTGCTTAGCTTTCGAGATCAGATGAGATTGAGCACGTTCAGGGTGGCATGGCCATAGACTTATGTTTTAAATATAACTAAATACAATCATAATAAATAATTAAAAATGGACCTTTACTTGCTGACAAAGAGTTAATATCCAAAATTTATAAAGAACTCATATAACTCAAGAACAGAAAAACAAACAATCCGATTAAAAAATGGGCAGAAGACCTGAATAGGTATTTCTCCAAAGAGGAAATACAGATGGCCAATAGACATAAGAAAAGATGCTCAAGGTCATAATCATCAGAGAAATGCAAATTGAAACTACAATGAGATATCACTTCACACCTCTCAGAATGGCTATCATCAATAAATCAAAAAGCAACAAGTGTCGGTGAGGCTGTGGAGAAAAGAGAACTTTTATGTACTGTTGATGGGATTGCAAATTGGTTCAGCCACTATGGAAAACAGTTTGGAGGTTCCTTAAAAAATTAAAAATAGAATTATCATTTGATCCAATGATAATACTTTTGGATATTTATCCAAAAAAAACCCAAAACACTAATTTGTAAATATTTATGCACCCATATGCAGGATTCACTGCAGGAGTATTTACAATAGCCGAAATATGAAAGCAACCTAAGTGCCCATCAATAGACTATTGTATAAAGAAGATGTGGTACATATATACAACGGAATATTACTCAGCTGTAGAAAAGTAAAATCTTATCATTTGCCACGACATGGATAGATGTACAGGGTTTTATAATGAATGAAATAAGTCAAACAGGGAAAGATAAATACAGGGATGTAGAGAAAGAAAAGCTTTAATTTTTTTTTTTTAAATGGACCTTTAAAATCACACATAAAAAATTTCACACTATTGTACTATCAAAGTATATGCCATTTAATACTTCATGTATACAAAACGACATTTATTCATAAGAGAAAAAAGTATTTGTTTAAACAGTGTTTTGTAATTTCTTATGTTGCTTCATGTAAAATGCAGTTTTAAATAACCAGAATACATGGAATATAAAGCATTATTAAAGGATAGTAACTTTGATAATTATTTGTCAATCTTAAGTATAAGTTTGCTTGTTTCTTTTTCCCCCAAAATATATTGAAGGCTCTTATATACTGTTAAAAACAAAACAAAACAAACAAACAAAAACAGTGTTCCCCTAGGGACTAGTTGTAAGACTTCACGGCTTTGCAGCTTGCAAGTGTAGAGGGTGCTTTAAGTGACTCCCCAAAGAAATACTTTAGTAATGTTCCAAAAGCAGTGTTTTCTCAACAGGGAATGGCTTGGATTGCTGTAAGAGCTGGTGTTAGTAAAATTGGGTTCGCTTAGCAAAACTGTCAAGTAGCCCCTTTCCATCATGATTCCCTTCTGAATATGGGAACTACATTTCCTGGAATAGGGAATGCTTCCATCTCCACTGACCAAATGTTCTCAATTGTCCATTTCTTACTCTCTGCTTTGTCATGACCAAACGCTAGTCAGGCTTCTCTCCTCCCTACAGGTCTCTGAATTCTAAGTGCTTCTAAGTCTGAGCACGAGCCAAAAAATTGGAACATGCCTTCCTTATCAGCTTGTCCTAGAAATTAACTACAGCAAGAGACTATTTCTGTCAGACCCCACTGATAATTTTCCCTTGCTTGCCCAACTTTCTCTTATAAATTGCTGCTAATATTTGTTACCTGTCCTCACCATATAGAAGAAAAGCCTTTTTCCATTTGGTTTTAAGATACTTGTAGATTTTTGAGATAGAGGCATTCTTCCTTATAGCGCTCTTTCTCCTAAGTATTTCCATATTTAGGTTTGATTCATGTTTATTTGACACCACCCTGTGGCTTGAGTTAAGATGCAAAAAAGGGGGCAGAATACAGCCAAATGTTTGTTCTGACAAAAAAATCCAAGGCCATTTTCACTTATGTGCCCCGCTGCTTCTATCATCAGTCCCTAATCCCTAATAAGGAACTGAATCCGTAATAATGGCAAAAGACTTCCATCTAGCCTGGAGAGCTAGGTCAGGAGGAGAACTGCCCAGTTTCTCTCCATAGCAGCAGTCAGAGTAAGGATCCATTTAACAATGGAAAGTTGTGGGAAAGTCTTAGCCAAACCGTGCTCTTTTACTGTGGTCTTTCTATCATGGATAGAAAGATAAATATACCATCCTATCTCCCTATTATTCTCCATAAATTGAGGTGTTGAAGAGTAACAACAACAACCTCACACACACACATAAAACAGTTTATATCAAGCTTGCATTTATTAATTTGCCGGGAAATATTCACATCACCCTAGAGAGAGTTCAGGAATTCTCTCTGACTGTGCAGTGTAGGTGTTGGATGTAGGGCCAAAACAAACAGTTATAAGATTTTCAGACATTTTTGATTGGTTACTAAAATAAATCTCTCTTTTAACTGATCATTTTTTTTATTATGAAATATTTTGGGTGGATATTAAATCGAGGCTCAGTTTTTAACAAGTTCTGGAAAGATTTAAGGCTCAGATAGGCAAAAACTTTTAAGTAGAGAATTTTCTTACAGAGGTTAATGCTATTTCTCGGAGACATTAATCTCTAACAGAGTAAATGAAATGTGCTATATCACTTTTCTAATACACATATGATATTAGAATGATAAATGATAAAATGTGTATTAGAAAAGCGGTATACTAGAAATATCAGAATCCTACATTGTCAAAGCTCCCCACTTCCATGAAATCTTAAAGAGAAATATGTATTTAGGATAAGTAGGTCGCTTTATTAATTGAAGTCGAATAAACTAGGATTAAGATCTTAAAATGTTTCCCAATTTTTAAACACAAACCCCAGTCTTAACATCCATGTTGGTTTGGTAGAGCTGCCTTAACAAAGTACCAGTGTATGGAGATCTTTAAACAATAGAAATTTAATCTTTGAAAGTTCTGAACATTAAAAGTCTAAAATCAAGGTATTGGCAGTATTGGTTCCTTCTGAGGGCTGTGAGGTATTATGGAAATATAATTCAAAACAAAATCCTCTTCTAACCCAGAAAACTGCCCCGTAAAGATAGTGCAGAAATAGTTTCATTGTTAAAAGAGCACTAGGCAGAATGGGATGTTCTAACAGGCAATCAGCTGAGGTTGCAAAGACAGAAATCTCACCCTTTTACTTAGGCAAGCAGATATAACCCATTATATACATAATCTCAAGATAAGTGATGATTAGTCCTCAAGGAAGCAGACTTGATGTCACCATTTTTTACACATAGTTTATCCTAGATTCACATAGTAATTGGGATGACCTTCTCTGTTAGCTGATTGACTTTAGAAAAAGATAAGTCAAATTTCTCATGTATTTATGACAAGAGACAGTTTTGCCATGTGGAGCAAGGTGCCCATAGAAGTTAGATCCCTACCCTCTCACAGAAACTGGGAGATTCGGGTGCTCTTTCCTGATTGGATTTCAAAGAGTTGGCTCCCAGGTCCTTAAAAAAGGACAAGCTTGGTCAGAACACTGGCAAAAAGCATATTTAGTTTCTAAAAAATTTACATACATTTCAAAGAGTCAAAGAACTTGTACTTGCATGTTTTCTATAGTAAATGCTCTAAGAAAAGGAAAGTGGAGAACACTTTTATTAATGAGAATTAAGCCTCTTATTTTTAGTTTTTGTTAGTTTTTACAGAGGGACGGATCTGTTCCAGGCTTCTCTCTCTCCCCCTCTCTCTCTCTTTCTGGCTTGTAGATGACCTTCTTTCTCCCTGTTGCTTCACATCATCTTCCTCTATGCTTGTCTGTCTCTGTGTCAAATTTATCCTTTTCATAAGAGCATCAGTCATATCAAATTAGGGCCAACCGAGTGACTACATTTTTACTTCTTACCTATATAAAGACCCAAAGAGAATCACCAGTGACTGGATAGAATTTCTGATCAAGTAGGAAACAGATACACTTCTTTAGCACATTTCTTCAACCACAGAAGTACAGGAAGGCAAAAACAGTGAGAAGAAGGAAATAATACCACTGCTATTTACATGGGAGTTACCACTTTCCACAGGCCTCCTGCGTGAGAGGAGGAAGGAAAAAAGTTCTTGACATTTTAATTCATTATGATTTTATCAGCTAGAAAAATTAGCTCAGTTAGAGATAAAAATTTAGAATTTACACCTGAAGGCTATTATGACTTTCTTTCTTTCTTTCTTTCTTAATTTTATCCTATGGATAGTGTTAAAATTGCAGATAAACTTAATTGGTGAAATGTATGCTAAGAATTTTAAAACAATGCCCTCCCCTGAAAACTGTTTACCCTGAGGCAAGTAACTACTTGTTAGAGACTAGTGTACTTGTAACCCTCTAAGAAAAAGATTTGTATTTCTTAAAGGAATATGAATCTCCTCGCTGTTTGATAAAACAGATATAAGAAAATACATCTATTATCAACCACAAGAGTCCTGGATCTTTGTACAGATATCTTAGTAGCGAAACATTGAAATTTCCTATGCCAATCCAGTCTCTGGTGGTTGAGAGTACCAGAATGGAATATTTTAAACTTACTAGAAGAACAGTATGTCAACTAAATTTGGGGCTAAGCCACCACTCACAGAGAATCTGAGTCTGTGTTTTTGTACTAGATAAGGGGAGTGAGAATGGAGAACAGCTCACTATTTCAGCAGCTCACTATTGTCTTCCAACTGTGTGATTTTGTCAAGAACATAGCAAATGGTCACATTAATTCTTTTCTTTTGAAGCCTAAGATTTTGGCTAGCCAGTGCCTTTAGTTCAAAACCTTGAGTAGCAGGATTCCCACCCAAACAAGACCTTAGGGGAATGTCAAAATCAAGAATCAAGTAAAGCTGTAAATACAGTGATAAACCAAAGTAAACATAAGTGAGAACCAGGGTCAGAAAAATTAATAAATTGTAGGAGATAGAAGGATATACAAGCACTAAATGCAAGTGTTAAAATATGTAAACCAGGGAATAGGAGAAGAAACTAGCAGATTGAGAGCAAACAAAAAACATTCGCAATGATTCCTAAAAGAGGTTATTTCTACCAAAGTTCAAATGGGAAGACAAGCATATGCTTGAGCTGTATATTTATTTAATTTTAAAATTTAACTCAATATTTGCTAGCTGCTATGTTGTATATGGATAGATGACAAAATTCAAAGAATTTGGATTAGAATATTAAAATATTTTAGATTAAATTAAATGCATCAAAATGATATACTAATTTCATCATTGAAAAATATTTTTGAATCTAAATTAAGTATGAAGTCTCACATATCTCACATAAAGAACAGAATTGACATTATTAACATAATACAGTGTACAATTAGAATATATTATTGTATTAAAGGTAAATATACTAAAGCAAAATGTTCTCTTTCAGATTCTGTTTTCTGGTATATATATCAGGTATAAAATGGCACAATATATGTGAAAAACACAAATTCAGAAAAGAAGTAATAAGCAGTCAATAAGGTACAAGTTTCACTACAATGAATAATTTTAACAGAACAGTTGTTCGGCAGAACTCAGCAATCTGATTACATGTAGTATATCAAAATATGTTGAATAATACATCGCCTAATTTCATTCGCTCCAAGAGCATGATTAAAAAACACACGATATTTATATATAATAAAAATTATCTATTTAAAAGACTAAGATCTTAATTAATTTACTTGAATAGATATCCATGATTAATTATTAGCTGGAAAAAGTATGTCAGAGGACAATTTTATTAAATGATACTCTGACTTTGTAACACATGTATAGGATATATATACATAGGTTGATACATACATATACACATACATATAAATATAATTATGACTTTCAATATAGAAAATAATTTCTGAATCTAATATGTAGAAATATAAAACATGGTCCAGTTTTAAATAGATGAGATGGTAACTTTATTGGCCTTCACTTTCCTGCAGAGAATTTTTTTTAATGGTCTCTAAGGAAAGATAATAATGCAGTATCCCTGAGTAACTCATCTTGAGAGAGCACAAGATTATAGTTTTTAAATGATAATGAGTTTAAACTGAATTTTGGCACAGTAGTGAGTTTGCAACATTTCATTCTTTGTCCTCGCTTCAATCTCTGTTTTGAAAAGGAAGCGTAAGACTGCTAACAGCTGATATTGTCAGAGCAAATAATGGTAATATAGACATCTTTTCTGTGGGATTTTGACAGAATGTGTACCATGGAAACAATCTCTCAGCAACAAAATCGTCCAAATTGGGAAATCATCCCCAGGTCTACTTACCCTTTATACTTATATTTTTTGTAATTTTTTTAACCTATTTTAATTTTCCCATTAAAGAAACTCTAGGGATAAAAAATCTATGATTGCCTTAATACTGTATTTTATTTGAATTAGAAAATCAAACCACAGAAATCATGCCTTTGAATGTTGCCTTAGAAATAATCAAAAGTAGCACATATAGCTGAGATAGGAGGAAAGCAGGATTCAGAATGCCCGTGTATGTTGCCCAAGGCCAAGCAGCTAGTGACTGGCAGAACCTCCAGGGAAATGCAGTTTCCTTATGTCTACAGATATTCTATGTACTGAGTTTAAAGTTGACAGTGGGATAATTGTGAGCAAAGTATGCAAGGTTCTTAACCTAACTTGGAATCTCTAATAGGATAGACAGTAACCTAGCAAATAATCATAGAAATAAATACATGTAAAATACCACAGCTCTGATGAAATGGCATGTGTTGTAATCATGAAATTATCTAAGAGGAGGAGTTGATCATTTCAGTAGATCAGAGAAATCTTCTCTTAAGATGTGACTTTTAAATTAAAATTGGAAAGAGCGGTATAATTTCACAAAGTAGAAGGATATGTGAGGCAGAATGAAAAGTGTCCCAGGCAATGGAGACAACAACTGAAAATGTCTTTGAAGAGAAGCATGCCACATTTGCAAAATGTAAAAAGGACAGATCTGCTGGTATCTAGAAAGAATGAGAAGTGTATTTGAAGCAAACTGGAGAGGCATACAGGAGTCAGACCTTCTGTGACCTGTTAAAATATTTAAGAGCAATGAGAATGCATTGCTTGTTGTTTTTAATTTTATTTTTAAAGATATGAAGTAACATAAATATGATTTTAATTTTTTAAAAGTAATTCTTAATGCAGGACAAATAAAAGGATTTGAAAGAGGCCGAGGTGCTTGGAGGCAAAATAAAAGGCTATTGATGAATTCCAGGAATGATATGGCAGCATCTAGGAGTAAGATGGTAGTTTTGCATGTGAAAGAAGTAGACACATTTGAACGGTGTTCAGGAGAAAAAAAAAAAATTCACAGAAATGTGATGATGGATTAAGTAATGAAGACTGTAGAAGAGTGTAATATTGTGGTTTCTGGCTTATATAACTGGTGGAATCAGTTGTCATTTACTAAGATAGGGAATGATAGAAGAGAATGATTCTTGAGAGTAGGAATATCATAACTTCAGTTTGATCTCACTGAGTTTAATTTTCCTTTAAGTTAGCCAGTAGGTGATTCAAGTAGACATATGGGTTGTGTGTCTAGAGCAAATAGTGTTTTATGGTAAAGAATTTTATATGTGGAAGCAGTGACAGCTAGAAGTAAAAATAATAATAATAATAATTAATTTTGACAGACAATATAAACCTGATATTAAAATCGTGTTCATCCCAAGCCAATTTAATACAATTGCCTCCTAAAATCCACTTTCAAATATGACTGTTATAAAAATGAAAAATACCTCCTCTTTTCTAAAATTACTGCTAATCTTTAAATTACTATTTAGGAACATTTTGAAATTGTAACTAAAAATTTCGATGTAATTGAAACAAAACAAATAGTGGTATCTGAATAGAATACTATTATATACTTATAGTTCAAATATATGCCAAAATCAAGCCATTAGCCAAGACAAGGACATTTGATTAATTTGTTTTATCAGTAAAGATTTAGGCTTCAGAACCATTAAAACATTTTAATTACCCCAAGTGAATTCTTTAAGACATTGGTGCTTATACCCTAGATGTCAGGGAATGTAAATAGTGCAATTCGGAATTTTTCCTTTAGTTACTATATCCTAGGAATTGTCTTATATGTAAAGTTTATGATGAGGGCTTTAAACTGTATCTCTTACTAAGACTTTATCCTTGTGTAAGTATCATTTGTTCCTTCAATAAAACATAGTGAAGTGATATTATGTGAAAAGCGCTAGGCATACCCTGAATTCTAAGGCAAGAGTTCTTACCTTTTTGAGGTACTTACAATCCATCTGAGTGAGGCCACTTTAAAACTAAAGTGTCGGAAAATGTTATGGGAAGAGAACAGGATTCAGAATCAAGTAGAAGCTCAAAGTTAAGTGTGGTCAGTTCTCCTTGGAGGTGGGTGTTTTATCAGGGTGAAAAGGAGTAGTTCTCTTGCTTCAAACAGAAAAGGTTGAAGTATGAGTTGATGACACAGAGGCACTCTCAGATTCTTATGTCACATCTCTCTCCAGTATCATTTAAGACTTCCCTTTCCTGCCTTGATCCCAGATAACTCAGGCTGTTTTTCCATTGACAAAATGGAAGCAGTGAGAAGATCACGTCTACATGCATCTACTACTGTCAAATTTATCAAATCTTTCCAAATCTATATCCTTGTCTTCTTATTGCAATGCATACACTGTTGGGATTCCTTTCTAAGGCAAAGGGATCCACTTGTGATTTTGATCTTTTCTCTTCTCTTTGCCTTCACTTCAGAAATTATCTCATTTTCCTACTTCCTGCACCAGCATGTTTCTTTCTTTGAGTTATTTTCATCAGCACATGCCCTGGAATTATTATCTTCCAACTTCAAAACTGTCCTTTGACTCTGAATCTTTTCCAACTAACATAAAATTTATTGGCTTTGCTCAGTTTAAGGAAATTATTTGAATTTTTAAATTCTCTGCTTTACTCCTCCCTTTTTTTCTTTCACAGTACCTCAGACATGATTAAAGTCTCTTGCCTCCACTGACACAGCCCTTCTCAGGATCACTGATAAAGCCTCAATGCCAAATTCAATGGACAGTTTGAGAACTTCATCTTTCTCAACTATCAGTAGCATTTGAGAGAACTGATCTTTATCTAGATAATCTTATACAGCCTCTAACTTAAAATTTGCATGTATATATATATGCTGCAAACTCATCTCTCTAGCCTATATCTTATTCCTTAACTTCATAAAAGTATCTCCTCATTTTTTTTGCACTTGGATGTCTAGGAGAGACTTCAAAATTAATGTGCACAAAACAAAACTCTTTCTAATCCTCGCATGAAACCAACACCTTCTGCAACACTTCAGTCTCAGTCAAAAGGTACCTCCATTCTTCTACTTGCTTAGACCAAATCTATGGAATCATCTTTGAGCTTTCTCCATTATATTTCATATTCCAATACATCAATAATACTATTGATTGTCCCACTGAAATTTTATCCCTTGTCTGGCCACTTCTCACTATCTCACTGTGACAATTGTTGCCTATGACATCAAAAATATATCACTTCATATCACTTTAAATTCTTCAGGGTTTTCAAATCTTACTCAGACTGCAATCCAAATTCTATGTGATAGCTTTCTAGGGTGTACAAAATCTGAACCACTGTTATAACCTATAACCTATCTATTACCTCTTTCCCTCTTTCTCACTTTTATTTTCTCACTCTCATTTAAATTTTTTTGTTGTCCCAAGCAAATTTCTACCTCAATGATTGTGTTTTTTCTCTCTGCCTGTGAAATATTCCCCCAGAATTTTCAAGCTCTTTTTATTTTCTTCTAGTGTCTGCTCAAATGTTACCATACCAGGAAGCGTTTTCCTAATATCCTTATATGAAATAATATATACCCAACTTAAGAATAGTTGTCTTGCTTATTCCACTTTATTTCTAACATTTAATCAAATCTCTGTTAATTACATTATACTCATGTATTTTTTTTGGTCTATTTCTGTGTTCAATAGAATATGGCTAAAATGAAATTGTCTGTTTTACTCACAGCTGTATCAATGATGCATTAATTGGTGCATAGCACATATTAATCCTGTAATATTTGCTAAACAATTGAATAACTGACAGACTGAATAAATAAATGAATGAATAAGTGAAAGGAAAACCCAGAGGTTATGGAAAACCTAATGTGCCTAGAAATATGTAAGTTTTAAACTACTACTTCAGAATATACTTAGAATTTGTTCTGTGTTAAAAAAAAAAAATTTAACATAGTTACTATTTTTCTATGTTCACCTTTAAAACGTTAGTACTCAATGTTATTCAAGGTTTCCTGAAATAAATGAGTAATTTTGAGTGTCTATTATGTGCTTAGCATCACATTAAGCAATTGTTGTACAAAATGAAAGAAAAATAGACATCATTGATTTGGGAGAACAACCATTATGCAATACAGAAAAGTAAGTGCTGTGATTGGAGAGTGTAGTTTTAAAATACAAGTAGCAAAGACAGTTCACGTGGTCTTTATCAATGTGCTTAAAGCACCAGCAGGACAAGGTCATCAGTTAAAAAATATTTTTTAAAAAAATTTTGATGCTAGAAAGGGCTCCAAAAAGTTTTTAAAATGGCCTCTATCAGCTTGTTTCTTTAAGTGACATAGATCATAAAAGTCTTTAACCACATTTTTCTAAGGATAATCCTACATCTTTACTTTTATCACCATGCATTCAGTATGAGAGCCTTTCGTTTAATGTTTATGACTGCATTTATCTAAAAACTGGGAGCACTATTGAATGTTGATAGGTAGAAACATCTGCCAATGCAGATCTAAGATTATCTTATACCATTTAATTCTACATGTGCTGGACCATAAAAATTAAAAGTGAAAGTGTTCTTATTCTAGTTCTTACTTTCCCTGACACTAATGGTTTCTTTGATCTTACTCAGCAGCTATAATTGGGACACTTTCGAGTGAGATAACCAGGAGTTTCATTGAGAAGGGAGTAATTTTGTTTCCTGAGGGTATGATTATCCTTTTGGTAATTTTGCAAGCATCATTTTTTAATTCAAATATGATTAGTGGATTCCTAAGAAAAATATATAATATTTCTACTGTGGAAAAAGTAAATTAACTGCCCTCCAAAAGTAAGTTATAAAGAGATCACACTACATGGTAGAATATCTAGTTTTCATTGATGTTAGTATTATAAAAAATGAGATGGGAGCATTAAAAGAGAAATGAGTCGCATTAAGTGGCAGAAGCTGAATCTTCAAAGAACAAAATAAAAGCATGAAAAAAGAGAGCAAAGGATATAGAGAGTTTATAAATTTTCTCAGTAAGTACAGTGAAGCTTTCGTAGAATTATCCCTTTTTACACATTGGATCATTTCAGAGAGAAGGATTGCTTAGAAAGCATGCAGAAACAGGCAAAAGTCAGTGGAGGAACAAAAGGTAATTTGAATGAGATGGATCAGAAAACAAAAAACAAACAAAAACTTCTAAAAATCTATCTCTAATACAGTCTTACAAACTACCTATGAATATCTTGACAGAAAATTGAATGACTACACTTTTAGTATATTGCTAATACAGGCGTTTTTTACTTATGCAAAATGTATAATATTTAATGTAATGATATAATGTCTAAATATACATTTAATTATAAATCAAATTATTTTTACCACATGTATATTGGATAAATCATATAATATGTTTTGGTTGACACAAAATGGAGATGTGTGTCAGTGGAACTGTAGTAAGTTGAGCAAATTACTTTGTGTTATTATTTTCCTTGTTGCCTATAGTTGTGATGGAATAAACATTTGATGATGAAAAACAGCTTAGTTTTGGTATTGTAACATTTTTTAGCCATGGAATTGTTGATTAGTTCAATTTAGATTATTTTTTTCTATTCTTTCTGTGAAATTATTTTTAAGTATTAATATTTATATAATATATAATATAACAATAAAAAGTAATAAATATTACTTTTAAGTAATTATTTTATGTGCACAAATTGTCAGGGTGTCATCTGGAAAGACAAATGTGGAATTTCATTGTAAACTTTATCCAAGTGTTTTATTGTAACCTTGATTTAAGTGTACACAATAAATTGTACAGTGTTCATTAATATAGCATATAGTTTTAAGAATTCAGAAGAAGACAATAAGAATTTTGGATGATAATATCAAGAGAAATATTACAGATTCTCATAATCCCTTTTAAGAGTAATTACCCTAAATGATATTATGCATAATATTGCTGAATTTATGCCAAAAAAAAGCTGAATTCACATGAGATTGAAAATGATTCATAGCTGATCTATACAGTAACTTTATACATTGGGGAATTCTTTTTCTTTCAGCTGAACTTGGAAAAATGTCTTTGTCTTCTTAAATAAATACATTAGGAACTTTTACTTCAACAAATAGCAACGAAATCCTGTGAACCTCAAGGGGTTCTACCTTTGGCTTCCATTCTTTCATTCTATAATGCAATGTAATTTCACCATGAGCCTCTGATAAACTCACCACATGGGAAAAGGATGAAATTATTCTAATCAGATATAGGAAAATATGACTATGGCTTTTAGTTTTCAGAAACATAGATCTCCTAGGTGCTAGAAAACAAGTTTGCCCTTACTAGAACTTCTTAGTATCTTCCCTTCCTGTCAATATGGTCTCACAGCAAAACTGAAAGTGTATCAGTTCAGAATTATCCACATTTTCACTCTGCTTGATCCTTTCAAGACTTAAGATAATTGTTGTGTGATCCTTATATGTCCAGAAAGAGGATAAATTGTATATCTTTATATCGAGATGTAAAATATAATTTTATTTATTTTTACAGAAGAAGAGAGCAACAAAGACCAAAGTTTCTCTGTCACCAAGCATAATACAGCCCTGGACTACATCTTACTAGAAGGCTTGGAGTAAGTGTATACTACCTCCTTTGTCCCCTACTTCTGTTTCTGCTATCAACATTTATAAGCAGAGACAAGTCAGTCCCAATAATGCTCACCTTCCAGATCTTTGAGTCTAATTTTATGTAATGCTGAAAACATAGAAATCATTCCAAAATAATTATGGTTAAAAATACCTCTGCTATTGAAAATTGCATAACCAAGACTGACTGCAGGAAGCATCTACAATAACCGAACTCAGCCCTTTTTCCAGCTTGGCAAACTGAGTGAATGATCTCAGTATGGATCAAAATCAGAATGATATAAATGTCTTTTTATAGTTATAAATGAGGCATATATTGGAAGAGAAAAATGTTCTAAGAAAAATTTAGTAGAAGCGTTGGTCCCTAATTCTGATGTTCAGATAAAGAATGCTGGCTGAGGAACAGCAGAATGGATAGGACATTAAAGCTTTGGCTGGATGTCCAGATAGAATTTATTAAGTGTGTGATATTCATCTGAATGGCGTGACGATTCCAGTTCCCCTAAAGATGACATTCAGTAAATGTTCACAAATCTAAAATTGCTCCTATTCTATATTGGGAAGACATCTAATATATAAACTAAATTTATGTTCTTTTTTCTTCCAAATACATGTTTTTATTTTTGGGGGGGGTATTGTCAATTATATGTTTTTCTAATGAGTATACTTGAATGAAATTATTTAATAATCATCTTTCTGTGCTCATAGTAAAATTAGTCTATAACAGAGAGATACAGAAATAATTTGATTACTTAAAAAAAATGGGATTTATTTCTCTTTTATGTACTAAGTCAAGGTCAGTATTATAGTTGGCTGACAGCTCTGCTCCGTGGAGGCATGGTTCTGTTCTCTCTAATATCCAACTCCACAAATTCTGACAGATATTTAAAGCTGGTTTATCTTTCCATCATAAACAACTATATTTTAACTTATTTAGAAACTTTTTTTGTCTTTAGACTTCATTATTTAATCCATCCTTAAGGAAGCAGATTTTGGGGTTTGACTAAAATAAACAGTTTAGAACCTGTGATTGCCCTCTGATAAAATATTCTTGGATTATTATATAGTGGTTACATCTTCAGAATCTGAGGCAGACTGCATGAGGAATATGTCCAGCTTTGTTATTTATTAACAATGAGAATTTAAGCAAATTATTCAATCACCTGTTTATTTATTCATATCAGAAATGCATGTAATAATAGTCCTACATCAATAATACATTAAATCAATTAATAAATTTAAAGAGCTTGGAGGAATAGCAAAGCCACAGTAAATGCTCAATAAGTAATATTAAATATTGTACATTAAAATAATATGTACCTTGACGTAAAGTAAGGAATAAGTAAGGTATTGTCTTTTTCGTTTGCTGTTTTATCTCTAATGCCCAAAGTGCCTGGTAATAAATTTCAAGGCATTCCACTAAAATATTCTTACATCATTTATCTATTTGTTAATATAAATAACTCAATATTCAAAGTATGGTTTGATGTAATCAATACAGAATAGCATTTGCAAACTAACATACTGGGATGAATCTGTCTAATCTGTATGCTGGATGTGCTACTTCGTAAAGTTTATTGAACCTCCGAGTCTCATCTTATTGTAAAATAATATTAATAAAAGCGCATCTCTGAAATATTATTTTAGGATCAGGTAATATGATGTGCCTAAAGTGATTAAGGTTCTGCTTAGAAAAATGATAAATATATTACTGGCATTATTACTACTGTTATTTATGACTTACGATTCAATAATCATTAAAAGTATAGAGTTTTTCTTTATGCTATAATTCCATTAACAGTCACTAGGCCTACTTTATCCTCTTGTTGTTTTGTCTTTCATTAACTTTTAAAATGCTTGTTTTCTCAGTAGACATTTTTTATACAATTTTATATTCCATCTGCTCCCACTGGCATATAATTGCAATGAATGCCAACTGGTGATTCATCCCAGTGATTTAAGAAACAGTGTTCTTTAGATATAAAATCAAGTAAGCCATTTTTTTTTCTGAGATCAATTACTCATGTCTTTCATCCTTAAAAGAGAGATTTAACAGGGCTGCCACTGAGTAACCTCTCAGAAACATAGTCTCCTCCAATATCTTCTTCACTTAAATGAATTATTTTTTTGACATCCTGTCCCAGAATAGCAATACTTCTTTCAGATATTTGTTACAGGTCCTCTAAACACAGTTGCTGACGAAGGTCTTCACAGATTCTTTTATACTTACTTCTTTCATTCACAAAGGATAACAAGTAATCTTTGATTTTATTATTATTATTCAAGGCATCCTATTAGTGGAAACAATCTCTTTGGAAAAATTGCTATCACTCATTTAATTTTCTCTCTGTAGAATCATTTTGAACACCTGACTTCTGTAAGGTAAGGGTTATCTTGTCTGCTCTACTCTTTGAAGACAAGGAATATTCATCCCACATATCTTCATTCAGGTAACCAACAAATATATGTTAACTAATTCCAGAGTGTTGGCATGTGCTATGTGCTAAGAATAAGTGAATAAGTAGGATTCGTTCTGTGTTTTTCTGGAACTACCAGACTAATATGGGTGACAGCTGAAGATGAATAAAGGCGAGAAATGTAGCTAGTGCGCTTAAAGCTTATAATACATGGATGTACTTTATTAAATTTTGAAAAACAAAGGGATATGTTTACATCTTACTCAGGATATTAATTAGATTGACTTTTGAATTTCTTAAATGCCCCTCAGTTTACTTTTAGTCACTATATTTTAAATGACAGCCTATTACCAAGAAATAGGAGTAATTTATTTCAGAAATATAGGATTCTTCTCTCTCATATTTTCTACTAAAACAGTGCAAAGATGAATGAAGTATAAAAACTCACTAAATTATCAAAAAGATCACATTTCCTGAGAATTTATTAACTTTAGACTTCAGGAATCCAATAGTCTTTATATTTCTACAGGTTTTTTATTGCCATAACACTAAAGTCTAAGAATTTTTATGTTTTTGGTGTAGTATATATATATTTTTGGAGTATGAAAAAATTTCATAATCTTTGACCTTCCAAATGTTTTATAATAATATACTGTCCATGTAGGTTAATTTCCTACTTTCTTGATTAGTCAGAATGTTATTATCACTAATATAGAAAATTATAGTTTCATCACAGATATATAGAATTGGCAATATGTTAAATTTCCAAATTTCTTATGAAAATTTAAAATATTGAATTTATACAAATTGACTATTTTGGTAATATTACCTTTCAAAAGTAATTTAAAATCATTTCTCTTCAGATTTTTTTTTATTTATAATTGGTATGACAATTTTTTTAAAGTCTCTAAAGCAAATCACAGTCCTATAACATATTCAGGTGAGAAAGAGATACTCTCTGCCTTGAATTATAAGAATGATTACCACAGTCAGGTCTTTTGGAAAGAGCTGACACATACGATTATTCAGCTTGCTCAGACTCCCCTTAGGAGATTCTTAGGAGACCTCTTTAAGTCAATTGAGTGATCTGCTGACTGACGAGCTACAAGGAGGGTATTAAACAAGTTTTGTACAAAGCACAATGTTTCCATTTGCTTCCAAATTTTAAGGGAGGTATTATATGGAATCTCCAGGATAGAATGAGTATGGCTGTCTCTCCAATATGCCTGAGCATGTGTATAAAGTTGGCTCTCGACTGAGAGCTCAATGTTTGTGGAAAATAATAGGGAAATAATGTTTGCATCTGTAGGAATTCAGACTCTTTTTGGAAACTTGTTTTAATTTCTGTGGTGCTTTTAATTTTTTTGCTATTAATTTTAGTGGTGCTTCTTAGCTTTAGGTTTCAAAGGTTGTCATTATCATTTATTTCACCAGTAATGATGTTGTAGACTCTTATGAAAGTAATACAGAGAATTGAGCAAAATCATATACATTCTGGAGCCAGAGTGTGGTTTTGAATCCTCAGTCTTCTTTCTTTTAGTTGTGTGACCTTGAAAAAATAATTCTCTATCATTTGTTTTCCTCAACTGTGGAATACAAATAATAATGATATTAACCTCAAAGTGTTTTCAAGGGTAATAAATGTATTCACAGACATAAAGCACTTAACATGATTCCTGACACATAAGTTCACTCAGGAAATATTGGCTTTATCTGTACAGAGTGTTTTGGATGTTGAGTGGAACTGACACTAAAGTCTCATAATATACAACCCTGATGGTTCTTTTCTATTGCCTCATCAGATCAATTTTCCAAGCTTCTTTGATCTGCTCTATTTTGATCTGCTCTGTGCTGCAGGATGCTAAAATCTAGACTGTGCTCCTGGGCTTTCTTGTCTTCTAGTTTCCCATGGGGTTTAGCCAATGGAAAATTCCAGAAGTAAATAAAAGAGCAAGAGGAGAGAGAAGTCAAAATATTGATGACTTCTTCTCCTTGTCATGGTGTGCTATTAGACAGATGTTTCTACCCACAGATGCTGACTAGGGATCCTATTCCAAACTTTATTTCTGTGACATTACTCTTCTCATTATTTTTGGACTTGTCATTTGTCACTGGATACTTCACTCCCCCTTGTTGGTTCTCTTAACGCTGTCCATTCTTTTGTATAGAATTCCTTTCTTCAGTTAAACACATTGAACACCTTGAGTATAACATCTTTCTTGATGAATTAAATATAAGACAAGAACAAAAATGTGTCATGAAAATAAATACTTCTTTGAGACTCACTAAGAAATTCCTGAAATTTCTCTGCTCTCCAGTCACCAAGCATAGACTCTTGACCTAATTGTATGTGCTTAAGATTACAGAGAAGCAGAAGGATAGTCAGAGGTTGAAAAGGATTACAGTTCTGGAAAGTTGTCTGAAATAGCTAGAGGTTCTTTTTTATGAGTATGATATCTTATCCTACAGAAGCCTAGCCAGGCTTGTTCATGTAGGGAAGAACTATCTCTCAGGGCAAGACAGAGCTGCAAGTCTTCTTGAGGTATGGGCTCAGAACTTGCACTAATAACCTCTGCCATATTTTATTAGTTTAAAGCAAGTTGAAATGTCAGCCCAGATTCAAGGCATGAGGAAATAGATTATAATTTTTGATGAATGGTGTAGAGAAAGTATGTCCAATTTTTTTCAGCCTACTGGAGTTCTGCCATCCCAACTCAGGTGAAGTGTTGTTCCAAGAGAATCAAACATAATTCATACAAACAGATTAGGGATATCTAAAGAAATAAAGTTTACTCCTTTTCTATCTTTAACTAGATGCTTACTAAACTGCTGAATAGGCAACTTGTTCTATTTTTGTCATCAAAGTAGAAAGAAAGAAAAACCAGAACAGAATACCTTTTTGGGAATATCTAATGTGTCTTGTAATTTTGGATGATGAGGAAAATTCTGGAGGTTTTTTCCACTACTGTTTAGATGGTTAAAGCTATGATACTGAAATAGCCATGATAATGGGGTAAAAACAAATCATGGAATGACAGTGTGCCTGCAGAAAAGAGGGAGGTTATTTCCCAACTCTTCAGTCCTGCCTGCCTCCTTACATTCTCTGTGACCTTAGAAGGCAAAGGGAAGTATCTTAGAACTTCTGAATTTCCATGTGAAGGAACACAGAAAACACAGATAATTTGTTTGGAGTAAAGAGACTAATGATCACTAGAAAATGAGAAAATTAATTTGTAAGTGTGAAGACAATTGGTCAAGATAGTAAATGATACTACACAGAAAGTGACTCTGCCTAAAGACAAAGAAATGATATTTTCATAAATACTGTTAAAGTTTGATAGTAATTTTTCTCTGTTGTCTTTGTAAGTGTTGTCTTGAGTTTTTTAATCCTTTATGCTATCAAAAATTTAATATTTGGACTAGTGTTATTAACACAAAAAAGTGACCATCATTGGTTTAGTGGGTATATGATTTTATGTTAGACGTTGAACTGGGAAGGAATCTTACTGTCATCTTTGCTCAACTAATTTCTAACACAATGCGTGGATCATACTAAACACTAAAACACTTGTAGAAGACAAAACCATTAAACATTGTATCCTTATGAAATTCTGCAGCTTAGTATAAAACAGAGTTTAGCAAAATGGCCTTAATAATATTTGTAATGTTTACATGCGCAAATACTTTTTTAAAATTTTCCTTTGAAACTACTTATTAGATGCTAATCAAAATATAATAAAATGTATATGTTTAATTATTTTCCCACTGGAAATTTTATACTTGCTCCAAAGAGGTATCTAAGAAGTTTCACCAGGATTTTGAGTCCAGACTTCATTTTTCATCAATGTATTTGACAGAGTCACGTTATATGCATATACACGATTCTTTTTAATTACAAAGAGTTTTAAAGTTGAAGATTTCTCCTTTAGCTATGTATATTACTGAAATGACTGATGAAGATGGATACATGACAACTCTAAAAATGGAAATGATAGAAAATATAATTTAAATAAGATAAACAGGATGAACCAGGGAAGGGTGTGTATTCTCTCTTCCTGTTTACTGTCTCTGTGGCCACTTTTTCTCCTATAAATATGCATTGATAGGCTTTGCATTCATTAAAGACATTTGTCTAATAAGATAATGAATACTATAAGCTCACATGAGAACTTTCATATGAGCATATTATTCCTTAAATCATTGTCCTCTTGGTTCTCAGCAGATTAGAACTTATTTCTTATGGTTGATTTTATTCTCTTTGGGATTTAATTTTAAAATAAATTTTAATGAGGAATAGCTTTTCCTCATAAATTGAAGAAGAATAAGGATGAGCTTTCTTTTATTTTTTCTCAGATCATAATTCTACTTTTAAAAAAATATAGAAAATGCAATTATCCTTTGAGATTTGTAGCATATTTTTTAGCTTGAGGCTTTTTTGTTGTTGTTCATTTACATTTACTGCTTTCCTCATGGACCCCTCATAGAAATCTTTAGAAAAGAGTTTTTATCTCAAAGATGAGCAGAATTTTCTCTTAATCTTAAATTCACATCCTTGAACCCAATTCTCAAAGGTGTTTTTGCCACATATGCAGTAATTTATCAAAAATAGATACCTAAAATTGTTAAGTACACATTCGTTTTCCTTTTGAAATATTATTTTATTTATAGACTTTTGTAGCTTGTTGGCATGAATATTTATTCTTAAAAGGAAGATGCATATAGAATTTAGAGAATAAATAGACCACGTTTTTTGTTAAGCTGCTGAAAATAACAACAAATCATGCTAATTGATTAATTTGTTCATAAATGAACTAAAAGCAAGCAGTTTAGTTCTTTTAATTTCAACTGAATTAGAGTTGATTTTTAAATAAAATATTTTAGGAATTCAGATCACTCTTCCATTTAACATAGATTTGCATTTAAATATCTTTTAACATTGTTTTTAAATTATTTGTTATTCAGTGAGTAAAACTGATGGTTATTGCATTAAAGTTTTAATGAATAAAGGTTGAGAATATTTAATATAATTTCATGATTATAAGTATGAGAGTAGATTAGTAATGAAAAATGCAGAATATGATCTTTCATTATAGCTGGAAGGTTAAGGAATTAATTTTACAGACCATGAAATAGAAATAACTTCTCTACTATTTTATTAACCAATGCTTAGATCAGTATAATCAACTTTCCTATTCAGAGAATGTCTATTCTCTTATTTAGTGGCACTAGATCTAAATTTCCATCAGTGCATTAGGTTAATATAATGCAATAAATAATACCCAAGTAAGAAGTAGATCGTATTACATGATTATTTCTTGATAAGATGCCTTACACCATTAAGCAAATACATTAACAGTTCTGAATCCGAAACAAGTGTGAATTTGTTAGCTACAATTTTTTTATAAGTTAGTTTATTAACACAATGCTACCAATATAGGAAACCATCATTCACCAGGAAAACAATGGCAATATTTAGAATACTGAAAGCTTCACAAACAGTTCTTTCCCATTGGTTGTGTAAGTTATAACTCAAAGTATAATCTTTTCTATAAAAAGCAAAATCTAAAAGTACAAACACTCAGATAACACATATGGACAGTCATCTAAATTTTCAGAATAGTTACGTAGATGCAAACAGTGACTGGGGATTGATATATGAACTTCTGTTTAGCACAGTATATTTTCTTGTTTTACACTTGGTAATGTATAGAGATTCCAATAACTAAAAAAATGTTAGAACACTCTAGAAAATATTTGACTTTTGACAAATTTAAACTTATTCTGGGGAAAGGGTATGTGGGGCAGAGGGAAGGGCCATCAAAATTCCCCTCTGATTCTCTTGTGTAATTTGATTTAATTGGATACACGTGGCAAAACAAAAATAAACAAACAACAACAAACAAAACAAAGCAAAAAAACTAACAAAAAACATGCATTTTATTCATTGGTCAGAGAAAAAAGTAATGAGATTAATGATACCATTACTCACTTCTCTATTCTTTCGTCTTACTAAGATGTTTCCAAGTTCCAGATTGTCCTCTAGAATGAATGTGGCTAATGACAAGTATGATGTTCAATATTCTTTCTTGGAATTAGACTTAATTGCTGCTAGGCCCCATCCTCATTTGCTTGTTCTCCAGATTAATTCAAAAGTGGTCTTTTAAAAGTTTCAAAGAAATACAGGATGTAAGGTCTCACTTCTGACCTTAAATCTCTGTTGTTTAATAGTGCTTCCTTTGCACGATCCTGTGCAGAGCAACAAAGCAAGCTGCCCACTCTTACCTTTCTTCAAGGCGTGAATACAAATTTACCTGTTATTGTTAGTTTTAACAGATGAGTCAAAATAAGCTCAACTATATTTTAGTTTGAAAGGAAAAGCAGACTTTTGTAATCCTGCACACACTCCATGTGACTTATATTCTAAGGCAAAATAATAGTATATAAAATTCTGTGGGTATGTTTCCCATCAAAGATTAATTTTCTCATTTAAGGAGAAATAAGCAACAGAAATCTCTTCTGTATTGCTGCATTTTAGTTTTTACAGTTAGCAACTCTTTTTTTGGGCATTTTCTTAACATTTTTTATATGTTTACATTAGTAAAAATATTGATTATTGGATTCTTTTCTAGAAAGCAGAGATTACATATGTTGTTATATAATAGAAAGGACAACAGTGATGGAAGTCTCCGTTGCTCCATCCAGGGTATCCTTGACATTCATGTCATTAAAGATGATAATGAAGCATTCACTCCATTTCTGGCTCACTGTAAGTGCAGAGTAAATCTTTGTTGTGTGTACCCCACTGAACTACTTGTTTTATACTATGGTAGAGCATAGATTTTTAATATGTTGTCTTAATATATTGAAGTTGTAAGTTAGCTTTTGCTATCTATTATTAGATATTATGGCTTCAGATTCAAGTACCGTCCTTTTCTAGAAACTGTTTGTGTAATTTCAGACCCTTTTATTTACAAGAAAAATATTTCATTTTCTTTGTTTTTTCAAAACCCCAAATTGTTATTAGATATTTTATTCTAATTTTAAGGAAATTAAATTTGACCTATATTATCTGATGCAAATGCTTAAACAGTTCCCAGCTCAATTCTACTACCATATATTCAGTCTCATAAAATAATGACACGTTATTATATATAATATAGGGTACTAATTAAAATCAGAAGCTACTGAGTCAGGTTGCCCTTTAAAACTTTGCTTCACCTCTTACTAACTTGTGATCTTATATAGGTTTTAGTTCCCTGTTATATAAGGTGAAGACAAAAATAATACCTAAGGAAAAGACTTCTGAGATTTAAGTGAATAATCCTTGTGAAATGATAAATACAAAGCATGGCATTTATAAGCATTCAGTGCATGCAAATGTAAATTTATTCTCCATTTATCAACCTCCTTAAACTTTCAATAGCCAAATATGCACCATACTATAATTAAAATCACAAATATGTTCCAAATAAAATATTGCATTTAATAAATGAATAAAATTAAATTTTGAGCAATTTCATAATGAAAAGAATCATTAGGAAATATCTCTCAAATACTATAAGGATGAGGATAAAAAGGCAATGAAAAAAATTTATTTTAAAATGTTTATAAAATCTGCATGTACATATTATTTAAGATGTTTTTAGCCTTACCAAATTACCATTTTTTAAATATCAAAAACTGAGCTATACTTGTGTGTTATGATCACTTGCTCAAGTAGATGGACTCCACCCAGAGTTTGATTTGGATGTGGGAACTGATGATGCCATGCAATCACACCAATAGGGTAGGGAAGCTTTGTTACTTACATAATCGACATCTCTGAGGAGAGCAGATCAGACCTCTCAAGCAAGTCTAAAATGGCTAGAGAAGGGAAAGTAAGGAGACTTGACCTCGGTTTTTATTATGTTTAGGGGGCTGAGCTGGGTTAGAGTTTGCTCCTGTGGGCAAGACTTGGGTGGTATGAATGTTCTGACTGTACCCAAGAAAGGAATGCGCAGGCTTTCTTATCAGTTTCTCTAGATATGGGGCTCAAGGAGAAGGAAGGTGTGAGGCTTTAAAACTATCAGCATTCAAATATCAAAAAATTATGTCGGTATCCTTATTATACTGTGACCTTAAATTTTAGTATTAAAATTGACTGAGTTTAATTAGGAGTAATTTCTCTACATATTTCATTCAAAGATGGCTTTGGTTTTTGCTGGATATAGTAATTCTCATTCTTTTTTGTGTGTGTGCCAACAGCACCTGGGCTTCCTAGGTAGTCTCCCATCCAAGTACTAACCAGGCCCGACCCTGCTTAGAGCTTCCAAGATCAGACGAGATCAGGCATGTTCAGGGTAGCATGGCTGTCGACTCATTCATTTATTTTTAAAAGATATCATTGTAAAACACATTTGAAGCCAAAAATACTTTTACTTTTTTAAATCTTTATATCATTTCCAAGCCCTAATCACAGTATTTTATCTTTTAGTTACATTTTTTACGTTTTATCTATTTACAAAGTTAATAAATCAATTAATAATTAATTTCTATAGGATCCTTTCAATGAAGTTTCTTTGTTGATATAGCATCCTGAATAAAATAAATCATAATTTGAAATAATACTTTTTATTAAAATCATACTTTTCTCAGTATACTAATCCTGTGCTTAATAGAATAAGGTACCAATATGTTTCCTATAAAAAATAAATTTTAAAATTAGTACATCACAAACTGAGACATTCATGAAAAGTTATTATTAGAGTGGTTGTAAATGTTACAAATATACTCTGATAATTGTAATTTTCAATTCAAATATATGTATAGGCAATATATATTTGATTTGCTTCCAACTGGTGTCATATAAATATGGTTCTAGATCATGTAGAAGTTGATTATTAAGTGAATGTGAGGTACTGAATTTCTAAATATATGAATGGTATTAAATAAATTTTGTGAGGATCTATATACTGAAAAGTAGTATTGAATAGACATGATGAAAACAAATAGACAAAAATGATATGTTTATATTCATCTCAAGAATGTGATCATTTGAAAATGTTTTTCTTATAATACATATATGAAGTTATTTATTAGTATCAGTAATAATTGTACACTAAATTTATAATAATTAAAAAGCTAAGAAATAATATTTATAATAGCATTTATAAATTTTTAGAATTCTGGGCAATGTTATATAACAGGAGTTACAAACTCAAGTGCCCAATGCCTATGAGGATCAAGGAGTTCATATAAATTAACGAAACAGTTAAGTGTCCATAGGAGAAACTTCTGGTGACCAAAGAGTTAAAAGACTTTGAAAATACTAATGAAACTTCAGGGTACCAAATACATCTAGAACCAAAAAAATAAAAATAAATGAAACATTAATAACCAAGGAATATTTTTTTTTTGTTTTAAAATATAGTGGAATTATCATAATAGATAAAAATAAGCAGTAACATCCTATGGGAGATATATAGACCAAATCATCTGAAATGTCGTGGGGAGGAGGAAGGAAAGCAAACCGAAAGTACTTGACATGAGCTATGGGACTCAGGATTCCAACTCTGAAGGACAGATTCAGGAAATGCCCAGGTTGACGAAGTGGGGAGGTTAATGGGGATGTACTTGGCAGAGAGGGCAATTAGTCTGTCTCATTGGAGAGGTTCAGTGCCTGAAGATAAGGTTGCTTAAAGATGAAATTAGATCTCTGCTTCTTTGTGCTTCTGAATCTCAAGATAGAGCATTTAGATGATTGACAAAGAGTTTAGAGCTGAATTAGTAGAAAATATGCATAGAAAACCAAGCAAATAATAGCAGGGAAACCATAAACCATATCATATTTAATTTTGATTACATTACAATTAATTAATGTGAAAACAAACCCACATATTTCTGGAAGCTATTTATAATACATGTTATTGAAAAATGATTACTATCAAAATCATATGATTATGTGTTTAGAAACTATAAAAAATTTTAAAAAGGAACAAAATAAAAATACATAAAAGAAAACTATCACAGACATGAACTGACAATTTATTAAATTAACTGAGTGACATATAAGTATAAGGTGAGTGCATAATCTCATTAGTAAATTTTTCAAGAAAATCCTGGGGGAATGGAAACTTTGTAAGTAAAATATATTGACTTTTAAATGCTGGCAATAATATGGTGATTTTTGTCCCAGTTTTTAACATTATATATGCTAACACTATTCTGTCAAACAACAACAAAGACTGCAAGTCAGAAAAGACCCAATGGCTGTGCATGGATGTTTTGATTATACAGACTTAAAGAGCTGGTGTTTCTATTTCATATAAACTATCAATATTTATTCTTAGAAAAAGTTACACATTATTACTAAAATTTGGAAAGCAATTAAACATATTTTAGTAAAAAAAAAAAAAAATTAGTGTTTTTAGCTAGCTTTTACCCACATTCTACTACCCAAGTATAAAAAATTAGTGGGCTAAGAGCAGTCCAATTGGAAGATTACAAAAATAATTAAAACTTAAGAAGAGAAGGCTATTATTTTATTTATTCTTTCTGTTTTGATTCTGACATTTGGAATTTATGGCCTGAAATCTAATAGAATGCCATTACCATATTCTTTTAGAAACCAAGATCATTGAATGATATTTCAGATCAATATGAGGCTTTAAAAAAACTGGAAGAATTATTTACACTTTTCTGTAATTTTGAAAAGACTTTTCAGGTAGTAACTTAATTATTATTAACCAGAATTCAACAAACAGTACTTGGATTTAACAGTTTAGGCTATAATCAATACTGTGTTGAAGGAATGCTCATTGTTATAAATTTGAGCACATTTTTTGTTTGTTTGTGTTATTTTAATTTCCTATACATTTATTATATTTTACCAAATTAAGAAAAATGTCATATCTAAATATTGAGCATATCATTTGACATTTGGCAAATACTTGCTGCATATCAACGAGGTATGAGGCACCAATCTAGGCACATGGTATATTTTAGTGAATATAATAAATGAAAATCGTGGCCCAAAGGGACAAACCATTGTTGGAGGTGGTCATTGAGAGAAAACAACCTCTGGTTGACATGCAGACTGGGCCTGGGCAATCATAGTCTACTTATTCTATCCTCTGTCCTTGGGATGTACGTTCTGCCATCATTCTCACACTAGCTGTTTTAAAGATGCAACCTTGAGACAGTAAGATGTGAGAACATTTGGACAGTATATGTGACTAAACGAGCTAAGATCTTCATATAAACTTTTAAGATTTTGGCAGGTGGGTGCCAAGATCTACTTGTCTTGGCAGGTGGGTGCCAAGACAAGCCTCCTACATAAATCTCCTTGCTTATTAAACCTGCCACCTACCAATCTGGAGTGGCCTGCCTCACCTTCTATACACATGCTCCAGTCTGCAAACCAATAACTATTCTGGTAGAAATAGGCAGGCAAAAAAATTAAATGATAGATAAATTATGTATCATATTGAATGGTGATATTCGTTGTGGGAAATAATTATTTTAAAATAAATCAAGAAAGGAGAAATGGATTTGGGTGATTGCAGTTTTAAATATATTGTTTAATATTGTTCTCACTTAGAAATGATATCTGAACTAGGACTTGAAGGAAGTTACACAGTTAATTTCATGAATATCTGGGGGAAGATTGTTCCAAGGAGAGTGATCAGTTCAAAGGGAAAATACTTAGCATTTTTAAGGAACAACAAAGAGCCTAGAATAGCTGAACTAAAATGAGTTAAGGAAGAGGAAGAGAATAACATCAAAGAGATAATGGTAACCCAATCTGGTAGATCTTTTGTGAGGACTGACTTTCACTGTGAAGGACAATCAATGTTTCTAAAAGAGAAATGAGATGCTCATACTTACCTACAACAACAACAACAACAACAAGAAATCAAATAATTTTAAGCGCTCAGTGTTTTTTCTTTTTTTTTAGCATTAAATTAAATCTTTGATATGTGTTAGCTATTGGTGGTAAAAATATTAAAATAGTATTAGTTTTCAAAAAAATTTACAACATAGTAACATTATAGAACATAAAAATGCGTGTTTATGAGTTGTTAAGTATTTACTATTTAAAAAGGCTTGGTACCAGACTAGTCGATGTTAAATTTTAAAGTAAATTTCAACTAAGAATCAGCCTTTGCTGTGACATTTGCTCCTTAAAGGATGAGTACTAAAAGAGAAAGCACAGAATAATTCATGGCACATAAAATGGATAATATGTAATCTCCTTGTGAATTTTCATCTTTTAGTTTAGGTTTTATTCTCCAGGCCAAAATAGGGCAAGTTTTCTGTGTGGCAATCTTTCAAAGATTTGCAAAGAATTATTATACACAATTCTCCCTCTCTCTTCTCCTTCTTTCTTATGTCTGAAAGTCCCCATGTTTTGTTTTTTTTCTGGACAGTCTTAATCCGTTAGTAAAACTTGACATTCCTTAAGGTTTCTTATTTTTAGCCTATATGTCACTACTTCTTTCAAGATTTCCTCAAACTTTTAATCTATTCAATAAAATGACCAATTAAAAAACTCCTCTAGTTTGTTGATGCACATTTTTAAATGTTACCCAGAATATATTCCATGAATTGTCTGATCATTAAAAAAAAAAAATCAGAGCTAATAGTTCTCATTTTGATAACTATATTATAGAGGGAAAAAAAGGTGATTTAGATATTTTTCTTCATCTACGTAACATTACTGACACATACTTCATTTACTGTCAAAATTCACTGGTTTAGTCCTATATTAAAGAATTATACATGAATGTAAAGTTAATTATTCACAATATATTTATAATATTTTATATTCCAAATGTGTCCCCTATCCTGTTGATAGTAGACACCAATGGTTCAATAAACATGTCCATATTTAAGTGATTGAAGCAGAAAATAACAGTTTATACTAAAAAGCTTTTATGGTCCCACAATATTTTAGTTCCAAATCACATGTGGTAACTTAGCAATTTTTCCCTGAGTAAATAATGTTTTATCTTTAAAGATGTAAAAAACTTCTGGTATAAGTGAGATTAGAACTGCTCTAGGAATTAAATAAAGTGAAGTTTATTTTTATAAATACTATTTTATTTCATAAAAATACAAAAATATAAATATACATTTATAAAAATATGAATGAATTAACACCAAGACATTCTTCAACTAAATAAATATGGCAGTAATAGTCATTCCTATTTCTTTAAGGATATATATATATATATATTTTATATTAATTTACAAAGCAGTTGAACGATGTTTCATTTAATAGTAAAGGTGATTGTAAGTCAGTTAAGAAAACATTTATAAAGTTCTTATATCTAAGAAAAGGCACAAAAAGCCTTTTATATATTTCTTATTGATTATTGATGTGATATACTTTTCTTCAGAGATTGTTAGGCAAAGAGGGTGAACTGATTATTACTTTTTAAAAAATCTATATCATTCGTATTCATTCACAGGAACTTACTGATTAAGCAAACCCTTACTAAGACAACACCTACGTATTGTTTGTAATTTCGATTTTTAAAAAGTTTTCCTCCAAGGTAGAGAATACAGGCCACTTAATCTAGTAACAAAGAGTACTTTCACTAACATAGATCAAGTAATACAACACTCAATCTCTGTCACTCTCATCACCCCCATACATATCGGCAAGTTTTTTAAAACGAGGCCCCCAGTCGCTGAGGTAATCATAATCTTGGTTGCAATCTGCTGTGAGAGACTCTAAAGAACTGAGTGAATCTGCTATGGAATCATTCCCTTCATAGGCGTATGTGGCCAGTGAATCATAAGGAGGCGCGCTTGGGTCTGAGTCATTTTCTTTTAATCTTCGATGGATAAAATCTTGTACATCAATGTTTTCCCACAAAGGCACAGTCCTTCTTATCTGGAAAATAGTTTCAGGCATTACATCCCTTCTAAGTTTACTGTCTTCTCTTGCTTCTGGATTCCTTAATGTGCCGATGTCAAAAGCTTGAGTATCTTCTTCCCCGCCCCCTTCGTCATTGTAAGTCACGATGTTGTCTCGGACATCGTCTTTCGAAATTATCAGAGGTTCCTTCTTTCTTTGCCTCTTCAATGCAGCAAATAGCACAACTAAAACTATTAACAGAGGGAGGGAGAGAGGAAGAGAGGAAGAGACGGAGGGAGGGAGGGAGGGAGACGAGATGAGATTCCATGATTCAGGTTTAAATTAAACATAGCACATTTCTATGAATGAAGTTTGTGTGGTGTGAGAGGTGCTAAGATTGGATAAAAAGAGTAACTATCTTATACAAATACAGGGTGCTTTGGGCCAATGACTGGATGAATTGAAATGATAAAGAAGCAAATATTACAGTGCCATTTATTTACTTTCAAGACTCTCCTAGGGAAGAGTTCTGGCATTGAAAAAGCTTTATGCAATTATGGCTAATGCATTTAGCCAGCTGTAAATATATGGTACCTCATTCCTCCTAAAGGAAAGTTTCTTTAAAAGTACTAAAATTCTAAAGCTATGATAATTATTATCTCAAGAGAAATTGACTATCAATATTTTCTTAGTGACTCAGGGGAGTAAATGCAAAACATTACTCATATATATATATATATGCATATATATGCATTATATACATATGTTATAGTATATATATATTATACATATATACATATGCATAAATGCATACATAATATATATAACTATATATGACAAGTATATAACAAATAACAGATAACAAATATATATGTATATACATATATATAAATATGTATGTGCTATTGAACTCATCCCTTTACATAGCTGGCATCTATTTAAATTCTTTTATAGACCTGGCTTTGAAAGTTTGCTTAAGGTTTGAAATATAACTCTAGAGCTACAGTATAAAATTCAAACTCAAACTCATCTTTAACTTATATTTATCTTACAACTCAGATATTATCTTGTTACTGAGAACTTTCTTGACATACAGTTGCAGTCAAGCTTTTTTGCTAAAATGTTAATTTTACTCCCTGTATTTGCTGTATTGTTTTTATTATTTACCTATATTATTACCTATATTGTATATTTACATATGTAAATCATATTATCAAGTTAACTGTAAACCTCCCTACATATATTCTCTTATTTTTCTTATATTACTGGAATTTAACACATATATATATATTTGACAATGAATATATGCAAAATAAATACATTATGTAATAAAAAAGTACATTTAAAAATACAAAAAAACTCATGATTTCCAAAATGTATATTTTCTTTTGAAAATGAACCGTCTTTAATTTTATATATAAGAAAAATTAATAATTAAATTAAAAAATTTCCCCCAGACACATTTACACATTGCGTGAGAGAAATAAAAAATAGGTGTCCCTTACTTTAGGGGCAGATAAATGTTTTGTCAATATTATTCATGTTTCATTGAAAAACAAGAAAATGTTGGCTTAACAATCTTATTATTTCTTTCCTCAGTCTTTGTTTGGAGATTACACAAAGCAAACTCCTTTATATTAAAACTTCTACCATAGCCCGTGAGGCCTCTATAACTCCATTAAAAGCCTATCCAATGCTATTGTTATATTGGCCAACACACTTTCCTCAGATCCTACTAATGGGTAGAAAGTATGAAAAAATGAAAATCATCAGAAGCATTTTAGTTAACCTCCACAGAATGGGGTTTGGTTGCTGAGCTATATTCAGAATCACCTTGAAGAAAATTTTCAAAAACTGTTCAGTAGAAACGAGACATCTATATTCTATTAAAAAAAGATGAATATAAGTTAAATCTAACATAGGTTTGAAATCCAACAATCTAGTGAACCATGCTATAGAAAAAGAGTTTTCTTTCTAAACTAATATTGGATTAATTTAAAAATTCTCTACTTTTTATAAATAAAATAACAACTATATAGTCATTATTTTAAGGGTTTACTAGCTAATATAACATTTACTAACCCTCACAAATTGTCCTTGGAATCTGTTCTGAGTGTTTTCACCTCTGTCAGGTCAAATTTATTTGCTTCTTTCCCCTATATTAAGGTTGTTATTCTGGGAGTATGGAAAGAGAACTCAGAGGGGCGAAGGTAAAGAACAGAAAAAAGTTCATTATTTTCACTAATCTAGAACTAGAATTTAGCATTTCTTTCTATTATGAATATCAGTAATATCTGTGTCTATTAAACCAATAGAAATCATGTATTTTACATTGCATTATATTTACAACACATCTCAAATGATCATTAGACTTGCACTAGAACAAGGCACATATGACTATAATCAAGCATATTTTGCTTTTTCTGTTTTTTATTCAATTTGGATAAATGTATTTTTGTTTTGTCATATATATACATATATATATATATAACTTTTATAAATTTAAATTATTATTCTATATTAGGTACATAAGCTTTATCTGACTGCCAAAGAAGTCCAAGGAATCAAAAAGGTTAAAAAGCCCTGCCTTAGCTTTTTACCTCCTACTTTGCCTTGTAACATAGGTGTAAACTAAGAACTATACATGTCTTCAAACTATAACAGAGTAGGACTAAAATAATATTTTCCAAGCTATATCATTATCTAGCAAAGAGCAAACTTTTAACTATAGAAATGCATTACTTCTGTCCAGCCATCAATATAAAGACTGAAAATAACAGCAAGACTGCGTTGGAAACTTTGATAATAAAAATAATAGAAAATAACTCTACATTTAGGAAATAAATTGGGAAGGTGAAAAATAAATATGTTTCTTCTATACTGTTCAGGGCATAAAGGTGATAGACTTTTGAGAATAAAATTAAGAAGGCTTCTAGGATTTCTGCATAGAGAAAAATATTATAAATTTAGTTCGATAATATTATAACATCTGAACTTATTGAGAAGGAGTACTTTCATTCCCCACGTATGCATGCATGCCTTTATGTATGTGTGTGTGTATTATTAATATAGAAATAAAAAAATCAAATTTGAAATATACATGTTTTTATGTTCTAAATTAGGAAAGTAGAACTATCTGAGCAAATAAAAAAATATTGAAAGCATAAACATAGCATTTAGCTAAAAGAGTAACCCAAAATTTAATCTCCATGGGGAATATAAAAATATTTTACAAAGGGGTTGAACTTTCTAGCAGCAGGTGGAGATGCAGACTGCTGATGGTGATGGTAGTGGTGGGTGTGTTCTAACACACCCAGAGAAAATGTTTTTCTAAATAGTTAGATACTTATAGTTAAAATAATGTTTTCACGTTGATCAATTACCCACTGAAGTCCTGCAAGGATATCTGGCCAAAGGGATTTCATCCAGATAGTTTGAAAGGATTTGCAGTGAAAAGGAGCCAGCACATATGTGCATTGGAACATAAATTTGGCTAGCTCTCCTGCCCTAAGCATAAGCATTTTGGATGAATACTTGATGGAAACAATTTGGGGGGGAATGTTTTACAGTGGAACAACTGTTTAATTGAATTAAATCGTTGTCCTGTTAGGGCATGCTCAAATAAAACATTTGGTATTGGAAGCATGACTTTATTTAGAAAACATTGCTGAACTAGATATTCCAAAATGCCATAGTAATACTTTTAAAAAATGACCTTAGACTTTTAATTTGGTGTACTGCACCTATATATAAAAAATTTTATGAAAAAAAGTTAGTCTTATTGTGAGCTTAAATACATTTGCCAATTAGTTGTCATATGTATATGACAGTATTCGTTAGTAATATTATTTGCAAGATAGTCTTTGGTTTTGAGAATAATGGTTAAATAGAAGATTCTGAAATCAAATAATCTCAGTCTGAACATTAGTTAAAACACTTTTTAAATGAGTGAATTTGTGTAAGGTTTTTTGCCTTTCTGTATAATACAAGTATTTACTTTGTAGAGTTGAAATGAAAAATTACATTAAGTATTAAATGTCCTTAGAACAGTGACTGTGGTTAGTTAGCACTATCCATATATCTACATCATCTATATCTATATCTGTTTCTATCTATATCTGTACTTATACTATACCTATACCTATATCTATATCTATATATGTCTATATATCTCTCTACATATTTATATCTATATCTATCTATATCATCTATTTCTATATATCTATATCTATATCTATTTAAATATATATATATCAGTATCTATTTATATCTTTGTTTTGGTCTTAGAAAGCTAGACCTATCTCACAGACAATATCCTAATTTTCTTTTTCCTAGTTGGCAGGACAAGTTTAATAAAAGTGTTAAAATATTCTATCCTTAGCTATAGAGAAGAGAACTTTGCAGTGCATGATCACTAGGCAATGAGGGGAAGACTTCTGTGAGTTAAATGAGCCTTTGGTGAGGTAGCTTTACCAAGTAGTATGATGACACAGAGCAGGATGGCAACGAGAGCTCCCGTGCTCAGGCCAGCCGATAGGACCAAGGCCTCTGCATTGCAAGACTGCATGTTTCCTTGATTATCGCAGGCACACACACGAATAGTGAGTGTGCCAGTGCTGCTTTGAATTGGATAATCATTGTCAAAGATTAAAATTGGCAGCAGATAGGTATTCATTTTGCTGCGGCTATACCCATCTTTACGAGTCATGATTCCTGCTGTATTATCTGGAAAAAAAAAAAGGTGGGGAAAAAATCAGAACAGTTTTTGATTTTGCATCTTAAGGTCTCATACTATTTTCTTGTTCTTTAAAAAATGTTCTATACCTTTATTATCAACAATAGTGAAGTTCGGATTGAGAGGAAACTCTGGCACTGGTTCAAAGAAGAATTTGTGTCCTCGGGGAGGGTCGTCTTTGTCCATGACACTGACAGTCTGAATCAACTGAAATGAAATAAATTAATTAAATTAAGCAGAATAAAAAGCAAGTCTTGTTATTATTAAACATTTTTATTTAGTGTTTTTGTTTTAAATATATCACTGAAATTAAAAACACAAAAATATGCCATTTTTCAGAAAATTATACCAAGATTTTTTTATAGTTCTGTCTAATGAAACGTATTTAATTAATAAAAAAAATCCATCAAATATTAGCTTATAGTGTATCTCTATGAATCATTATCTGGTTCCTGGACACTTCAGTGTCCAACCTTAAAGAAAATTTGATCACTCGAACATGTATCATTTTTTAACATTGTTAGAAAGCACTAGTCTGTTCTGTTATCCAGTTGCCAATCTGCTGCCTCCTCCACTGCATAATGTTTATCTCAAAGGCAGAGAATGTAACATATGCATTTTTTTAAAAAAACACAAGGGCTTAGCATAACCACTTACATAGAGAATACTATTAATATAGTTTTTGAGAATGAGCAATATGTCATATAATACCAGAAATCAAAAGATTTTTAGAGCTATGGGGCACCTTAACTACAATTATATTGCATATTTTATTAAAATTATTTGCTTGCCTTTTAATGGTATTTGCAAAGTTTAAAAAGATATACAAATAAATACTTCTAAAGCTTCATAAAAATCAGTGTCAAAGTTGAGAAATTATAGAACTCTTAGCTGTGCTCACTGTAAGTAGTGTGATGACTAGAGCATCAAATGACAGATTGGGCACAAAAATTTCACCAAGCATTTTATTGTGGAAAAAACACCAAGCTACTCATCGGGGAGCCTGTTTTTCTAGTCCTGAGTCTGCCATCTGTGTGATTTGAAATCACAGCCTTTTAATTACTCTTACTTTCAAATTTCACTTCTACAAAAACAAACAGTTGCACCACTTACAGGTATAATAATTTGACATTCTTTGATGAACAATTATTGGAATTTCACAGTTGTTTGATGTATCCATTGTTTTCATTATTATGTAGGCATACCAACTTGTATGTTCACTAGTCAAGACCTTTTCTCTAATATTTGATATTAACCATAATTTCATTTATTTGATTGGCAGAGTGACACGTAACCTAATGTGATTTTATACAATGCTTCCAAAACGTGCACAATTAGTAATACACACTTAAATCACTTTTTCTCCTTAGTTTGTAATGTGACATAGAAAACATTTACATAATACTTATATTCTTGCTCAACATTCTGTTCCAGAATAGCAAAAATATTTTTAATATTTAGTAATATTTTAAATCATAAATAATATTCATATTTTAATTATGACTCTGAGTTCTTGAAATGAATTGATAGACCATTGAATAAACATATTTTAAGAGAGAATAGATAACAGTATCTTAGAAGATATTTTATTCTTAACTTTGTATTTTTTTAAAAGAAAATTGTTTTTAATCAATTCTATTAACAATAACATAGAAATTGTAATAGTAGTATGTATTAAAATAATTACAATTAGTTCATATCAATTATACTTTATTATTATCAAACATTAATTTGTAACATATCAATAACTCATATGAATCAATACAAGAAAAACATACTAATAGACAAATAATTAAAGAATACCCATAGGCTATTGTCATTGGACATGTGTCTCTCCAAAATACATGTTCAACTCCTAATGCCCAGTACCTGCAAATGTAATTTTATTTAGAAGTAGGCTCTTTGCAGATATAGTTCAGTTAAGATGAGGTTATATTGGATTAAGGTGGGCCTTAATCAAATAAATGGAGTCTTCATACGAAGAGGAAAATTTGGACATGGAAAGATAGAGGAATGACAATGGTGACAGAGATTAGAATAATTTGGGTTCACAAATCAAGGTATGGCTAGAAAATGGCAAGAATGTATCTCTGCCTACAGCTTTCAGAGACAACATGAACCTGCTGACACATTGATGTTAGACTTTTAGCCACCAGACTGGGGGTGAGAATAAAATACATTTCTGTTCTTGTTAAGCTGTCTAGTTTGTGGTAATTTGTCAGGGTAGGTTTAAAAAACTAATATGATGTTATCTGTGAAAACTTTTTATTTAAAAGGCCACATATTTATGAAAAAATATTTAGCTTCAATAATTTCGGAGGATTTCCTGTTATTGGCAGACATTTATATCTGTTACTCAATAAATAGACAATTATTTATTTACATGTGATGAGAGTTATCACTAGGTATATGACGTATTTGGAGAGCTATTTGAACACATAGATGAGTACAGATAAAATTTAATTATTCCTACTTTGAGAATTATATCAAAGGAAAATAATATTGGGTAGTGTATAAATATGAATGTACTATAATACATATTATAGTGCTGTCTCCTAGAGTAACATTTTGTTGGTAAACCAAATTTCTATTAATAGGTGTGTAGATAAATAATCTAATTAATGTATGTCTATGCTATGATACTGAAGATTCAAATTAAAAATAATCACTTATTAAACTGAAAATATGCCCATTACATGTTGCAAAGTGAGAGAAGGAATACAATTTTTAATCCAAATAACTGCGTAATGATTCTTTGTTGATAATAAAAAATCTTATTTTAATTTTTGTATGTAAGAGGAATGTAGTATATATTTTTCTTAGCCTACTTGGGCTGCCATAACAAGGTACCACATACTTGGTGGCTTAAACAACAGAAATTTATTTTTCCCCGGTTCTAGAGGTTGAAAGTTTGAGATTAAGGTACTGGTACGGTGAGCTTCTAGAGAGAGATCCCTTCCTGGTTTGCAGATGGTTGCCTTATTCTTACATGTTCAAATAATTTTTCCTTTGAGTATATGCATGGAGAGAGAGTGATCTTTCTGGTATCTCTTCTTTAAAGGACACTGGTCCTATCAGAGCAGAACCCCACTCTCTAGACCTCATTTAACCTTAACTGCTTCCCTAGAGGCCCCATCTCCAAATACATATTGAGGGGTAGGGCTTCAACATATAAGTTTAGGCAGGGACAGAATCATTCAGTCCATTTTAATCTCTATTGGAATAGAAGACTGTATTTTACTTTTATTTTCTATATTTAAAAAGACATGATGGCATTATATAGGATTCTTAACATCTACCTACTTTTCTTTAAAGAAATATCTAAATGACTGGTAAAAGTCTCTTTCAGTACAATGTGTGTAGTTACTGTCATTTTTTAAATACTGTATTAGTGTCAAAAATAAACATTCTGCATTTGCTTAAAATTACTTTAGAGATATCTGAAATGTTATTTAGTAAGAGGACTTTCTATCTCTTCAAACAATCTTTATCTCACTAATATTAAAATTGAAAAATCACAAACAAAACATAACATATTAAACCAAAATGTTTTGACAGCGATTAAAAGTGGCATAATGTAATCTACAAAACAGTTATTATGATTCCCTTTACATTAACATAGAACAATTTTATTGTCATATTTTATCTTTTATTTAATAATGTTTTTTCATTCTGAAGATAATTCAGTATCGACATAATTATGAGTTCAGGTACATGTGATATTTGTTATGTAGATGGTATATAAATTAAAGCATATGTTATAACTTTTCCTATTTAGCATAAACTGAATAACAAAAGCAATTTTAAGATTATTGTGTTTTTTAGTAAGGGACAATAATCAAGTAATATGAAGAATTGACAGTAGTTTGCATGAAAAACAATGTGCAAGTGAATGTCATTTGCCTTCATGAAGAAGAAATATTATTTTTAAAGTTTATAATAATTTATTTACCTGCCCAGGTTTTGCATTTTCACAAACAAATGTTTCATAGTACATGGCAAATTCCGGAGCATGGTCATTTATATCTAGAATTCTGATGAAGACAGGAATGTGGCTACTTTGTTTTGAGTTATCTGCAACGAGAACACGTGTAAGATTTCAGTCTCATTTACAGAGAAGCGCTAATACCACTCTCCCCCTTTGTAACTTAGCAACAGATCATTTCTGTGGTATTCACTACTTGATTGGATTGCTGATGGATATCTCAGCTTCCTTACATGGTCCAGATGGAAAGCATGATAAAAAGAGGAGATTATGATTGAGAATAAAGTATTATTTCTAAGAGAGAATTTTCTTAGACTGATAATTATTTTCATGCAGTTAAATTATATTTCTATACTATAGAAGGTGTAAATTGTTTAAAATAAATGAATATTTATATTCATTAAGTTAAAAATTGAATCTAATACAATCTAAATCATCTCTCTCAGCTCTTGCTAATAATAAAACCATTCCATTCCAGAAAAGTAAAAAATTTACTTATTGCCATTATTTTACCACTTCGGTAAAAAGAAAAATGTGTTCAGATGGATGCGTTCCAACTTACTTATTTCTGTGGCTGTAACGGTGATGTTGTGCCAAGGAGACGATTCCCGGTCAAGGGGCTTCAAAGTGAAAATTGAGCCATTTTCTGCATTGATACTGAAAATCCGCTCCATATCAGTGTGCCGATCCACAGAGTATCTAGCAAAAAAGAGACTTGTGAATCCAGGATTTCGTTTAAGATCATTCGTTTATCTACTATTTCTTAAAGTTATAGGCAGTTCACATGATTTTATAACAAAGACATGACCAGTAAAATGTGGAGAACTTTTTTGAATTTGTTTAATGTATCTGTCATTTAGGCAATTTGATATATTTGGTTGTTTGCATTATTCCAGTTCTATGATTATGTGTACTTTGAAATCATTATTTATACTCATGAACCCTTGTGGCAGCTTTCAAGTGAGTTTTTCATTGTCATTTGATTTACTTGTCCTATCAGAGACCTATGCTATGCTAGAGACATATTAAACTCAAGAGAGTCAATTGCATTAGATAAATTAAAATTATGTTTAAAAAAAAAAACATAAAGACATGTGTCCACAGAGCCCTATGAGAGTAAGTGAATATGGAGAGGCCATTGTAAAAACACATTGCTCCTGAATGGCTCTTAATTCAGGGAACATCTCAATCGAATCATAGATCTTCCTCCAATCTGTCCCTATAACGTATTCCAAATAAAAATGAGATGCCATTACCACGGAGTTCGGTGACTCTCATTAGGGACGGATATGGAAGATGTCACTATAAACTTTGCATCGTTCTACAGTTGGTGAAATACCACCCTCGCCATCCCTTACAAGGAAGTCCATCTCCCAATCCTTGGAACCTAGTCCTTGGAACTTTGTGGAAGTGATCACATTTAAAGAAATTGAGATGGGAGATTAGCCTTAATCATCTAGATGGGCCTTAACTAATCATAGGAGCCCTTAAAGGTGGAAGAAAGGATAGAAAATAAAAAGCTAGCTTAAATGTATTTTTTTTTTTTTTTAGTTGCACCAGGCCATGTTAGGCTCTAGTAGCTAACACTTTTTACATCTGTTTGAGATCTACTATTGAATGTTAATTGTACCATGATAGAAAATTAAGTGTTTCTCAAAAATTAATGTTTATATGAATCACACGAGGGATCTTGTTAAAAAAAATTCCGATTCAGGAAGTTTAGTGTGGGAGCTGGAATTCTGCATTTCTAACAAACTCTTAAGTGAATCCCATGTGGCAAATCCATGGACAAGGCACATGTAGCAAGGTTATAGATCATGGGATAAACCAATTAGAAAAAGGAAGAATGACAGACAACTAAGAGACTAATCAGCATCTTCTGGCATCCTCACTCTTCTAGTATCTATTAAAGGCGTGTAGCCTTTTTTATCTGGTGAATTAGGGAATTACAGTTCTCATTATAAATTTGTAATATACTTTCTATCTGGCCCTGACTTTGACAAATAGAAATAATACATATGTCGGTTTTTAAACATTGTGAAACATTGGCAATTTTTAAATATTGGGTCAAAACATATTTTTCTAAATTCTACGATTTTGGGAGTTGGGTTGTTTTAAATAACACCTGACTTAGTCTATTATTATGAAAATTTTGCTGAATTTAAGGGATATGTCAGTAAACTCAGATTTCAAAAATTTTAATAATTTTGTGTAGTAAGTACATAATGGTTCTCGCCTAAGTTTTTTTCAACTAAACTTTCTAAAATTATTTGTTCAAACTCACAAATATTGCTTCAAAGTGAGTTTTGGTCCTATCTATCTATCTATCTATCTACCTACCTACCTACCTACCTATCTATCATCTATCTATCTATCTATCTATCTATCTATCTATCTATCTATCATCTATCTATCATCTCTCTCTCTCTCTCTCTCTCTATCATCTATCATCTATATCTTTCTAATCTATCATCTCTCTATCTCTCTATCTTTCTATTTATATCAGGTTTCATCTCAAAAGTAGAATAGCTAAAAACTTTTTGTAGCTGTTCTCAGGTTCCTTTCTGTACCTTACTCACAAAATATGAAACCAGCTCAGTCACCTTCTTGTCTTCCTTTGGAAGGGTTGAGCAATGGAGAATAGAGATGCAAAGAAATGATAGCATTTTCTCACTTTTTCAATAATCATGATTGTAATTTTCCTACATAATTGTTATAAGAAGAAATTGGGGATTTTTGAAAAACTTATATGATATATGGTCACTGCTCAAAGGTAGCTATACTTCTGGGTGGGAAATCCTAGGTAAAAAATAGGATAATTAGAAACCTAAATATAAAAATAAATATATAGAATGCATATTTATATGTATGTCTGTATATGTATGTCTGTATTTCCCGGAAGCAAAAATTGTATCAAGTTTTAACTAAGAATTCATTGTCAGATAAGGATCTGAGATAGTTCTTATTTTTAACATACCTATTCATGTACTAAAATTAAAGATGACAGTCATATAAATATATTTGTTTCATTTCTATTGCTTAATAGTGCTAAAATGAAGCCAAATATAGTGTTTTCTGTCTCAAAGTGTCTATCCCCTTTAATTTAATTCCTAATGTGGGCTGAAAAAGTCACTGGAATATTAAACAATGTATTACTTTTTCTTAAATACTTACATTAAATTCTGCTTACAAATCAAAAATCAAAATGAACACAAATACAGCAAAGTAAAAAAACAACAACCACATCTATGTGTTGAATGGACCTCAATGCATAATATTCACCTATGTGTATCTCTTTCCACTGTCAGAAAGTTCAATAGTTAACCATTATCTGCTTATGGCCAAATAGATTTTGGATTTCTTCCTACTGTTCACATTAAGATCAAAGTGGAAGTAAATACCTTTGTGCCCATTGCCGCTTGCCTTAGAGATTAGCATGGGCTTTCTATGATTGAAGGATGGCTAACAATTCTAACATTATACAAATTTATCTTTCACTCACTTGGAGCTTATGTGGAATAAAAACAGGTTGGAATTTGGGATGCATTATTCTTAGGTTCCACCCTGTTAGGCGCTGTTTTCAAGTTAAGAATTTGTGAAGGAATATCACTTTGATGATTTAGAAATAGCTCACTTTAACATTAACATTGCAAACATCCAGGTCTATATTCAGAAATTTGCCCCGGTGAAAATAATGTTCTGAAGTTTTCAAAGCCCAGGGATAATTGTTTTTTACTTAGCAGCCAATGTTCTATTTTCAATGCAGAACAGGCTATTCCGGTTAACCTATTAATAATAAATGCACCGGATTACAACAAATGAGCAGAAAGAGCCTGATAAATACTTAACACAGGACAAAACTATCTTTATGTTCTGGTGGATGGCCTATTAAAACACTATTTTATTGATCCCTTTACACTGAATTTGAACATTTTTTTTAAAAAAGATCATTGGCCTAATTTTTTTAATAAATGCCTTCTGCAGAGACAGGATCCAATCACATAGGTGTCAAATAACAAGTAAAAAAGATTACAAGGGAGCTGAGCCTGTGAAAGTTGAACTCTGTTTTTAGTTGCCTTTTGTTTCTTATTTCCCACCATTAACAGTTAAACACATATCAGATCCCTGTATTTCCATCTACTGCAAAAAAAAGTAAATTAAATTACAGACACCAAAACACATAGATAATATGCAGAAATATGTCAAAGATAGCATTCTTTATGTTTTACTGAATTCCAGGTCCATCATCCATCAACTAAGTTAAAATAATTTGGTTATGGGTTTGCTCTTCCCAGGTACTGCTTTCTAAAAATGTGTTGTCTAGCTATGAGCCATGAAACCTTCAGTCCTTTTCAAAAGAATGTGGCTATATAATGTTTGAACAAATAGTTCTATTTTTTTTCCAGATATTAGTGACATGATTTTAAAATGATTATTTTATTCTCTGTAATAAAATCAAGCAAATATTAGGCAAGCAGTTACACATATATGAATGCACTAATTCTAGCTTATGATGGAATTATGTACATTTTATTGAGGCATAACTAATTTCTCACTAGCAACTTTGTCTTGGATTTATTTCACGATTCGACTGCAGTAAAAAGGATTTCTTCAAAAATTTGTTAAACTTTAAATATGGTGAGCATAAAATAGGTATAAAATGAGACAACATGTTTTTTTCGGAACCTGTAGAGCTATAATCAATCCTATAACTCGGGAAATTCATGATTACTTATGAGGTGAAGCAAGCTGACAACAGCTGCTAATTGTAACCATAATCTTATGTTGCAAGTGGCAGATGTATTTCAGAAAATATGTTTGATGAACAGATTTACTGGTGAGTGAGAATTAGTTCCCAAGCTTTCCCTGAAAAATGTTTCTCCATGATGCTTATCATAGTCTATTTTGCTCTGGGGATCAGTCAGCCTTCTAAATTCTATCAGAGCAAACAAAAGTCACCTACCACAATGTCGCCTCCTTGTTAGATTATTACTGGTTTTTCACACTATAATTGTATATCTACAGCTTTTTTTGCATACGTTTTTGCGTTAACAGGAATCAGCCTATACACTATATTTTCAAGCGTGCCTTATATATTGGAAGACTTGGCAGTATAATTTTAGAAACATAATTTGAGATTAATTTGTTCTCTCAATATTTTTTTCTGTCATAATTCTTGATATTTTAAAGATAAAATTACTATTTGCTGTCTTTTCAAAACTTGAGTAGCCCATAAAAAACAAATATTTCTAGGAGAATTATGAACTTAAAAATTTATCAGCCATTTTTAACTTCTGTAGAGCAAGGCTGCAAATCAGTTTTTGACCCAGAAATTTTACTTAAGAAATTATAACCTGATGATATTATCAGATACGGGGAAGGATATATATGTGTGTATGTGTGTATATATACGTTTCCAATCTAAATTTTTATCAATGTTGTACTACCTACATAATAGTATGTTATTTTATACAATAAAAGTTTATCAAGAAGTTAATATTAGCAAATATTATAACTAATAAAATACATACTTATATATATAACATATGAGTTCCACTTAATAAAAAAGTAGTTAAGGATACGAATGTGTATAAATGTAGTATAATATCCAAGTACTTGAAACAACTCAAAATGTCAACCAATAAGTGAATAGATAAACAAACTGTGGTATTCCCATATGCTGAGATATTATTCTGCAATTAGAATAATAAACTATTGATGCACAGAACAACATAGAAAAATCTCAAGATAATTATGCTAAGTGAAAAAAGGGACAAAAGAGAATACTGTATGATTCTATTTATATAAATTCAAGCTAATCTAATCTAATTTAATCTAATCTAATCTAATCTATATTAATAGAAAGTAGATTATCGTTTGCCTGGGGATGGGGTTGGGTTCCAGGAAGTTTAACAGAAAGGAATTACAAAAGAGCATGAGATAAGGAGGATAAGATAGCTATATATGTGATGTTTTAAGGGGCATATGAGTATTCCAAAGTATATCAAGTCATACAATTTAAATTTGTGCAGTTTATTTTTGGTCAATAATACCTCAATACATTTGCCAAAAATGAAGAATAAAAATAAAGCCATAATTTTCTAAGTATACATGCCTAGAGTGTGAGCTTGTAAAATTTTCTATTGTGGGTAATGGAAAAAGCGAAGAGAAACTAGACCAAATTTCGAGAAACAAAAGCCACCTTTTGTCTTTTTTTTGTCCTTGAGTGTTCTGCTTTGTACCACCGAAGTCATTTGAATTAGTCTGCAAAGGGGAACCTTATATCAATTATCTTCAATTAATAAGATTGTTAGGAAAGCAAAGTATATCTGCTAAGGAATTGGCTATGTATTTAGATTAACAATAGTTTGAATCCTCAGTCTGATAATTTGTACTATGTGCTGGGGAAAGTTCCTTAAACTCTTTTCATCTCAGTGTATTCTTCTATAAAATGTAGATGATAACAACAGTATGTACCAGATAAAGCTGTGATGAGGCTTAAATAAGCTAATAAATATGAAGCTCTTTAGACAGTTGTAGTTCATAACAAGTGTTCAGTAAATGTTAAATATTTATGGAGAAAAGGATGGGCAAAATATTTGAGTCTCACGTTATAAATTTGATGCACATTCGGAATAACAGAACACGTACTTTGTTGTTTATTAATTGACTTCATGATAAATGAAAACATTTTGTAGAATGGAGTGTTACACTTCTAAAGCTTGATGAAACTTTTGATGTTCTCTGAATAAACAAATACCTTTGGCAACATAAGAAAGTTGGGTGCCTCTCTTAAGTTAACCAACATTCATTGAATTCCTAGTATGCAAAATATAGTACTAAATGAATGAGGAAAGGATACACAGATTATTAAGATCTGCTCTTATTCATACTGAGGAATGCTCAATAGTTTGGCAATAAATGGTTCTTCATCTGAAAGAGTTAATATGCTGCCACTTATCTACAACTTTCTAACAATAGTAGTTGATAAAAGTTACAATCGATGACTTTTTAAAAACCATAAATGTGGAATTTAATATAAGCATTTGGTGCCACAAACTAGGGAGAAATGAGAGCACAGACATCATTGATTACTATTTTTTAGGAGAGAATCTGGCAAAAACTATCAATGACAGATATTTCATTGAGCAGTTATAGCTATTGGTATGAACTATGTCTTATCTTTTTATTAAATATAAGTGGTGTTTATTTCCGTTGCAATATTGCAAACACAAAAAAAATTTGAAACTTTCTATTGTTACTTTTTAAAACAAAACAAATGCACATATAAGAAATGCCAAAACCAATCAGCTGGATATGATTTCAATAAAATACAAACAAACATTATTTTGGATATAAACATACTAGCACATATATATAGACCACTGGAGAACTAGATTACTTATTTATTTCATTTTAGTTTTATTTTATATAATATGGGCATTTTAAATTAATGCATCTTATGTATGTTGATAAAAATTGGGTGAAATTATCTATGTATTTGTATTATAAGTCATATTTTTAAAGTAATTTGAACCTGAACATTTATTTAAAAGAGAAAGTTGACTAAATTATATTCTAATTAACCTAAAATTAACCCAATATTTTAATCTAATATTAACTACAGATTAAAACTTTATGGACTTATACTATATTAATCAACTAACAAATTCAATATACATTATGATATATTTAGTGCAAAAATATTGCTTCGTAAATTAACTATTGAATAGTCAATACTCAATACAACTTATAAAAATGATTGTATATTTTGCACTGTGCTTTTTAATTTTCTACGTGTGATAGTACAACATGAACTTGGAAATTCTCATTAATAATTTAACCACTTATTTTCCTTAATTAAAAAATTAAGTTGTAAAGCAGCCATTTTATGCCCTTACTAGGCACATATTAACAGGTAATGTATTATTTATCTGTATTTCAGCGCTGTGTCTTCATTGACATATCTACACATCTTCGTCCACCCATCCTATTTATCCCATTTATGTCACAACTATATTTACATTCTTCTGAAGCACCATATACAGATTCATTTAAGCTTCTGGAATATCTGAAAGCTTTCAAATAGTTTTTACAATATTCAACCTTTGGGAAAGTAAAACGCTATACTATACAATTCTAAACTAATTTTTAATACTTTTACCATTCTCAAATATTTCTTTACTAATTCTGTGTTATTATTAGAATACAACTGGCATATTGTTTTCCTAAAATTTCGACATATGGTATGCCTAGTGACTATTTTCAAAAGAAGATATTTCAACATTTTCAAAGTATCTATAACATTTCCAGGACAATTTTTTTCTAGTTTATTTGCTTAGATTACTTATTATTTGAACAATCATTTATCCAAGAGAGACACTGAGACAGAATCACAACAGCTAAGGGATTAAAATAAACTCTGGAGCCAGACAGCCTGATTTTCAAATCCAGTTTTGCCACTAATTATTGGGCTAGTTATTGACTTAAATGCTCCATGCCTTAGTCTTATCTACAGAAATATATAATAATGGGATCTACCTTGTAAAGTGATGAGTCAAATAAAATAGTATAGCCAAAGCACTTAGAAGACAGCACAGTTTACAGTTTGTGGTATGGAAGTGTTTGTACTTGATCATACACTGTATGATGATGTTTTTTTCACACAACTTTTAAATACTAAAAATATGGTTTTTTTTGAAAATTTAAATTTTCTCAAAATACTTACTTTATTAAATTGTTCATGGAATCTGGGTCATATGCTGTAACCTGTCCGATGATGCTGCCCTCCTTTACATCTTCATCTACTTCTATCAGGTAAGAAATTTTACTGAACACAGGAGGCTCATCTATATCTTCCACAGATATTTTGACCGTGGCTGTGTCTTTGAAAGGTCCCAGGTGTAGGAATCGTGGATCAGGATGAGTGTTACTGGCAACCACTCTTAAAGTGTACAGTATTTTGTTTTCAAAGTCTAAGTTCTGAAGTTAAATAAAATAAGAAAAATTACTATAATACAGCAGACATAACAAGGGAAGCTAATTTCAAAATTTAATAACCAGCTCTCTTAATGGTACCAATAATCCTGGGTAAATAATTTTCCCAATTATTGCTTTATATGTATGTCAAATAAATTAGTAAATACTTGTTTCCCCTTATACTTCTATATAGGGAGTAACTATAATGGTAAATATAATGGTATACACATTAAGATTAATTCCTACTTAGTAATGAATTTCACATTTTAGTGGTCACATATAGGTTATTTATTTATTATTACTATTAAAGTCATATGAAGTTAGAATCAGAGGAAATCTTGGAATAAAGTAGTGATTTAGCAAACTATTTATGTATATAAGTTGCTTTTTTAGGTTCTGCATTTCTAAAAAGAGAAAAATCATTTCTCTAACTGAACACGGTGATAAGAAAGATGCTAATGAAAGCAGAGCAATCAAGACAATATAATCAATATTTAGCCGGAATAGTCTATGTAAAGCTTCATAACATTCTCTCACAGTGCATTAAAAATCAAGAAATCCAACAGAAAACACATAACATCTTCAGATTCCATCTATTTGAATAGACCATCACATTTAACAGTTTAAATATGTTGAAGAGTGCATGAATTAAAGTGATGGCTGCTTGTCTACTTTTTTCTGCCATGGAGAAACAAAAAACAAGTACTTTTGAGGTTATCTAATCCTAGTTTGATTGTCATCTACTAAAAGCACAAGCAGTTGAGGTTCTATATCACTTTTTTAAGTGTCAGTGATGAAGGTGCTTAACTTACTTGAAGTGAAATCACAACTATTCCCACTTACATGAAGGATAGACAGCATGTAAAGAATGGGGAAAATAAATCCGAGGCTTTTCTTCCCTTAACTGAAAAGCAAAAATAAACCATAAAGTGTTCAATGAAAAAATGAAGACAGCAAAAAGAAACCTGTTTGACAGTTATAATCCCTTCCTGTGTAGCCTTGTCAGTGATGACATCAAACATGTCAGCTCCGTCTCCTTCAGCAATGCTGTATTCCATTTCAGCATTTTCCCCCACATCAGGGTCATTGGCTTTTATCCTTCCAAGATGGGTTCCAAGAGGTACAGACTCAGGAGAATTAAATTGATACGTACCTGAAAATTAAATCAGAGCTCTTTTGACATTTCATCTTTAGACAACAAAGTCCTTTATTTCCTTTGCCTATTTTACTTAAATAAATTAATTTTAAATTGGGAGAGTTTTTTTTTTTAATCATATTGAATTGTACGCTGTCAAAAATTAGAGATTTATTAAGTTGGACAAATAATTTATAAAGGCAGAACACTCTCATTTTGTAAGTGAGCAATATAAGTTCCAGAAAAAGTAAGTGAATGTCCCACGGTTGTCTAGATATTAGAATCCAGAATTTGACTTAACAGGGCAAGAAACTAAATAAATCTTTTAAATAACTTAATATACATACAATTTGTAATGACAATGTTGAAAGCTCTAGATAAGCAGTAAATATTTGGTTTCTTGCCTTTTTAACCACATTTTTATATTCTAAGTCAGGGATAGAAAAATAAAGAAGTACACAGAATTTTTTTACATGTAAATGGCTTTAAATGAGATGCAGTTCCAGCCAATCATTACATTGCATTTTAGTTTGTGACTATTTATTGTAAATACAAATTAGAAATATTACAAAAAAAGTTAATAAATGTTTTTAAACATTACATGCTGAACTTTATATAAGGCTAATGACCCTCTATGTTAACTTATTTAATTTTAACATTAGTCCTCATAGGACCAAGGAAGGTATATTATCCCCAGGATAGGGCTCAAGGAAATCATTTTGTAAAATTGGAGAAAGTAGAATGCAAAACTAAGGCTCTCGAACTTCAAATTCTGTTATTTTTCCAGTGGTGAAAAAGAGAGAGTGGATTTAAATTCTCATCACTGGGCAAGTTAATTAAATTCTGTAACCCTTTACTTCTACATCTATGAAAGAACATTGGTAATGATACCATTTAACTCATAGTTTTGTTAAGAAGATTGCCTAAAATTATGTCTTTAATATGCTTAGCTCAGGGGTTACTTCTTGAATAATTGTACTGTTACTATTATGGTTCCAAATCTTTTGTTAAGATTATAATAGATCATATAATTATTGAATGGAGAGCCATTTGAGAATTCATCAAATCATACTTTTTTCAGTTTATATTTAAGGAATTGAAAGCAAAATTTAGATTTATGTTAATTAAGCTCATTATTCACGCTCTCGAAAAACTTTATTTTTTAACATTTATCTTATTTTCAAGTCCACCATCCAAAGCTAAATTATCAAATGATTTAAATTTGACTAGCCTGGAAAAATGCTTTAATGATTGGAGTCAATGTCATAACTTAAAATTTGAGGATCCCTTAATTGAACATTTTAAGATAGGGACCTTTATACTTTTATTTTCTGTAAAATGGAAACATTTTCATCAGAGCATCAAAATCTGTTTTTGTAGGACCTCATACTATGCAAAGCATCCATGGTTTAACATGCATGCTTAAAAAGGTGACAACTGAAAGAGTATTAACTGTTTTAACCTTCACAGGTAGGTAGCAGATACCAGCAAACTTTAACATGTCTCAGATGCCATCACAATCAAGGTATACTATAACTCTATGGGCCACTAAGAAAAGAAAAGAAAAAAAAATACTTCCAATTGAACCAACATTAATTGATTTTAATGTAGTATCTGATTTTCAGAGATGCTAAAGCATCAAGTCTGTGTTTTAGACTCGATTAAATAAGGGATTATAATTCTTGGGTACACACAAGAGAACTGAGGCAAGACAAATGGCAGACATGGGATTTGAAGCCAGGTAGGCAGACTTGAGCGTCGGCACTCCTAACCAGGAAAGAGATAAGAAAAAGAACGAGATGATCACAGCACATGTTGAGAAAGGTAGTCTGGAAAACTTTATAACTCTTCTAAAGGTAGAAGAGAATAATTAAAGTTGCCAAAAGAACCTCATTTTTATGTTTTCTTTTACTACCTACTCACTGATGAAAATGATCATGGTGACTTTCAGTTTGTGGGAAATCACTATTATCTTGTAGGGACAAAGGTTGTAGATTGGCCTTTATGCATAAACTAGCAGTGAAACCATTAGTACAAATATTAGCCTCTGTTTGTCGTGTGTTGGAGAAGGCTTCTGGCATGAGGCCACCAAGACCTTCCTTACTCTGGGGAAATCGAGGAGGGCTGTTGTTGACATCCGTCAGAGTGATGTTCACCGTGGTGGTTCCAGAAAGACCTCCCATCTGGCCGCCCATGTCTTTGGCTTGTATAACCACTTGGTACTGCTCTCGATTTTCTCTGCTCATGTCTGGTAATGCGGTTTTTATTATGCCTTTTGGAAAAGTAGACAAATATTTTACAATTTAACCACTGATTTTTATCTTAAGTTGTGCTATGCAGGATCCATATTACAGAAGTTAATGACAGCAGACAGATAAAATGGTGGTTTATCTAAATAATATTTCAATCCATAACCAATTTAACATAATGATCAAAACAGAAGGAATTCTTCCATTGGATACTGTTCAGGAAGTGAATTTTTCAAAATCAGTTGGATTATCCTTTTGATTAAAACAAATTTCAATCAAAAATTGTCGGATGCATAAACTTTCTTAATTTTGATGATTGCCACATTCTTTAGATTTTGAGTATTTCCTATGACACATAAAGTACTGAACCTCTGTGAAACTTTGTATTTAGTGTCATAAATTTAAACAAAATAAATAGTCCAAAGAGCTAATGATTCAATGTATTTCAATAATAGGAAGTTTGCTTTTGTTTCCATGTAATAACTATAGAGAATAAGTAGAAACATGATACTGAATAGATACCTTTTAAAACACAGAAAAGTCTACAAATGAATTGTGCATCCAGATGCATTACATAATGAGAAAATGCCCAGGTACTAAACGTTACCTGATTCTGGGTCCACCGAAAAATAAGGCTGTCCTTGCAATATGCTATAGACCACTTTGGCACTGTTTCCGTAGTTGGCGTCATCTGCATCCGTTGCAGTCACTTGTATAACAGATGTACCTACAGGAATCCCCACCCAAAGACAGACACTTACATTTTCTGAATTAGAAACTATCTTTGTGAAAAATTACCGCTGATATCGTGGGATGTTAACTTTGTCACTAATCATCTTTAGAAAATGAAAAATAAAAAAAATTAAAGAAACTAGCTTCAGGAGCTAAACACAATTCAACATAGTGCTAGATTTTTCTTATAGTTCACTAGATCTCTACAGAAAGTCAGAGCATGGTTGTAAACTTACTATTAACTAAAGCCTACCTTGGGCAGAATGAATTTCTATGACATTTTCCGGTATACTACATATAATTTTCAAATATTTGACTCAAATAGGTGTTAATATTCTTTAGGACAGGAGAGTTCCAAATTGGGCCTGTCTCCTACTTTAATACTGCACATATATTACACACTCATAACTTGCGTAATTGAGTTGTAGTGAATTATTTCTCAAAATCTGCATGCATATGTGAATGCAAATTCTAACAATTAATGTATTGTACATTAAGATTAAACTAATAGCTCATTTTCTATCAATATATTTGAATATTAATGCATGAATTTAGCAAGTCTTTTTATGTGTTCTCAAAATTAATTATCAAAAGATGAGAACTTGAGTTCTTCCTCTTGAGGCCTCTGTTTTCTCAGCTTTAACAGAATTGATATGTCCAGTGAGAGGATACACTACAACTCAGTCAATTCCAGATGTACTCTTCTATCATTTAAAAAATATCCACTCATGTCCTGATGTCCTAGCTAGACCAAAGCAAAAATGATAGTTTTCACCAACCAAATAATCTTCAGAACTTCAACTAAAGTTTTTCTGATTTATAATTATTTTTATATAATCCTATATGAACATACATTAGAGTAAAATTGTTTTCATACTTGAGGATTATTTCAAAATATGAATTATTAATCATAACTGATATACTAATTTCAAGTAGTTAATTCATCAGTTTTATGATATTTCTTTGGCCACCAGTTTTATTTTTCTTTTACTGTGGGTATCATTTCACGATGAGCACAGGGAAAAACTCCTGTGTACCATTTTGACACTTGAAATAATATATTTTTTTATTGAATTTGATTTTGATTGTTTGCTCTTTATTGTGAGTATACGATCTTTAAATTTATCCAAAAATACTTGACCAAAAAAATAAAAATAATAAAAGTTAATCCTAAAATGTGGCTCTAATGCTACAAACACCCACCTAAAATACTATCCCATGTCTCAGAATCATGGTAATAATATGGAATGCTGTTAAACATTGATAAACACTGATAGCATATCATTGATATTTATGATAGCAAAAAGAAAAAAGGAAACATCTACTATGTGGACTTTAGCACATGGATGGTTCTTTCTTTTTTCCCATAAATGTAAGGACTAATTACACAATTAATGCTATTTACTAATAAAATTTCATAGATATTGCTTTATATGTTTTATACTAATTTTATAAATATTTGTTTATAAAGACAGATTAAAAAGAAATGCATCATTTTGAACATTATATTCCTCTAAATTTTCTGAGATATTTATAATATTCATTGGTTCTCAAATAATTTAAAATAAATATTTTACTTTTATATTAAACAAAAGATTTTTAAAAATTAAGTAAAATATAGTGAAGCCTGATTAACAAGTTTGTGTTATTTGTTATTTATAGGTTTTGCCCTGTATGATGTGAGGTCCCCAAAGGTAGGGGCCATATCTGCTTTCTTCAATATTTTGTCTCTAAAGCCCAGCAGAGTTTCTAGCTCAAAGTCATCACAAGAACATTTACAGAATACTTAATGTAGACTAGGCAGAGTTCTCAGCAATTGATTTGTGTTATTTCTTTATCCTAATGATAAAAATGGCATGTAGGTTTTGGGATATATAGAGGTGGCTCATGATCACACACCTAGAAGGTGATGGGGATGGGGTTCGACCTAGCCAATTTGAGGAAAGAAGCTCCATTCTAAATAATTTGCTAAGTGGCCTGTCTGGCATGATGAGTACATTTGGACATGTTACATGCTGAACCACAGATAGTAAATCTCTAAGATTGGACCAAGATTAGGACATGAAGGATTCATTGATGAGTTGTTTGTATGATCTATGGAAAAACTGTGCAGGAATTTCTTATTTGAGAGATGGTGTAGAAGGAGAACTGGATAAGATTTTGAGGGACCAGTTAGGGGAAATACCCAGTCAGTGAGAAAGTATGCATCCAAAACCTCCACATTTACACAATGGTAATTTGCTTAGATGAAGAATGAAGGCATGCAAATATTGAAAGTTGATAGATAATCTATAATAAAAATATAATGACCATGAAAATTGAAAATATTAAAGGTAGGGCTCTGCTACAAATATTTAAATCAAAGTGTATCCCATTTTCTTTCGTTATGTATCCTCCTCGTATATCACCCAGATTATATGCTCTGATCAGAAGATGCTAACATATTTTAGATTTAAGAGTTAATTGTAGCCATTTACCTTTAAAAAGGCTGAGGGTCACATGATTCAAAGAATTGAAATGGAATATGGCATATGTTTTGAAAGAAACAGGACGAGAGAGAAAAAGCAAGAAGAAGTTAATGAGAGAGAAAAAAAAGAAATATATTATGACAAAAATGAGGAGACAGTACAGAGTATCAAAGGATAACATTGGAAAGAGAATAATTATAAAGAAATTTCATTTTTTATTAGATTTTATTTACCCCCTAAGTTAATGATAGTAGTTTCTCAATCCTGATTTCAATGAAAATTATTAATATTATAAAAATAATATTAGAATTAAATCATTGTGCATTACTTCATTTATAGAGGATTTCTTTATTATTTGATTATACACAGGCTTTAACTGTCAACATATGGGTTACATACAGCCTGACAGAGTTCCTAAGTATCACCTTTTAGTTTCTTTCTGTAAGTGATTATCTCTATAGGAAAAAGCAGAGAAAATCACATCCGCAAAAGGGTAGCATTTGAATTAAAAAAAAATACAAAATGAGAAATAAAATAAGAAACATGCTGATTTTAAGGAGTTACTTAGAATATAATAAAATTAGAAGTTTTCCAAACTATGTTTTGCATAATAAGCGTGACTATTTTACAGTGGAGAAAAATAGTAAAGCATTAAAATTATTGAGATATTTCTACATTGATCTTTTCTTAAATTAGTATTAGTAATAAGCTATCTCTGTGTTTTTGGGGGTAAGTCAGTTTAATTCTTTTGGGCTCATTTTCACTTATTTATTAAGAGAGATGATTAAACCAAGTATTATATCTTCTGCATATATATTGTGTATATAGATATAAGCATTTATATTTAAAAATAGACACACATGTAAAGGAGAAAGCAATTAATATAGTAATGTCAATATTAGTAATAAAGAATAATAACTATCCTCTAAAAATGGGACCGATATTTACCTGTAGTTCTTAAATTTTTATTAATTTTGTGCCACCAGAGGTATATTAGGCATATTGCTGCCTGCTCTATGTTTTTCAAGGGTCTTTTTGGGGGGAATTATAGACATAGAGGGAATGCATTTGGCAATGGCACTAATTCTTATTTTTAAGGCCTGTGATAGTCATAAATTGTACTGCCCACAATTTAAAGCTTATATAAATGAAGTATAGACTTCTTTACATGAAAAGACGGGCGCTTTTGTTTGTTTTTTTTTGACAGGATGATCTTTAAGCCTTCTTCCATGCAACTTATATATCCTATGTTTTATTATGAATATTGAATGAGAAGGGTTTTTAAAAATAAAACATAGAAATATTTAGTCCAGTCCTGATATTATCATTCACTTGATAAATATTATTAGAATCTAGACTATATTAGTATTTCAGATAGGAAAGAATATATTTGAATTAGGTAGATAGATGATAATATTCTATTAAATATGTAAAATAATCTTGGATAAAACACAGATTAGTTTAGTTTTAATATCAATAGTCTCTGGTAAGTATTGTTTTTAAAAATGAGGTAACACTTTGAAATTTTTAAAAGTTATTCAAATTTAAATCAATTATTATAAAAATTTAAATATCTGTCTTCTTAATTATGCTTTTTATTCCTATAGGTATATCAAACTTTTTCAGAAAAAGATAAGTGAACATTTTTATACCATTAAGTGTCAAAATACCTGACAAAATAACATATACACAAGAAAAACTATAAGGTTTTACAAAACTTAAAGGGCATTACACAAAAAAACAAACTAATTTAGAAAGTTCATCAGTTGGAAGTTGAAATGGAGAGTATAGTTTTAGATGTCTCTGCATCTCAAATATAAGACCAAACAGAGATCATGGTGTATATCTACATTAGCTCACTGGTTGACCTCTATGGATCCATCTAATACTTTCCATGGAACTGTACCAGCCTAACACAACTGTTCATGTTTCATTCTAGGCCTTATGACTTCAAAGGACTCCTATCTAATTTGATAAGTCTCTTTTATATTTTTGAAATGAATGCCTGAAAAGAACTGCACTTTTCTCAGACAGATGAGATTTCATTTGATGTAAAAGGGAATTATAACTTTTTTTACATAAACTCTTGGTTCTTCTGGCTAGATGGAACAGAATTAAGAAATATTTGACATCAATCACTCAATAAAGATAGATATAGGTTTTTTTTCCTCTAAAGAAATTATTTTAGACTGTAATGTGTTAATTTCAATAATGTCAAAATATACTTAAAACTGATTTTAAAATAATATTCAACTAAATAGCATCAACTTTTGAAAATCAGTTGCATATTTTGGATTGTTTATATTAATAGTTTTTTTTTTTTTTTTTGGTGTTCACATTAGAGATTTACAATTAGCTCACAACTTCATTAATGCATCCAACTATACATAACAAAATCACCTATGATAAAAAACATTGCATAATAACAAATGGTATTTAAAATTATGGGCATGGGCAGCCTTAAAAAAATGAAACAGTTATTCTCAGTTGGCATGATAAGTAGTCATTCAGTAGTGAGATCTAACTAAAATAACATAAAAAGACTTGAAGTATTGCTGTTATACTACCAGTTTTTTTTATCTTAATTCAGTTGTTTAATCTTCTTAAATTCTAGGTTCCTAATTAATAGAATGGGGATTTAAGGTTCTATTTCCCATGCCTACCACATTACATTGTTTCAATGATCAAATGAGACAATCAAAAGAAATTTGTCAAATGCAAGCATTAGCTGTTATTATGCAAAATAATGCAAGAAAAACTATCCAAAACTGCTGACACTATTTGATATTCCTTTCATTTCATTTCAGGCAAAAATATATCCAACTTGACTGCCATCTGAATGGCAGTTGAGTAGAGATCAAAACATTGGTTGAAATGTAATGGAAGAACTATTCCCAGTACTAATCATTTTAGGCATCAATTACGACATAATAGGAAACATTAAGATACATAAAACTGAAAATAATCCGAAGTAAGATAGCTAACACTAAATAGTTTCAGTTATACTTTTTATCTTAAAATAGTCAATATATCATAACTGTATGTCCATAAGAAATACCTTAGCAAACAAGCAAATAGAAAAGTTAGTTTACATTGATTAACATGTACCTACCAACTCCAGACATTTCAGGAACACTGGCAGTGTATAAGTCTTTTGTGAATTTTGGTTCGTTGTCATTGATATCATGGATTTTAATAATAAATTCAGATTCAGGTTCCACCTGCCGCCCGGTCTTTCTGTCTATAGCCTTGGCACGAAGAATGTACAGGGATTTTTCTTCTCTGTCTAATTTCTTTGCTGCATGAATATCTCCTGTATTTTCATCTATAACGAATAGACTGCCAGCCCCATCTCCTGTTAATATGTATTTTAAATTTCCATCTCCTTTATCTTGGTCAGTGTGAAGCTTTGGAAAAGTAGAAAAGAAGAGTTCTATAAATATATGTGTTGTTTTGACAGGAAAAAAATTGGCACATATCAATTTGTCTCCATATAACATCACTGGAACAATGATTGCAATCATTATCTTAATTTTTACTGTGGGGAAACTAAGCATTTCAGTTTTATTCTCAACAACTTTAAACAAATATACATCTCAAGGGACTAACTTTAAAATATGAAAATGAATCTTTTTTTTTCAAAACACAATGTTTCCAAGATATTTTTAAATAGGTTGCTATAAAGATTTAAACCTTTAGTACATTAATAATAAAAAAAAAGTCTATTAACCTAGATCATGAGTGTAAACTCAACTCAAAGAGGTGCTGTGAGGAAGTTCTGAACTTATTATGATAAAAAGTTTAGGATACATACTGTAATTTTAAAGTAATTCTACTTTCCTTCAGTATAATATTGTTTGTAGATGTACAGGCTCTATCATCAGAGACACCAGTCAGAGAGAGAATTTTAATCTCACAGATTATTCTCTATATGACTTTGGGAGGCTACTCTTTCAAACAATGTTTTCGTTTTTTGGAAATTGTTATATTTTATGGACATTTAAAATTTCAAGTGATATAAAACATACAAATTTTTCCAGTGGTCATATAAATAATTTAATGAAGATATTAGGATTGTTTCATAAATTACCTTCCTTCTGATACATACCTATCTTGAAAATAAAATTCTTAAAATGAAAGTCCATTCGCTGGGTATTTATAACAAGTAAATGAATGATGGAGTCACAGACACTATACATTGGAAAAAGTCTTAACATTTTTACAAACCTAATACTCGAAACTTGAGTCTTAACTAGCCCACCCCTGCTATATTGTCTTCCATCATATACTTCACAATTTCCATTACATCTTTGCTCCACCTTTCCCTCTGTGAATTAATTGAATCTTTTTTTAAAAAAAAACTTGGGATTCATATTTTACTCCTCCATCACTTTTGAGCCCAGTGTTAAGACAACTGTTTGCAGCCTTTTCTTCTCTGAAATATCTTCCTGACCCATATATCTGTCTCTATCTTCACAGGTACCATCCTTGTTTTGGCTTCCCTCCCCTACAATCTCCTAACTGATGCCTGCCTCTCCCTTGCTCTACTCTAAACAATTTTCCATATTAAAGAAGTTGATTTTTCTATATCACAAATCTGGTCCTGCTACTTCTAGTTGAACAATCAGTAAGGTACAGTGCATAAGAACCATGAATCTAAAGTCTTACAAACCAGGGTTAGTCTCGTGAAAATTTCAGTGTTATATTGGGCAAACTGTGTGTATGTGTTCACTAAGCCTCTTCTATCAAAGGAGATAATATTCTTTTACAAAATAATCTTTATTTGTATTGTTAATCTAACTGTTTGTACCCTATAACCTTATTTACATGTTTTCTATGATCTTGTCCTCAAGTCCAGATGTATAGCTAACCACTTTTACCCACTTCTCTATGCATTTTATATATAACAATTGTTTTGTTTTGCCTTGTTTTATTTTCTTCATTTCTCAGAAGATCTGTTCCAGTTTTCATACCTGACATTGGCATGTTTCCCTCACTCTTTAACACCTTTTCTCTTCTCTGCATTTTCCCCTAGTTAAATATTTATCATATCTAATTTAAAAATTTTCTTATTAGAGATGTCTTCCCTGACTCTGTAGATTAGAATAGACATGCCTGCTCTGTAAGTGTAAAGCACATTTCACTTTCCTATTATGATAGTCATCACATTTGGTGAAAATTGTTTGCCGTGCTCACTAAATCATAAAATAAGAAAAAAGAAACATGGATTTTTTTTTCTTTAAATCACTAGAATTTCAACATGTTCCTTAAACAAATGTTTTCTCTTTTTTTAAACAGTATTATTTCACATATATACAACAGGTTTATAAACAGCCATTAAGATTATGGTCTATATATATATATATATATATATATATATATATATATATATATATATATATATAGACCTGTTGTGATTTATGTCCAACAGTGTATATATATATATATATACAACATTGTATATATATATACACTGTTATATACAACAGTGTATATATATATACACTGTTGGACATAAATCACTTAAGTAAGATATTCATGTTAAAATGTATATAGAGTATAACTTTATATCTTTATTTTTATAAAAATAGTCTCAATAGATACATAATATTGAGAACAGTTAAACAGTTTTTAAATGTTCTCAGTTATTTTTAAGTCATACATGTTTTGTATATTGTTGTAAATAAATTTATACTAATTTCTCAATTAAATAAAGGGAAAATAAATATAGCGAAGAACGATATATGAGATAAACTATAAAATGTCTCCCACACTTTATACTGTACTGTTGTCACATTTATACATTCAGAAAAAAAACCTGAGAGATTAGTCTATTGTCAAGATTGTCAAATATATTTTCAGGCTGAAACAGTGGAAATCAGGGGAGATGCTGAAAAATAATAAAAATTGTTGTAATAGTAAGTGCTGTGAGACAGAGATCATGCACTTTGTCAGGAAATTCTATCTTATGCAAATTATTAATGAGTATCCAAAATAAAAAGCAAGAACAAGTTTATACTGTTATAAAATTTCAATGGAAATTTTATATACATACACACAAATGAAAATTAAATTTTTATTTATATCTCCTCTTTATTTTTTACATATTTAACATAATTATAATATTATAATACAATACCATTATACTTTATTTTTTGCATTCAAAAATGTTTCATTTAACACTTTACTGTGATATATTAAAATGTGCAGGGAACTGAATCTGTATCTCTCACAGTAAATTAGTTATGATTCTACATCTTACTTAGATTCAAATATCTATGAAATATTTTACTTTTCAAACATTTTTTCCTCCTTCAAAATATTTCGGAGTCTGGGAATATATTTAGCGAAGCATAGTAGTAATTATAATCAAAACACTTTTCTCTGAATATTCAATTTAAAAATTTCAAGGACTATTCAATATGAAAATTATACCATTTGGATTGAGGATGATGTCCAAAAATAAAATAAAATATTTATGGAATTACAAGATTTTCAGAATAAGTATATTGTCTGAAAATATTGAATTTTATTTGCAAAGTAAAATATTTGCAACAAAATGATATTATTTTAATCCTTCTTAAACTAAAATCATTGCTATTTGGATTTTTTAACCTAGTCCTACCTGTTTTAATGCCTGATGCAATATTTTATATAAACTCTTTATTCTATTAATTTAAAATTCCATTTTAAAAAGATCATTTTACACAAAAGCACATTTTAAGTGTCTTTAATTCACAATTTTATTCTACGAATGAAAGCTTTCAATAGTTATGTCCTGGTACAATATAATAAAAATAAAAATAATTTTCTTAAAATGCTGAATTTCTCTAATTTAAAATTAATCATTAATTTAAAATCATACATTTAGAATTGATAGAAATCAATAGTAAAGCCTATTATATAATAACCTAAATATAAATACAAATCTTATACAGGAATCCCAAACTAGATATTTTATAAGATCAGTGAAGCAGAATAAAGTAGAAACCTTATGCATATCGTTTATTATAGAATAAAGCCCAGATAAAATGCCTTAAGAATATGACACCAAAATATAATTATGTTTTTCATCTCAATGAATCAAGTAGTCCTTCTTCCCTGGAAAAAAATATTTGCCTCTTCTAAACTTTAATAAATACATTAAAAATACTACGAATTGTAGATAAATTTCTAAATCGGTAACTATAATTTTCCAATAGTATCATTTTTAGTTTTGCTCTGTTACTTTCTTTTTTTTTAGAAATTGGAAAAAATTAAACATGTACATTCAAGATAGGCTAAAAAATTTAAATACGTCTATGATGGCTAATTTTATATGTCAACTTGCCAGGGCAACAGGGTACCCAGATATTTGATTAAACATTATTCTGGGTGTTTCTATGGTGATGCTTCTGGGTGAGATTAGCAATTGAATCTATAGGCTGAGTAAAAGTGAATTGACCGCCCCCAATGTGACTGAGCCTCATCTAATACTTTAAAGGCCAGAATACAAAACAAGGACGAGGGAAAGAGAATTTACTCTCTCTGTCTCTTAGATTGAAACTGGAAGTTATACCATTGGCTCTCAAGCTTCAGGACTCGAGAAACTATTCCATCTGCAGCTTGCCAACTGCAGATCTTGGGATGGCCCAGCCTTCATAATCACATAAACTAATTTCTTACAAGAAATTTATGTTATATATATATACATATATATACAATTATAATATATATTATATTAAATATATATTAAATATATATGTGCATACATATCTATATCTATCTATCTATTTATCTATCTATCTATCTCTCTATCTATCTCTCTCTCTATCGATCTATCTATCTATCTATCTATCTATCTATCATCTCCCAATTCTCTGACTCTCTGGAGAACCCATACTAATACAACATTTGAAAGTAAAATTTACAAAGTGAAAACAAATTTATCCCTCATCAATTTTCCTTTAAAAATTAGCAGTTAGAGGTTTTTGATTATTTACTTGTTTTAATTTTATTTAACGTGTCTTTAGTTGCAAACGTATGCCTTATTGCCCAACTCTAATTATGAATAATACTCATTTATCTTTAAAAATATATTTGGAATATTCTAACTTCTCATTTAGTTTTTAATGAGGAAAGACATACAGCTATTGCTGACAGTTGCTAAAAATAACAAAACAATTATATTTATTTCTGATGTTTTAATAAAGTTAAAATACACCAATATATTTTCAAGAATAGTATGAAAAATCTACCTTTAAGTTATACATTTTTGCACTCATATTACCATATAGAAAGAATTTTAAAAACCCATAACTTTTATAACTATAGCACTTATTATCACAGCACTTATTACACACAAAGTGCTCTATTCAATAGCTAATTGAAACATTTGTTATTAAAAATGTTTGACAAAAAGGCTCTATGGGTTGGCTTAATCATTTAAATGAGCATGTTCTCAATTTGAGTGGGAAAGTAGTGAAGGGAGATCCTCATGTCTCTGAAATTGTTTACAGAATCTAGAGGGAGGAATGGAGAAGTGGGAGAATGCAATTATAAAAACATCTTTTCATCTAAGAAATTTTTCTTTCATTATTCCTAATCCAATGATGCCAGAGCCCTTTAAAATTTTTGTATATCTATCTAATGACTGCCTGAGGACTAATTCTGATGGTATTAAATTTACCAGTGCATACTTCAAAAGGTATTTTGGGATGAGTCATAACATCAACCCCAGCTGCCTAATTAGAGCTACCTATAAGTGTAGTTCCATTACCATGCAGCACAGTTTGTCCTAGATTCTCTACCTGTCAAATCCCTCATCTGCCTAGAGGTGGAGGAAGACAGCTGAGAAGTGTTGGTAAGGCTGCTTTTATTACCATATCCAAAGGTAGATAACATACTTGCTAAGCTTAAAAGTCAACCTTAGGTGCAAAAAAAGTAATAAATAGAAATGAGAGATATAACATATACAAAAGATACTCATAAAAGGAATAGTACCCCAGGGAGAAATATGACGATACAATTTACAAGTGAGCATCTTAATGCAATGGAATAATATTCTTAGTTCTCCCTCCCAGATCTAATGATGACCAATGGAAAGGGGAAGGAAAAACCTCAAGACTTGTTATCCCCACAGAAGAATATTGAACTCCTGCTCATTTTTCCATTGCAAAAACATACGTGGTAACTTGGTAAACACTAGCCCCACTATTTCAAATGTTCAATGGGTTCATCAGGAGCTCATCTGGAGATTCTGAATGGAATTGGAATAACATTCCTAGAATGTTGTCAGCATGATGACAAAGTCTCATTAACCCAAGTAGGGATACTAGAAAAAGCTCTTTTTCAGGAGATTGACAATGGCTGTAAATTGGTCTTGAGAGAAAATAAAGATCTAATTATAGCAATTAATTTAATAATGACTTTAGCAGAGCTGACAACAATAGTGGAATAGGGCTTATTCATTACATGGAAAAACTATCAGATATCATAATCTCTGATGTCTTTAAATGCCAGTAACTATGTGGCTTAGAGAGCCAAACAAAGCAAAGTCAATTATGTGAATACTATATTAAACTTAAAAAATAGTAGTTTGTTACAAAAAAAAAGTGGTTTTTATCACTGTTTTTAAAGTCCTGAATATTACAGTTAAAAAGAAAATCTTTACTATGGTGTAACTCATTGGGTTTGAATAGGTAGAGGGATAACACTTTGTCATCATACTTTGAAGCTGGTGTCCTAAATTCTTTTCTGTTTTAACTGGCATGCTATTATGTCCACAAACCAAATGTAACCCAGAATTCCAAATATAATGTTCTTTGGTCACCATCTCAGTCAGTTGGAATGTATAGTACATAGGGATTATAATACATTACTAAATTAATCTCTCTGAAAAAGGTATAAGATGAAAAAAAATGGTTTGCAAATTGATTTAAAGAATTAAATTAAAACCAGACTTATGTAAATGATAATTCTCCAGAAGGAGAAATATTTTATGATCTGAATTAAAGTCACCACTTAATGAAAGCCTCTGAAAATTGTACAGAAAGGAAAGTAAATTTGGCCTTATAAAAATTACACATTCAATAAATACATCAACACACATAAAAAAATACAAAAACTTGTGGTTGCTGGAGGAATAAGAGTAATTGCATTACAAAAAGAATATTAAAACCACTCTGAAGAGATATCATGTTTAACAAGCTTAGCAAAGGAAATTTCTGTTAAAAACTATATGAGTCAAGCACAATGCATTGCCATGGTGTTAGTAAGATTAATCTTTGTAGAAAACATAACACAAACTATGACAGAAAATAAAAATGTATCTCAGAAATATGTAATATGGGAAAACTGACTGAGGACAGAGGACAGACTAGGAGATCAAACAGTTCACATACAATGTGTTTCCTTCATATTACTGGAGAGAGGTTGAAAGAAGGCCTGTGAACATGACCTAATCTTGTTGTAAATATGTGAAAAAAAATTTCCTAAAAAGAAACTAATGATATCTGGTAGAAGGAGAATACTTATCTTCAAATGCATTAGTGGATGGTCCACAGTTTGGGGTTGCTTTTGGTAATTAAATCAAGAATTTATGATTAACGGGACATGCCATCTGGAAAATGTTGCATAAACTATACAAGTATAAAATGGAGATGCTTCAAAACCTAAATAAAAAATATTTTTAAGCAGGTGACTGTCCATCTTACTTACGAACCTATTCTTTAGATGTGGACTGGAGATGTGTCTCATGGGAATCATGGAAGCTGCCTGAATACCCTGCACCTCTTTATATTTTCCATAAATTGAACATGTCCTTCAAATTATTAGTAGAGCTTGACATTAGGCTATATCTCTGGCCTTAAGCAAATCTGATTTGACAATTCCCTGTCATTTTTCTTAGCTCAGATGGAAAGGACAATCATTATCATTTCTTAATAGTGACATACCAATGCTATTTTCACAGATCGCTTTTCCTTCAAATGTGCCCACAAAACTTTGTCCTCAACACACAAGTCCAGTAAAAAAAAAAATGTCCTCAACAATTTTACTTTGCTCTCCTAAGATAATTCTCATTGAATTAACCCAAAATGTCACCATTCCTTAAAGAACACAGAGTTAAAGGAGAGAAAAATCCATGTTGAATAGTGAGGCTGTTTTTAAAACAATAAGGACATTATAATAAATATGTAATTAGGAAACATGTAATATAATTGACATTTTATGTGGTATAAGCATGAAACACACTGCCTGCGGTAGATTATTCACATTAACTTCAGTGTAACCTCAGTGTTTATATTTTTGCAACACATTTCCTCATCTTTATTGGAAACATAAAAGTTTATACTTAGTAATACATCAAATGTTTTCTTTAGAAAACCTAATAAGGCAGTAATTCGACATATAGAGACATTATATAATTCTGATTCAGCTATTACAGAGCGCATTTGAAAATATGACTATCATTTTATTAAATTTTTCTCTATTATACTTCAAAAACATTTTTAAAAATAAAATTTATACACCAGTACACTACAAGTGTACTCACAAAGCATCTTCTCCTAGACATTGCCATGGATACTGCCTTAATGAATTTATTATTATACAATAATAAGAGTCCTTATCTCTGTCTTCTATTTATACTTTCTAAGTAGTTTACCTAGTGAAACGGCTTCATGTACAAATTATAGGTAAAGACTCACAATGACATCTTCATCTCTAATTTTCTACTGTCTTTTCAAATCTAATTTTTAAAAGCCTTTCTTCCGTACTCATCAGTGTGTCCAAAAGCCATTTAAAACTTCATTGGTCCAAACTGAATTCTCTATTTCTCTCTGAGCCATCATCCAGCATTCAACCTCTCATCTTGCCTTTTCCAGTACATGCCATTGTGGTCCATGCTGGTACCTTTTGTATGACTGATCACATCAAAATTACATACTGTCATTCTTTCATCCAATCTCTCTGTAAATCCTATGATCTCTATCTTTTCTGTTAACATCTTAGTTCAAGACACCACTGTTGGCCATTTGAATTACTTCAGTGGTCTACTCAGTCTTTCTGAATCTCTTCTTCAGATTCCATGTTCCACATAATGACTAGACTGATTCTTTTCAAAAATGATCAGTTTATTTGAGTCACTAGCTTAAAACACATCTGTGGCTTTTCATTGCAGTAAATCTTAAACAGTCTCTCACACACGCACATACACACACACCAAAAAAAGCAAATAAAACCAAAAAATTTCTAAGGCTTCCAAGAACCTACATGGCCTTGCCTCTTTCTAACTCTCCAAATTTATCTAGTCATCATTTCTCTCCTCATTCACTAAACTATACCCATATTGGCTTGCTTTCTTCACCGCGAATATCAATATAATTTAGCACAGACTCTTTAATTTAGAGTGCCAGATTAATTACCTTGTTCAAGGTCATGTTAGAATTTTATTGTAGAAAGGTATTTAAAACAAAATTTTCTGACTCATTATTGTTGTTCATTCCTTTCTATAATATGTAAATTCCAATTAACAATAACAGCTTCTTTTATTTGTGATTATCGATTTTGAATATTAATTATCCTTATAACTAGAGCTCTGAAAACTTTTACGCACATTTTTATTTTTTTGTAACCGCACATTTTTTTTCTATTCTTGAAAAAATAAATCACCACTCTTAGGATCTTAAGAGCTCCCTGTGATGAAGATAAGAAACATTTTAATGTTAGAAAGAAAAATAAATAATAATTTTAAAATTATAACGTTTCTGACAAAACTTTATAAAATTAAATTCTGTGTTATGTATAACATCATAAAATTCAGTTTAAATAATTTGCTAATGAACTGTTAGAGAATATATTCATAAGCTGTTATACACTTATCGTAAACTAAAACCAGATGTCACTAGACTATCATTCCTCAACTATTCTGTTCCTTTTTTAGCTGTTGGCTCCATCTGTTTTAAAGCATTAGCTTCCACTATTTAGACTGTTTTCTCCCTGCTTCTTTGAAGTATTCATTTCTGATTGTTCTTCAAGGTTCAGGTTAAATGTTACTATTTGTAGAAGCCCTTCCTTATATCCTGTGTTAGTTTCCCATTGCTGCAGTAACAATTTCCCCATAATCTTCAGGGGTCTAAAGTGACATAAGTTTATTATGTTACTATTCTTACAGATCTCTAGGTCAGAAGTCCCGACAGCTCTAACTAGGCTAAAATCAAGATAGCAGCAGGGTTACATTTCTTTCTGGAAGCTCTAAGGGAGAATCCATTTCCTTGCCTTTTTAAGTTTCTGGGGCCTACCTGATTCCTTGGCTCTTAGGTACCTTCCTCCATCTTTAAAACCAGCAGTAGCAGGTCCAGTGATTTTCACTTCTTATCTTTCTGAACCTTTTCTGGTTGCATTTATTCTCTCTCTCTCTCTCCTTCTCTCCCCTACCCCACCACCACACTTCCTCACTCTCTCACTTGCTCAAGCTCTCTCTTTCTCCCTCCCTCCCACCTTCTCTCTCTTTCTCTATCTATCCCTCTCTCCATTTCAAAAACAGCTGATTAGCAATCACAATTCTCTTTTGCCATATAATGTACCAGAGTCACAGATTCTGAGTATCAGAACAGAGCCATCTTTGGGACCATTATTCTGCCTGTCATATATCTTCAGGTAGTTTCTTTCACTAATCTTTCTAGTTAGTAGATGTGCTATTGATATATGATACACTAAGCTATACTAAGCATCAGTATAGTATTGTAGTTAAAAGGATGCTTTTTAGAGACAGCCTGATTTCAAATCCTAGGTCTGCAAATTGATACTGTATGATGTGAGTAAGTGATTTAACCATTTTTGCATCTCCATAAAATCATCATAATAATAGCAATCACCCTTAGAATTGAGAATTAAATTTTTAAAACTAAATGAAATATTTAGAAAAGTTCCTGAGCCATGGTAAGTTCTCAGTAAATATTATACATAATCATTAGCAAATTCAATGAAGCTGTCTTTCCATGTGCTTTTTTCATTTATTTATGAGCACATTTGCTTACCTTTTATCCTTAATACTTAGCTTTTAATATTTCCTTAAAATATAATAGAATTAATTGGATAACTTCTGTACCACCAAATTTTTATTTAATTTACATCTTCAAAAATATTCCTTTATTTAATAGATTTTAATATCACATTCTTGATTTCTAAATACTAAACATCTAAAATACTAAAATAAATAAACTTCTTTTTGAAATTTGTTATTGATCATATTTGCTATAAGAGTGGTATTGAAGACATTTTATATGATATTAATGAGAAACATTTATATATAATATAAATAAAAATGTTCTTAACCAGAAGTTAGAAATAACAAAATCTACTTATTGAAGATTATTTTGTTGTCAAATTAATATTTCTATGACTATTTGGAATTACCTAAATTTGCCCACTTTGTTGGCAAATCTGATGCACAACTATAGGCTTTATGCAGATTCCATGTTGTATAATTTCGTACTTTCTCTACATCAGATTAATTAATATGTTCTGGTACTGCTTATATTTTAAATAAATTACCATTATTTTACATATGGAGGCTATTTAAAGATTACCTCAAAGTTATTGTGAGAGTTCTGATTTAAAATAATAGATTAAACAAATTTAGCTTCCTCTTTTTTCTAATAAACCAACTGAAATATGACAAAAGAAACCCTAAATTGAATAGATTTATAATAGTGTTGAGAACAAGAACTGATATATTATTTAATTTTAGCCAATTCTTGAAGGAGAGCAAATGGGTGGGATTTATTAACACATGATTCTGAGGAAAAAAAAAACACAAATTTCAGAGGACAACAAAGGATACGCTAGTGAGGAATTAAGGAATCTGGTTGTTTTTTGTCTGTTTGTTTTAAATATATACGAACCCTTGAAGTTAACAGAAATAGAATGTGGAACTGAGAAGAAGAATGAACATTGAGGGAGTTAATCAAAGAAAGGCTTACAGAATGACATCATTGATTGGTTGGTTTTGTCTCCCTTCCTCCCTGACCAACCTAGAAGGGAGAAACGATTTACTCTGAGATGGAAACAATATGCTCTCTAAGAAATCAGAAGTCTTTCTTACACTAGTTTCCCTTGTTTATTTGACAAAAGTATGCCCTACTTGTTTCCCTGCCTGATTCCCACAGATGCCTCCTGAGATAAAGTCTCTCATTCTGTAGGCATCTTCCATATGCACAAAGTTGAAGTTCACCTTTGAATTAAGGGATAGTAACTTTAATAGTAGTCATAGATACGAACCAATAAAAATGCTCATGATATGTTTGAAGAAAATTGGTGACCAGAAAGTAACTAGGCTAAAATTAGACAACTGAACTTAGAAGATACTGCATCGGTACAATGAAGACAAAATTATTTTAAACATATTCTAAATTGAATGCTTGTTATACTCATGAAGAACTTAGATTTGCCAAGGAAAAATATTTTACTATACAAAAAAGACAATTAGAAACCCAGAAAGAGTCTATGTAATAAAAATATGCAAAAATAGTGATAAGAATGACTGGACAAAAATAAAGATAAAAATGAAATTATGTCAAAAATTAACTCAAAATAGATAAATAGCCTAAATGTAAGAGCTAAAAATATAAAATATGTAGAAGAAAATATAGAGGTAAATCTCCATAACCTTAGATTTGTCAGTGTATTCTTAAATATGACACCATAAGCAAAAAAAGTAAAATAGACAAATTGTCTTAGAAAAAACAAAAACAACAAAAAAACTGTATATCAAAAGACACTATCAATAAGGTGAAAAAATAAGCTACATAATGGAGGAAATTTTTGCAAAACATATATCTGATAAGGATCTATTATCCAGAATTATAAAGAACCATCACAATTTAACAGCACAAAGACAAACAACCAAATTAAAACATATTTATTTTTAAAATGGTCGAAGGACTTGAAGAGACATTTTCCTAAAGAAAATATAGAAAAGGCCAACAAAAACACCAAAAGATGCTCAACATTAACAGTCATTAGAGACACTAATCAAAACGACAATGAGATACCACTTTACACAGACCATAATGAGTATTTAGAATAAAACAGAAATAAGTTTTGGCAAAGATGTGGAAATTGGAAACTTCATGTATTACTTATGTGAATGTAGATGCTATATCCCCTGTGGAATACAGGTTGATAGCCCATCAATAAGTTAAAAATAGAATTATCATATAACCCAGCAATCACACTCCTACATATATATCCAAAAGAATTGAAAGCATGTGTTGAAACAAATAACACATGATAACATAGTATAAGATGCCATTTATATAAAATAGGTAAATCCTTAGAAACTGAAAACAGATTAGTGAATGACAGGAACTGGGGGCCAAGGGATTAGGGAGCGATGGCTTAGTAGGTATGTGTTTCCTTTTTTAGAGAGAGAAAACAGTTTTGGAAATAATGATGAAGGTAACACATTAACACTGTATTAAATTCTATTGAATTGTATACTTCAAATTGGTTGATTTATGTTAGTAATACTTCAAAAAAGTAAAAGAAAAATGAAAAAGTAATGGAAACATAGAAATTTAAATTTCTTTGGTTTTGTTTCTCCTGAAATTTTACGACACTGCATAAAGAGAAGTCATTCTAGGTGCTTTCTAGTTAGGGAACATGAGCAGATCCCCTGCCTGGGGATGTGCATTTTAAAAACAACAAATGTCTTATGAACAACCTTAGACACTGAAAGATGAAAGAGTGGTCAGTGCTGTTATTGCTAATGTTCAAATTATTTTGAAACTAAAATTTTATTTTCAGTAAAGTTATTGATTAAACATGAGGATAAAATCAAGACAATTTATGCATGGACACAAAATGCTTACCTCTCATATGCCATTTCTAAAACAACTGAAAAATTTACACATTACATGAGACTTTCCAATTAATAATATAATTGTGAGGCTGGAGACTTTCTGTTTAGAATGACATTTGTAAATTTGTCAACATAAAAAAGATAGCTACTTCAAAAAAAAATCTCTGGAAGGTATGCACAGTTTAGGAAACAAACTAAAAAGTCACATGATTTCAATAGCTGGCAGATACTAAGAGAAAAAATCATATGTTGAAGCTTTGAACATTTTCATTTTTTGTTTAACTGACATTAATTTTCAAATATATATTAGAGCTCCAATTATAAACTGGGTATCAGCTGGTATATCCCGATCTTTTGAAATTTTAGATAAAACTGCACAAACTTTTTAAATATCCTATTGAAATGCAAAGTCCTTTCCATTAGCTGAACGATTATCAAGGATGCCTGTATGATCTTATGACTTTTATTCCTCTTGCATGTATACCAGGTCATCCAAGATATAATATTTTTAAGTAAAAATAAGTAAATAAATAAGAAAAAAGAAACTTAATACACTTAATTTGCACCCAGACAACCAGTAAACCTACCAACATGCCTAACAGTTTCATATATAATTTTTATTGTGTTGTAGATTTTATTATATAAAAGTCCAAGTAGTCCACTTTGACCACTTCACAGAAATGTAGCACTATGCGTTTATCATCTTAAAGCCCTTTTTACTACCAAACACAAAGTTTTCTTACTAACTTTAATTGACCCTTCACCAAAATAGTTAGCTTTCTATTATTGGAAGTTTCCTTAACCACTGTCTTCTTTTGTTGTGCTACCCACCAACAGGACAAAAACAAAACAAAACAAAACAACAGCAACAACAACAATAAAACTTTTGAATTCTAACTTTTGGTGGTAATGATGGTAGTTTAGAGTCTGTCATAAAGATCTCACCCTCTAATCAGTTTATCATTTTTTTTCTAAAAAGAAAAAATATTTTTTTAATAAAATGAACTTTCCTGATAGCTGTCTAAATATTTTCCTACCAAAAGTTTAAAAAAAATCTCTTTGAAAAAGTTATTCTGCACAGTAATTTCATGAGAATATAAAATAAAGTAAAAAAATTACCTATTACTATTATTTGTAAATATAATTACTATGATGCACATAGATACTGAGCAATAATTGATCAGTCTCATTAAATCACATTAGAATCAACCACTTAGAACTACTGGTAATGATATAATCTTCAATCTATAGCATTTAGACTTTTGTCCTTTTTGAGCCTAGAAGAAAATGTAGGAAATAAGACAGTACCAAAATAATTTATGTTCCTTTGTAGCATAGCAGTGTATCTAGCTTCTGGCTCTGGCTCCATTTAAGGTGCTTTTTGCTGGACTACTTTTAAGTTAATTTTGGATAAGGTACTTACATCTTAGATTCTCTCAAAATATTTATATTGAAAATACAGCTAAGCACAAAGGCACTGAATGACAATTTTATCTTTCTTGGGTTATGGTAATAGCAATTGTTAATTGCTGATATACGAGCCCAGCCAGAACGTTACAGGATAATATTTTATAGCTTGGTACAAAGATGTAAAATCAGCACTAAATTAGATAAATAAATAATAAATGCAAGTATATAAAGCAAAGTGAAGATCAAGACTTCATCTGTCCTCATCTCACTGACTTAAACCAGTCTAATGTAGCTGAAGATTATACATATATACGTAGATATATATATATCTACATATATATGCTATATATTGAGGATTATATCATTATCAGTAGTTCTAAGTGATTGATTCTAATGTGATTTAATGAGACTGATCAATTATTTCTCAGTATTTATGTGCATCATAGTAATTGTATTTGCAAATAATAGTAATGGGTAATTTTTTACCTTATTTTATATTCTCATGAAATCACTGTGCGGAATGACTTGTTCAAAGATTTTTTTTGGTAGGAAAATATATGGACAGCTATCAGGAGGGGTGTGTGTGTGTGTGTGTGTGTGTGTGTGTGTGTGTGTTGTGTGTAACTATTAATTGATGTTGTTTGCCCTCCTAAAACATAAAATCTGCCCTTTTTTTTACTAAATAATTTATCTCAGTTTCCTATATCATTTAAAAAAGTTTCATATACTCTCTTCTCAGTGAAGAAATTGTTCATTCTTATTTAAGCAATCTTCAATGAATGTATATTTAGGTTGGTTTCCTTGTTGTCACTAGTTACTATATTGAGTACTATAATGAATATTCTTGTACATATATCTTCATATATTTCTAAAAATATATCTTCTGGATAAAATTCTAGTGGGAGAATTGCTGCATCAACTATTAACTACTATTTTATTTTTTGTTATTTTTGAATACCTAGTGCTAAGATGCATTTCAAAATCCCTTGACAAGTATCAACCTTTTTCACTTTTATAAGACTTATTGGAGAAGTACATTTCACTATTGTTTTGATATTATTTCTGTTATTTTGAGCGAAGTAGAGAATTTGTTCTCATATAAATGGCCAGAAAAGAACTTTCAGAATGATGACCATTTTGAATTTTTGAAATATCAGTGTGAAAAATTCGAGCATGAAAGTAAGTGAAAAGCAGGAATTCCATTTATGTGGGTAATGAAAAAAAAATTACTCTTACCTTTTTATGTATGTTCCTGTTCCCAATGCCATTGGCTATGTGATTCTTGTAAGCATTCATTGCAAACCTGAGATGCCCTAGCATAGTGCCTAAAACTAACAGATATCAATGCATAACTGTAGAGTTTAATTGGACTAAATTGATACTTTAAAAATTCATAATTCTCTTTGCCTGATACCTATGCTCATTATTTCTTTTAATTATTTTTCCTTGGTTTATTGCCAACATTGAAAATCCTAGATTTTTACTTTTCTTACCCATTGGTGGGCTGAAAAAGAAATTAAAGATATGTATACATAGATATAATATATATGATACAAGTAGATGATATATATCATATACATGTTATATATATTATATTCATGTATACATATACACATACCTTTTTCAATGTAAGTCATCAGTATATATACATACACATGATGTATATAAATAGTTTCCCCAATATTGTGTTGTTTGGATATTCCTGATCAAGCTTCGCTGTTTAGGTTACATTACATTTATCAGGCTCACGGCATAAAATAAACATAGAGAATAACTAAATCACTGCAACAACTCCAAAGGATGGTAGAATAATTGAGTACACCCTGAAGTTTTTGCATCAGTAATAAGAACCTTCGTTTCTCTGCCTTCACTGAATCCTTTCCATACATTTACATAGACTAGACCTTATTTATTTGACCAAAAAAAAACTCATTTTGCAAATTTGACCTTGTCCTGTATACTCGTATACATATAAAAAAGATGATTTTTTTCTCATAAATGTTTCAAGTCATACAGTGATTCAAATGTCAGGTGCAAATACAATAAGAATGGTTCTGGGATCTTCACATATAATTCAAGTCGAATACCAACAAACTTTCATTTTCTCTAAATTTTCTGATCTAAAGCAGAGAAAAAAATGTTAGCAATGAAAACCTCAGAAGTGTTCTGACATAGGAGAGGCCATTCTTATCACAATTCACACATTTATTACCTTTTATTGTATGATGTTCCTTTTGACAGAAATGCAAACTCTGCTTCTTTTCGGCTTTATGCAAAGCTAAAATGGGAGTCTCTATTTCTAGCCTTGACCAGAAAGTTAGAAAAGAGAATGTGCACTGTCTGATTCCAGCATTATTCACCATGAAAATGGTCAAGATGAAGCACATCTTACCAGGAGTGAAATGACATGAGAGAAAATTAGGATTCACTCATCGGCCATATTCTCTCTCATAGAATACAAACAAAGATTACAGCCTTGAATACATCATTTTCAAGAGGCAATTTTTATACTCTAGGGAGTGCTAACTACTGCAATGTATTATCACTCTTGCTATTTCATTCCAGCTTTAGAGAAATATCTGCTCAGTGGGAACAACTTTAAATAGTATTATCCATTGTGTTTTCAATGCACAAAATTCATTAAATGTAAAACCTGCAAGTCAAAAAGAAGGGACTTTAGAGTGAGTCATTATCATGCAACATATTATTTGTATATGTTACTAAAATCAACTACATGGCTGAAAACCTTTGACAAGTTTTGCCTCAGGATATTTGCTTGTGAAGTTTAATCTCTTTACAAAGAAAGCTATTCTTATTGCTCTAACGTGTGTGTGTGTGTGTGTGTGTGTGTACACATATGCCTGCACTCCTCTTAGGATTATAAATTGCAACAAGGTAGTAGTAAGCTTATATTTTTATCCAACTTTGAAATGATGCATGATCATGATATGTGGCTTCAAATTAGGTTATTGATTGTGCTCTCTATATTAGTCTATATATGACTTCGGTTAATAGCTTAAGAATTGGAAAACCTAAGCTACCAAGATCTTTATAGCCTACGGAAGATTTGGCTAGATATCTGACTGAATAAATATATCATTTTCTTTTGTACCTTAGCTTGTAATCACCTGTGTGGCATCTGTTTTATTTTGTATTCTTTTACTAAAGAAATTACTTGAAGACTAGCAAGCAGTGCAAGCTGTATTAACTATTAATACACAGTTGAGCCTGACTTTAATTTATCCACAAACATTTAATTATAGAATATTATCCATCAACTTCAAATACTTCTATAACCAAAGCTTTTCAAGTGATTCTAACAAGAAGAAATTTCACTGATTTTGAGTTTCTGTTTCTCTGCCCTCATTTACCTAAGGGAACATGTTTTAATGAATATTTCCTTAAATAGATTTTTTTCCTTTTGTATTGTGATCTCATTTTCTATTTTAATATCTTGAATGAATTTTAGGTTCAAAAAGTGTTTATAATGCATTTTTACACTTTAAAATACATTGAAAATCCACAGAATAACATATAATGTTTATATTATTTAATATGGCTCGATTTACCTAAGTCTCCTAACGTAATATATTTTAAAACTTATTTATCCTTCTTCTGCACTATTTTGTTAAGATTATGTATTCATGTTTAAAAGGGCCATCTTTAGTGAGCAAAAATGATGATTTTTGTACTCATGAAGATAAATAAGCAAATAAATAGCCATATATTGTGCCTATTGCAAAACTTTGCAAAACTCTAGTAAAGCAGTTCAATGGGTTTCGATGAAATCTGCCTATTCATTTTCAGTTTTATCTTGTGCTTAATCAGTGCAGTAATTACAATAGTGATGGTAAAATCAAATGCTAATATGTGCCAGACACTGAACTGGGGTGGGGAGAGAACGATCTGTATTTCCAAAGAATAAGTCAGTCTAAATAGATATGACAGGAATTTTTATAAAATTCAGTAAAAACAAAATAGTGATGTGAATGTTCATTTTGCATAGCTCTGTTACATATACAGTAGAATGAAAGATTAAATAATTCAAAAGACGAAGGATAACTAGTGATCTTGACTTCTGCCCTCACACTTACATTGATGTACTGATGGAATTAGTGGAGGTGTTAAAATTGCAACAGGCAGAAGGTACAGTAGTCACTGATCTCATAGGTGCTTAATGTTGTGACTGGAAGGGTGAAAGTATGATTCTAAAATAGATGTTTTGGTCCAGATGAGAATTGAATAGAAAACATTTACAAATTGTCACTACAGATTTCCATTGGAAGATCTGAGTCCTTTGCCAGGAAGAAAATAGTGAGCCATCATGTTTCCTAACATGCTAGAGGACATCAAAATGCCAACAGTTTTATCCTTAAAAATATTTACCAGAGCACAGAACTGATTTATACCATCAACTGTGGTATAAAGTACTTGAAATCTAAGTCTCTGATAACATCCCCAAATATTTAGTTGATGTCTAAGCTTCATATGCATAAGATACAACTTCAAATAAGACAGATAATATCAGCAAGAAAGCTAAGGAACTGAACAGAGATTTTGTCAGCAGAGAATAGAAATTAGAGTTGAATCCTTGCCAAGTTAGTGTAGGTTTGCAAGTACTCCATATCTTCTGTCGTGCTCAAGAAAGGTCAAATCCTAGAATGACAAAATAATTCTGCCATGGTATAAAATCTGTGTAAACTAAAAGAGTGATAAAACAAATAAACAAATGGGGTGAAATACTGATAATTGGTAAATCTTGCTAAATACTATACAGAAAATTTTTGCACAATTTGAGTGACCCTTTGAAAGTTTTAAATTATTCAAAATAAAGTTAAAAGAAATACACAGGGATATTGATTGGGATGGCACTTAATCTTTAGATTTTTTTTTTAGTCTTCTAATCTCTAAATATATTGTATTTCTCCATTTAGGTCTCCTTTAAAGTTTCCAGGATTTGTAGTTTAACTTGAATATTTGAGTATTGCAGCTGGTTCTTATCATCACTTCCCCTTGGGACTTTATGTCTTTTTACTCGTAGTCATTTTGTGTTTGAGTGGCTTAAATCTACATTTCCTAATGATTTGACCACCTTACCTAGTGGCAGGCAACTAGGAAATTATCTTTTGTGAAATGCTATCTAATCTTTTTGCCCATTTTTATATTTACCTGTTCATATTTTTATTGGTTTATGGACTTGTATAGGCTTATGAATATGTGTCATATCTATTTTTACATGTATAATATATACTAAAATTATTTCCTTGCATTTGTAGACATTTTATCTATTTATACCTCTAAATGACTATTTCAGCATCTATAATCTAAGAGCTAAGAAATTGTCTAATATAATCATAGTACAATTAAAAATTAAAGAAATTTAATAATATAATTACATTTAACATTAAAAAAACAGTCCATCTTCAAATATGTCAATTGGTTCAATAATATATCAATGGTATTTTCCCACTTACAATTTCCAGGATTCAGTCTACAATCATGCCCTTAAGTAGGCATGACATGTTAATTTCTTTAATTTGAAATAGTTCCCTAAGATGAGTAGAAATTGAAAAGCTAATTTTAAAACTTTTATGAAAATGTAAAAGACCTCAAAAGCCACAGTGATCTCGAAGAAGAGAAATGCTATGGGGGAACTTAAGTGACTAGATTAAAAAATAAAACAATAATGGTTCAATAATTAAGGCAGCTTGGTATTACCATAAGGATAAATAAAATGATCAAGAAGATGACTAGAAATACATGTACACATAGACAGATATGTGAATTATATAAAAAAATTCATTGGAGTTAGATATGTAAGTTATCTTAAAAAATTTAATGCTGGAACAATTCCAGATCTATTTGAACCCTTGATCTCTACCTTAAGTCTATAAATTAATTCAAATTGGCTTATAGACCTACATGTGATAAAGTTATGAAGTTTCTAGAAGAAAAGAAAATATATCACTTAATGATAGGCAAATATTTCTTAAATATGCATCAAAATTAATAACCTTAAAGGAAGAGATTGGTAAATTAAACCAAATTAAAAGTAAGCTAAAATTAGAATAATTTCCATATGTCTAATATATGACTTGTATCTAATATATATAAAGGCTTTTAAAAAGATGACAAGACAAAGCTAGATAACAATTTTAAAAAAAAATGAGCTAATGCCTATACATTTAATTCAAAACTAAGATTCCCAAACGTCCAGTTCAAAATGAAAATACTCCTGACTTAAATTTTCAAGGTCACTCAAAACTATAATGCAATAGTACTGCACACCACCAAAAATGGTTAAGCTTTTAAAATTATATAATACTAGCAAGATAAGACATTAGTAAGTATATGGAGGAACTGGAATTCTTATCAATTCCTGGTTAGGGTAGAAAATGGTGCTATCTCTTTAAAAACCTTTTGCTAGTATCTACTAAAGATGTATATCCACTCCATGATTCAGCAACCCCATTCTTAAAATATACACACAGGAAATAAATTCACACATCATAATAAAAATATATAAGAATGTTTATAGCACTTGTGTTTATAATAGCTTCCAGTTAGAAGCACATCAGTCACCTATCAATAGTAAAATAGATAAATTAATTGTAGTATGCCTATACAATGGGAAACTATAAAGCCATTAAAAATTAATTCTACACACAGCATCATGGATGATTTTATCCTCCATAAATTTGATATATAGAGGCTAGGCATACTGTTTAAGTTCATGCATATGAGATTCAGGGACCGGCAAGCTTATCATAAAAGATTCAGATCAACAAACTGGTTACCACTGAGAGAGTATTGATTAGAAAAAGGTATTTATGAGGGTACATTCTTGGGTGCTGGAAATTTTCTATATTGTGATCTTGGTTATTATTAACATAGGTATACACAAATATTAAAATTTCATTGATGCAATTTTGATGTGCATACATTAGTTATACCTGCATATCTTTTGACAACACACACACATACACACACACATTCATTAAATGTTTTAATCTTCTGATCCAGAATTATTTATATTCATAGTCATTATGTATGTTACAGTCAAGCACTGCTTAATGATGAGATTATGTTCTGAGAAATGCACCCTTAGATGATTTTGTTGTGTGAACATCATAGAGCACACTTATACAGACCTAGATGGTATAGCCTACTACACATCTAATATATATGCTATAGCTTTTTGCTCCTAGCCACAAACCTGTACAGCATGCCTACTAAATACTGTAGGTAATTGTAACACAATGATAGATATTTGTGTGTCTAAAAATAGAAAAAAATACAGTAAAATTACAGTATAAAAGAGTGTGTGTGTGCCCCTGCCTTAATGGGGCAGGGTGAAGGCTGTAGAAGGGTGCAGCTGTGGAGGGAGGGTAGACTTCAGGAAGAGGAAGGAAGGAAGGGAGAGAGGGAAAGAGGAAAAGGAGAGAGAAAGTGTTAGCAGATATCAAAGGGACCAAGAAAAAAGCTTGAGATGAGAAATAATAAAAGGGAGAGGGGGAGGGGAGAGAAGGGAGGGGACAAGCATCCTGAGGCAAAACTCAACACTCTTCAGAGAAAGATAAAATTTAAAAATTTATATAACATATTATTCATAATGCTCAGTATACAGTCTAAATTTTCTAGAGATTAAAGAATGAGAAAAATATAACAAAATGAGAGGATAGTCAACCAAAATAGACACAAATAAGACTCAGATGTTACATTTAATGGGAGAGGCTATAAAAATAACTATCATAAATATATTAAAATTTATAGAGCATACTAAAATAATGGATTAGTACATAAAGAATTTCATAAAATATATGAAAAATCAAATAATCAAAAATAAAGACTAGAAGTATAAAATAGAACATCTATAATAAAAATGTGTATCAACAGATCAGACACAGAAACATAAGTAACAATACATTTGAAGACAATAAAAATAAATTATCCAAATTGAAGAACAGAGGAAAAAATACGTTGAAAAAATATATACAACACAGTTTCAGTGATCTGTGGAATAATACAGTGTGCCCTAACATACTCTTAGCAATTCCCCAAAAGAAGAAAGAACAGACCAAAATATAATTTTCAAAAACTGACCATACGATTTTAAAATTTAATGGAAAAGGACCCACTAGCCTAAGAAGACCAGTGAATCCCAAGCAGGATAAACAAAACACATTTAGGTATCAAAAGTGATAGTGTCAGGAGATAAAAACAGACAGAACCTTAAAAACAGAGACTAATATGCATTACATATAGAACCATAATGATGAGAATAATCACTGACTTCTTATTAAAAGTAATAGAATACACATTGGAATGTAACAAAAATTTAAAGTGATAAAAGGGAAAGATAAACATGTAAACCTATATTTCTATATATAATTAAAATATTTTTCAAAAATAAAAGTGAAATAAATATATTTGAGATTTAAAAAAACTAAGAAAATTTGTTTCTAGTAGACTCACATTACAAGTAATGCTGAAAGAATTTTTCAGGTTGAAAGGAAATGATAGCAATAGAAATTCAGATCTATACGAAAGAATGAAAAACACTGGCTGAAAATGATAATTATGTATGTTAATATAAAACATAACAAAATATTTTTAAAAGCTTTTAAATCAACATTAAAATGTTTAAAATAAACATTTGCAATATATGGCACATTTTATAATATGTACAGATGAAAATATATGACAAAAATAGAATAAAGTTCCACAAGGAAATTTAAGTTATATTATTCTAAGTATATTGCATTATATGCTAAAATATATAGTATTAATTCAATTTATATTATAATAGGTTAAGGATAACTTATAAAGAACATACATTCAGATATTAAAAAAAATAATAATTGACCCAAAATATTGTAGAAAAGCAGAAATAAAGTGTAAAGAACAGTGGGGTAAATGAAAACATGAAACTGGTAGAATTAAATCCAAATGTATCAATAATTTCATTATATATGAATGGACAAATTTAATTATATTTTAAAGATTTTCAAAGTGGCTAAAAAAGCATTAACTAAATTAAAGCTGTTTACAAGAGCTGTGTATTAAATATAGTTACACAAAAGGCCTGAAACAAAAGGATAGAAAAAGATAAACCATACAAACACAATCATAAATGAATTGGTATTGGTGAATTTGTATCAGGCAACACAAACTTCAAACAGGCGGTATTATCAAACATAAAGGGTGATATTTTATAATAAAACGTCAGTTAATCAGAATCATAAAAGATAATTAGCTATGTACCTAATCATTGCATAATAACAGACATCTGACAGGTAAAGAGAGAAAGTGAAAAATGGAACTTTTTAATATTCTTCTCGATGGTGCTTGTACTTAAATATTTTTTCTCTATATTTCTCAACATACTCTCTTGGGGACTCTACTACTTCTATTTAAGTTTCTTTCTTTCTTTTTTTTTTTTTAACACTGATGAGTATACTTATGACATATTATTGAATTGTAGACTTTAAACCTACATAATTTTGTTAACCAATGTCACCCTAATAAATTTAATTTAAAAATAATTTTTAAAATCACTGGGTATGTAAAGGCAGATTTGATAGATGAAGAGACTGTTGGAATATTAGAAATAGCTCAAAAATACTGAAATTGGTGTTGGGAAAAATCACGTGAAATTTGCTTATCACATAAACATTTTCTATACTCTAATATTTTTTGAATGGTTTAAAGGATACTTACATTCCAGAAAAAAAAAAATGAAGTCCATTGAAATTTTAAATGTAAATATTTCTAGATATAATTACAATTCCTTATTCATTCAGAATTTATTTAACCTTATCTTTTAATTCTTAATACTTCTTTGAAATTACTTGTATTAAGGACAGAGAAATTATTTTGGAGTGAAAGTGAATCTAAAATGTGTGCTTTTTGAGAGCATAAAGCAAAATGGAAGGGGCTTGGTTGCAATTAGGGCCCTCAAGTATAATTGAAATATAGAAAAGGAATTGCCTGTGGTGCAACATGTGTCAGGAGAAGGGAATATGTTTATTTTATTTGTCTCTGCTCTTTCTGTGTATCACAGTGTCAGTGTCTCAGGCTCCAGATGATAAATGCTCCATAAAGATCTACTGAAATAGCAGCTGAGTGTTAATTTTGAGTAAAACTATCAAGTTAAACATTTTGGAGAAGAAAAAACTGAAATCCAACACAAATTCAAAGCTCAAAGTTCACAGACTGTAGGTGGTAAAACAGGCCAGAATAAATAAAATTGTACCATGAATAAGATTTTGATAAACAATATAATTTTTGAGGGAAAATTCCAGATGGGAGAATGAAAATGGGCTTTCTGTAAGAGGATACATTTGAGATTGGGTTTAAAGCAAGGAGAAGAGATGAAATTATGGAAAAGGGGCATAGATAATCCCTGGAAAAAGGCCTGTGAACATGATGAAATAGAAGTCAAGTATATAGAAGGGAAAGATTTCATTTGCCTAGAGCTCAGGCAACATAGTTATGGGGACATAGAACAGAGGCTGGAATGTGCATAGTATGTGCAAAGTATGTTGAATACTTTGAATTCTACTTAAATAAATTTGAGTGATTTGTCTACAGGCATGTCCAAGAGATTGGTATTATTTAAGAAACAGTGTGTAATATGTTTTGAGAATTAAAAAAAACTTGAAGTCAAGTAAAAGTTCTCTTTAATGCAGTGGTGTAGTAACGTGATAATACAGTGCTCACAGTAAGGGGATTGGCAGTAAGAATTAAACAAAAGCACTCTATTATAAAAGTAGATTTTTATAGAACTCAGTGTGAAATAAGCATTTGTACACTGTCCTGAGAACCTAGTCTTAATGCTTAATATTTTTCTCATGTGTTCCTAGTTCTAAACAACAAACCTATAAAGAGAATTTTTGGATGCACTGTGCTTTATAAATCAGAAGCAGCTGCTACATGTACTGCACCATAAGTAATAACATTTTAAAACCTTTATAAAGGGAATTTATTTTGATTCTGAAAAATACTATAATGTACTATAAAAATTTATCCGATATATTTCAGGAAATTTGTGACTTTATTTCTGTGCCTGGACACATCAAACTGCCATATCTTAAAAAGCCTAAGAGAAAATTGCCTATCCAAATACAATATTTTATGTACGTTTTAGGGAAATATCAATATTTAGTGCATATGTCAACATACATAAGTGCAAAAGAGTCAGCCCACAGTTTGATTACTCAGTCTAATATGAACCAGACTCCTGTTTTGCAGTTGGTACCTGTGTTTCCATTACTTTAGTTAACATCTAAACTAAGCGTATCTAATTGTAACCAAGAGCAGGATAAATGTTAAAATCCCCTTCCATTATAGGATTCTATGATAATACTCATGATGATTTCAGCTATAGAATAATAAGAGTTTTTGAAAAACCTGAAAAAATTGAGAGCTAACTGTAGAAAAGTTATCTTATAGTATTTAGATAGTGACTACTATAGGCAAAATCATGACATCATGTCAGTTGCTCTGAGCAAAGCAAGTGCTAAATATATATCTTTGAATTAAAATGTAATGGTCAATTAAGTTGATATTTCAATTTTTTTTTAATGAATTCTAATGTGTTCCTTAAAAAAGAATAGCCATTATGCCTGTAAATTTGGTACCTTTTCATGCAATAAATGTGTTTTAATAACCAAATATTGAAATCAAATACCTAAATTCTGCTCAGTTCTCAATAATAAGCATTGACCAATTAAGTATTAATCAGTGATAACTAGGGATTCTTTAGGATCTAGATCTAATGTGTAAAAAAATCAAATACATATGAAGCTTCTCTAACAGAATAGTAGGAGCCTTTGCTATGCTTTTTGTTAAATTTATTTTAATTCTTCTCTTGAACTATATTATCAGTCTGCCTAAGTAATTCAGTCACATGTGTCTATTCAAAATACAGGGAAACTACATGATAATTGTTATAACTTTTTAATTCTCTTGAGTAAGAACCAAAGGTTTCTTTTAGTATAGAAAACAAAATTAGTAAATATCTGATAGTTTCAGTCAAAACTCAGCAACCAAACCAGATGACATTATTGTAAAAAATAAAAACTGCTCTTAATTTCAATATTTCTGACTTTTCTGTTTCAAATGTCTGAAATGACATGAGGAAATATTCTACAGTATTTCTTGGTAAAAACAGCATTATGATTCATTTTCTTGCTCCTCCAGTCTACTGAAAGCAAATCAATCATCCCAGACTGTGCTCCACCCATAACGAATTTGTACAAGAGCTTTCAGCAGGGGACATCCCATACCGTATGTAAAAACAGCTTAGCATCGAATTCTAGGCCTTTCGCAACAGTGTCTAACTTCATCCCAGCGGATTAGTCTGTGTTTGTGTGTGTGCACAAACATTTCTTTTATCATGCTATATGCAATCTCACCTTCTTAGATTATCCACATGAAAATTTTTATTACGTTTTTATTAGCTCCTCCTGCCCACAGATACAGCCCTATCCATAATCTTAGAAAATATCAGGAATTTGAAGTTAAAGAAATCTTAATGACAATTTAATTTAACCTAACAAGAATCCGAGGTTTGGGAAGTTTAATTGACTTCTAAATTCTACATAATTATTAAATGCTGCAATCAGGACTGAACCTTCTAAGTTGCATGTTTATGTGTATGCACATGTAAATTTCATTAAATCTTGTTGCTACTACTTTATTTGTTCTAAAACTGCTTCCTCTAAATTCAAGATCAAACTCTAGATTTTACATATAAGGATTATATATCTTTCTGACTTTATACAATTTTATATTACCTATAAATTAATTTGCTTCTTCTGCAATACCTGGCTTCTGTAAAAGTAAAAAAAAAAGAAAATTACGCAAACAACTTCCCATTAGAAGTTACCTATTCTTCTCCAGTTCTGGTAGTACATGGTAAATATGGTAGGCCTTTACTTCACAGGGGGTATGCCAGAGCAGTGGATCCTGGGAAGACTTTCTGTGTTTACTTACCCACAGCAACCAGAGACAATCTGTGTGGTGTTCAGGTTAAACCCTCATCAGAATTCATGTGTTTAACTAAATTCAGGGTTACAGGTCTATCTAGTCTCTGTATATATGAATGAATAATGATATCAAAAGCCAGGAGAGCAGTTTAGGAGTTTATAGACCCTTAAGAGTTTAATATAAGAAATAACAGGGAGCCCATTTTTATAGTGAACTAGCTATGTAGTACATGGCATCACTAAGACAAGGCACTATTACAAAACAGAGAAAGTTTTTTTTTTTTTTTAAAGTAGTACAAGCATTTTGCTGAAATTTCTTTCATCTACATATTGTTTTCCGTGGATAATATAAAATAGTCGACACATAAACTTGGTTTGAGTCTCCTCATTTGACAAAAATCTGATTATTTATAATGGGTTTTCCATTTTGGCTCATGATCTGGTTGTCAAAAATAAATAGGTACAAAAAAATTGAACACCTTAACTTATCAATGGGTGAAAAAAGAGGTTATTGTCCCAAGACAAGTGATAAGGCATTTTATGAAAAGTAATTAAACTATGCATACACTTTTGGTAGCTATTTCTGACAGATTACAGAACTAATTAAAAATAAGCAAGATGGTATAAAAATATCTAAAGTATAATGTATATTTTAAAATGTCAGTGCAGTAATGCTGGTTAATTACTCAATATACACTCAGTTTTTAGAAGGAAGCCTTTTTTGTTTATAGCTAAAACTAAATGCTTGTAGTGGAGCCTTGATTGCCTTAGGAGTACAAGTATCTCTTTTTATCTGTGGCTATTCTTCTGTATCTGTGAATCTCCCAGGATGAAACCATTTATATAAGGTTCCATGAACTAAATGTATCCTTTATACACTACCTTAGAAAAAGAATCATAAGGCAATTTCAAGTCCTCAGACACAAACATTTGTCAGTTGAACTTGAAATATCATGATGTTAGTTATCAACTATAGTGTGAAAGCAATGTTAAATGAGGGATGCTAGAGGATGTCATATGACTAACCTGAGGAGAAATAAGAGAAAAAAAAGAACATCGAGTGAACTGTTTGGGGCAAAATGGGTATGACCTATGGAACCAGAAGAGAGAGATTTCAAAAGAAGAGGAAATAACAGACTTCTGATAAAGGAAGCTGCATTTGAAAAAAAATAAATAAATACTGTCATACACACAAAATGAAGAATTAGGTCAAGATTTTGGAAATTTCACAGATAATATATTTCTGATTTAAAAGTAATAGGCATAACTTCTGTGATATCAGGTACTTTTTATGTTTATATTTTTGGCCTGTTTTATCTTATTTGCCTGGTATTACAGTGAATCAAGCAATGCTCATACCATTCCAATCACTTCTAGTATAATGTACCAAGGATCAAGAAAAATAAATATGTGATCTATGGGCAAAGTTAGTATTTATAATCATTTATTATGTTTTCTTCTCATAATTTGAAATTGCCTCAGCAATGGGTTTAAATAGGGGAGAATCAACAGTGAACAAAGGAATTGTCTTGTGTATAGAATAGTATAAATAAGATTATTAAGGGGAAGATAAATAAATAGAAAATTCTTCACATCAGAAAGATCATGTCATATAATTGAGACACAGAAAAGAGAAGGAGAGAGGTAATGAACCTGTTTGCTCAAAATTGAATACAAGAAGGGAGTTATATATTCTCTAATGCCATTTGCTCCCGACTGCTAATGAGCAACTGTTGGTGTTGTTGCTACTAGGATAATATTAAATCTTCCTAAAGGTAGTTTCTTTTTTCTGCTTGTTTTTTCTCTTCTTCGTCCTTCTGCCTCAAACCCTTTGCTCTACATTATAGGCAGTAAATAGTTCAGTTTAACTGAAATTAAGAAACAGAAGCATCTAAAAGTATTTGTGTTTATTTCTCATATACATCATACTATTCTTAATTATGATAAATTATGCATCAGTAGAGACTAATATATTTTAGTAAATTTTGGTATATTTCAATTGCATTTTCTTTTGCCTCCTATAACACACTAATTATTTACCCATAACTTTAAATTAAATTTCAAAGAAAGTTTTTTAATCTTTTAAATGTACACACATACCATTAAGTTATATCTAGCTGATTAATATTGAATCAAGTCCACATGTAATTTATTTTATTTTGAAGCTTAATATGAATACTAACCTACATTTAGCTACCTGAATAAATCACATTCCTTACCTTACCCTACAGAAATAATTTGCAATATCATGCCTTTTGCACATCATAATTAGTCAAATATTTTTGAATAACCATCAGTGACATGAACAGTTGCTTTAAAAATAAATATATTGCTATCACTTTCAGCTTCTACATTATCACATAAAAATTCTTACCTTGCCTACATATTGTGTGTCTGTACCTGTGTACTCTTCCAACAAGAAGAACTGATTCCACATCCAGCCACGCTTGGTGCGATGTAGCATTTTACCATCATCTTTTGTCAGACCCACTATCCTTTTGCTTGGTAAATCACTGCTAGCTTTTTCTTGTAATGGGATAGCATCAACTGTATGAAACACATAGGTCCAGATGAATAGTGGTAGGCAATGGTAAATCCTCATTATCTGCGGCTTCGGCAGGATATCAAATTCAATGTACCGTCTATTTCCCCTGAGAAGTAGGGGGAGAAAATGGTGTATTAGGTGTGTTTCACTTTTAAATAACCTACAAACTGCAAAACTTTTGTAAATGTTACTTAAATTTTATATATAATATATTATTTATACATTATTTTTCCATGTTACATCAGTGAACTATCATCAAAAACTTATATATCTTATAGATAAGTAGGAAGACATATATAGCACAAAAACTACATAGGATGTTAAAAGCTGACTAGAATTAAAAGCTGACTAGGGACTTGAATACCTAAGTACTATTCTCTGTCTCTGCTTCTCTCTCTAATCTCTCTTGGTTTGAACTAAGCATCCTCAATCTAATGGAATATAGGGATACATGGAGTTCAGATTTAACATGTTCCAATCCAGAAAGCAACTGATAGTCTTTTCTAATGTGAGTTTGAAAAATCCTGGAAATGAATTTTGATTTACCTGGTTTAGGCCAGATGCCCATACATCTATACATTCAACTATAGTTATCAAGGCATGAAAGTCAAATATCAGCTTCTAGCTTGGCTTTATCCCTTATTACCTGTGCAACATTGGGATATTTACTCATATCATTAGATCTCAACTACTCTTTCTATCAAAAGATAATAATTACTACCTGACTTTCAGAGTATTGTTAATTTTCAACTTTAATCAATACAAAGTAATCATCATTTGTAGTATGAAGATTTATTTTATTTTTATAACAGCATATACTTAAGAAAATAGTGAGATGTGAAGAGTTTAAGTAATTTGATAAAGATCTTATAGGCAGTAAGTGTCAGAATTAGTTGTAGACTCACAGCCTTAAACAGTATATTTTAGATAAGATATGTAAAGAAGTTAGCACAGTGCTAGCACACACATTCTCAACATGTTCATGTTTTCATTTTCATTATCAACATCATTATCATCATCAAACATGGTTGCTACCACTGTAGCCTTATATATGTATATATCTCCAATATAGCAGAGTAGAGAATGGTGACTGACAGATAATATTATAGATCCTTGCTATGATCCAGAGCTATTAGCTCTGCCCGGCACATATGTACCATAATTTCCATGCCTGTTATTTTTAAAATGCAGTTACTTAACAAAGTACATATGCGTGGCCACAAATTTATATACTCCAGAATGAGAGAAATCAGTCACATCACTTTTTGACTTTGAAATCTTGAGTGATGGTAATTCTCTTTTATCAGGACTATGTGGCTATTTATAATCTTATAAACTATGGAAAATTGCTAAACTTAACCACAAGCAATATAAAACGCTGATGTAAATATAAATAAAAACTACAATGCCAAAGAATGCTTAGAAAAAGTGCAATGGAAAAGTACCATCTAGTGGTCACTAGCTCAGAACAATGTCCTACATTTTGTTGATTAGTGATGGTGCAGTGGAAAATGAGCAGCCAGAGAATCTCGAGAACGGCTGAAATCCCATTTTGATAAAATACAACAAATTCCTTAGTTGACCGCACTGATTACCCTAATTTATTCTCATTAGGAAATTTCTTTTGGCCATTGTCCTTGCTGATCACCCTCGCCAGAGAAATTGGAAAGCATTCTTGATTTTCTGAGGTCTTTTCTAACTATCATGCCCACTTTGAGTGGAATGTAAGCCTTTAAAGCTGAAAAGTCTAATTATATTAGATGGAGCCAGAGACTTAGGCAGAGGCTAGCACCCCATAGGCATTAAATCTAGAGTAAAAATTTGCATTTGTTTTCAGTGCAAGGAAAGCAGTTGGAAGATTTTAACATGGCATGTTTATAAAAGATCAGTTGGCCACAGAGCTGAAAATAGGTTAGTGGGTATAAAAGGATTTGGCTAAGGGGAAGGTAAGTTAGACTCAATTGCTGTACTCCAGAAAGAGAAGACAATGGCATCTAGAGAAGTGATTTAAAGCAGACAGTGATACTCTGCTCAAGATTTCTTCAATTTTTTTCATATGGCCACACACGCATGCATACCATATACTACAAGTTTTGTATGCTTTTACTTCTTCTAATGGCCTGCACCTGCAACTCTCTTTGGAGGACTTCCCTTGGCACCCGGGGTCACTTTGCCCACATGAGCAGGAGCCTAAAGTGCCTGCAACTTCAAAATCATCTCCCAGAAAATCCCTGAACCATTGTCTGACAGGTGCATAGATATGAAAACCCACATCCCAGAGCTTTCCTGCAGAATCCTGCTGGGGCTAGAACTTGACTGATGTCACACCCTCGTTAGACTCTTCTTTCTGTCCTGCTTTTCTATGTTCTACCTCATTTATGGACCTGGAAGCAATTTGTTAAACATTCACTTGCGCATAAATCCTCACCTCAGGTTTTACTTCTCAGGGATAAATCTAAGGCATAGATAATATCCACACATTCACATATTGAGAAGAGTAAATACTACTTTCTCATGCATTGGTTATAGAGGGTAAAAAAAAATAAGAAACAAAATATAATTCTTAGGTATTAGTTTTTGAACTGAGTGGATGATTAAGCTATTTATTGGGTATCATTTATATCAGGGAAAGGAAGATCTATTTAAAATTTAAATAATCAGATTTTTGTTATTCTTGGTAAAAATAAAGAAGTAATTTTTATAATGCTACTACTAACAACATTTCAGCATAATTAGTAATAGGAAGCAAAGTGATTCACTGTCATACTGATTTATATCATTTAATTTACATATTTATGACAACCTTTAGAGTCTTTTATAATTCCTTATATTCTTATGAGGCAATTGAGGCACAGAGAGGTTAATGACTGTTTAAGTTTATATAAGGAGAGACAGAAGAATTAAGAAAAAATCTAGGTATTCTATTGCATTTGGGCTTCACTACTCCAGAATAGCCTACTAACTTCTATGATGCTGGCAACCAACATTTATTCTAATTTGCTCTCCGCATTCTAGGCACTTTGCTGAGTCTTTTTTCAAATACCGTTTCTTTAACTCTCATTACAGCAATATTGCAAAGAAGGTATGACCATATTAGCCAGAGGGGTAAACTGAGGCTTCGCTTGTTGAAGTCACTTGCTAATATCATAGGATGGTAGGCATCTGTGGGAAAGGTGGAAGGCATCTAGGATTTGAACTCTGTTTGACTGATGACAATGCTCGTGATAGTTATTGTACTGCTGCTGGGTAAAATTGTTGTATATGTGACCACCTGGATGCCTCTGTCACGTGTTTTAAGTGTTTGCCCAGTTCAGAGTCTTTGTCATTACTAATAGTGTGACCTGGAACAGTCTTACCTGGATCATCCATAGCCATCTTTTTCTCATTATTTTCAGTATCTGTATAATCTGTTTTCTTGAGACATCTTCTGTAACAACTTTTTCAAAAATAGCTCTCCCCACTTAGTCTCTATTGGTTTCTTTCATACCATATATGTATTTCTTTCATATTATTTACGATTTTAATTATCCCTTTCATTTAGTCAATATGTTTATTGACTCTTTCCTCTTGTTATAATATAACTTGTATGGTGGTGAAATAGTTTGTAAATCACTCTGTCCTACATAAAACAGTTATTGACACAAAGTAGGTACTTAATACATTTTTGTAAAATTAATTCGTTAATTGATTCATGCATAAAATGGATGATTCCCAATTTGAGCCTGGATCACATAAAACATTGATTTAATCTTCTATTGGATAAACATATTAATAAATATATAGAAAGAGTTAAACTAGGAGATGTCTTTTGAAAGAATTCTGGGTGTTTTCTTTTTCTAAGAAATGAAATATAATCTTCAGTGAAGTAAGAGTAATGGTCATAAAAATGTGCATAATATGGGATTAAGTATAAATGTCACATGATTGGTATAACTTATAGAATCTATGTTTGAGCTTTGAAGCCCTTTTATTAAATATCATTTTTATTTTCCTCATAATTCTTGGCATAATTCTTCACATCTAGGAAAAAGTAGTGCAACTCTCCTGTGGCCAATTTAACACCTATATATTCCTGTTCTTACACAAAAATGAACATTCGGAAAGATTTTCTGTTGCATTTGGTTTTAAAGTTAGCAAGCTCTTATCCCATGGGGTTTATTAAAAATTCTTCATATTCTTTATTCACTCAATAGCAACAAGCTGATTACTAAATTTTCTATGCTTAATTATCTCTATCAGCCTTAAACGCTCTGCATTTTAATCCCATTTTTTTGTTGATAAATAAATACCATCAGATGCATTATAAAATACAATATTTTAAATTTGGTTTAACTTTGATTTTGTAATCAGGGAATTCACTTGAATCTTGTTAACTTTAAAAACCAAAAATTGTTTTGTTATTATTCCCTTGTTTCCTTAATTATATTTCAGTTGCATTTGAGAAAAATGTCTGCTGGCTATTTGTAAATCAAGAGAAATTGAGCATAATTTTAATTAAATAGGATGTTCAGCATATAAAATAGACATCCAAAATTAAATAATATCATTATTTCTTATCCCTATAGTTTAAATACAGATAAAGTATTTTAATAATTCCAATGCTGTTTTTCAGGAAAAATTTCTCAGGTAAAATGTATGTATGAGACAAATGAATATGATTAATTTTAGTACTTTATGACACTATTTGTCAACTAACTACTTTTACATACCTTATCCTATTTATCTTCAAAATAACAACTGTGGGATATGGTCGTATAACTTAAATTCTTTTCCAGATGAAATACATGAGGTTTGAAGAGGTAAAGAAAACCATTTCTGATTATCCAATTATTTTGTGGTTTTGGCAAAAGTCATTTTTATCTAGTTTGATTCTTTGGTCAGTGATCTTTCCAACACATTATTGTGTTTTTTTATATCAATTGTAGACACAAGTCTGTCAGCTAAGTTAGGTATATATAACAATATGTAAAGATCAAATTTTATGAATAGACACCAAAATTATGTCTTATATAATCAAGTAACTACTTAAAGATATATGTTTGAACCTATCTATTTTTCATAGTAATTGATAATTCTTATATTTATTATGTAAATATATGTATATATAAATATATAGAGATTATTAGTTTGTTATATTTAATGTGTGTGTATATATGTATACAGACAGAGATTATGTTTATATATTTAAGGTTATATATCTATGTGTATATATACACATATATATATAAGATCTCTAAAATCATTTTTTGATTTACTTCAAGAATCCATGCTCAATTATTCTTGCATTGTAATTTGGGATTCTATTCTTATCTAAATGAATGTTATAAAATAATTTCGAGAAAAACAGAAATTGATGGAAGAAATATGAGCTGCCAGTTTTGTATAAGCAATCCTTAACTGTTAACACAACTAAACTCCCAGCTTTAAAAATTTATCATTAGGTCTTCTTTAAAAAACTGATAAAAATTGTTATCAGAGGTGAAGCTCTAGAATGAGGTTTTCCCAATATCCTGTCAAACTAACAATAATAACATTATATGTAATAGATATAGTCATTTATAGAATATGTAGAATTATAGAATATAAAGACGTGAATCAACCTATTGCTAATATAATCTGAGAAACATAACCTCTGTCTGTAAGAATAGTGGAACTAGTTTAAGAAACTAAATAACAATTGATGACTCCCTATAATATATGAAAAACTCATGGATTTTCAATTAAAAGGAGATAGCCAAGCAATTTTTTTCTACAATATTGGTCTCCTGAATGGAGATAAAGAGGATCAAAACTTATATATGACTCTCTACTACAAAGTTGGAGTTGGCCATGATATATCTATTCAATTAATGCACCCTCCGCTCCAGAATACAACAGGACAAAGAAAAAAGTAAGACAATTTAAGAGATATTGTTTGGGAAATATCTTAACTTGGAGATATGCCTTTTAAGTAAATTATTTTAATCTGTCAGATATTTAAACACTGACTGTTAGAAGAGAGCTGTCTACATTCATGACTAGTTTAAGAATGTTGGCTAACAAGGTATTATTGATGTGGGGGTCAAGTAGAATTTAATATTATCACAAATAAATGGTAACATTTTTAGTTACAAAATTTTATCAGCAAAAGAGCACAAAAAACATTTTCATCCGTGTGGGAAGAAAAGGACAGAGGATCTATACAAATGTAGGAAATCGGAAGGAGAAGGCTTTACATGAGAAAAAGTAATTAAGCTAATATAGAAGATAGAAGTGCAAACTCTCAACACTTCTCACAGTCTGGGTAGATTTCCCATAAATACATGAGAAAAGGAGAGAAAAGAGTCAACAAATTTTGTAGAGAATGAGTCCTTATCATTACTATATTAAGAATATTCTTAAAATCTAGTAACAAAACAGTAGTTATATATAAGTATTAAAAAGTACAAATGAATTATAGATATGTATGCATTTATCGTTTAAACAAAATTGGTAAAAGTCATGCCATAAGCAAAGACTTCCAGACACTCACAATACAGACATGAATTTTAAAATGTGCCTTATCATGTAGACATGGTGGTAGAGAACAAACAAACAAAACAACAAAGTGACAAAGTATGCTGTATTATAAGTAAAAATAAAGCAAAATAATGTCAAAACTTACTATACATTTACAGTAATTAAGACAGCATAGTTTGGGCTAAAGAATGGAAACATAGAATAGAATGAAGAATCTAGAATTAGATTCATGCAAATATAGTCAACTGATATTTCATAAAATGGAAAAAGCAATTCTATAGAGAAACGATAGTTTTCCCAACAAATTGTTCAGGAACAGCTAGACATCTGCATGAAAAAAATTTTTAAATGAATCTACATGCAAACCTTGTATCTTTCAGTCTAATTAAATAAAAAATGGATCATAGATGAAAATGCAGAATTACAAAATTTCTTGAGGAAAATGCAGGAGAAAATTTTATTACCTTAGAATGGGCAATAACTTTTAGATAAAACATGAAAAATATAATTCATAAAAGAAAAAAATTGATAAGATGTACTTTATTAAAATTTTAAAAAGTTTGCTCTGTGAAAATCACTGTTAAGAGAATGAAAAGACAAAGCACTCACTGGAACGAAATATGATAAGGAATTCATATATTTATATATGAAATATACAAAGAATATTTAAAACTCAATAATAAGAATAGCAACTATCAAAATAAAGGCGAGCAAAGGGTCTGAAAAGAGAACTTACCGAAGAAGATATTCCAATGGCAAATTACATGAAAACGAACAAACAGAAACAAACCAACAACTACAAAAAACCTATCAAAATCATTTGCCATTAAGGAATTGCAAATTGAAACAAAAGAGGATACTAAAAAACTACTCAAATGGCTAAAACCTACAAAACTGACAATTTAAAATGCTTATGTGGATGCAGAGCAACAGGAATCCCCTTCATTGAGGATGGGGATGCACTGTGGTACAGCCACTTGGGAAGACTACTTGGAAGTCTTTTACAAAGCTAAATATAAATTATATCATACAGTCCAGGAATTATGCTCCTAGGTATATAACTGATTGAAAATAATGTCTATACAAAAACCATCACATTAATGTTTATAGAACATTTATTCATAATGTTCAAAAAATGTAGGAAAAAGTTGTCTTAATAGATTGTCATGTAAACCCCAACTGTTGGGTTTCTTTCTCATTTCATCTTTTTATTGTTATTGTTGTTGTTGTTGTTGTTGTTGTTGTTGTTGCAATGTAAGTATCCGACTTAAGCTTTGATTGCCCAGGCATCCACTTCAAAGTGGCATCAGCTTCAATGACAAATTGCCAGCTACAGGACTAGATAAAGGGCAGGATGACCTCTCTCCTCCTGTAAGTCTCCTTTGTTTTAGAGATCCTGGCTGAGTAAGTCAACTGGCCATATGAGCTGCTGTTTCTTTCTTTTTCCATGCTTTAAATTCCTGCTAGTTTTAAATTCACCAATGAAGAGTGCGACCATAAAACTCTAGGCCTTCAACCTTAACCCCAATAAAAGCAGACCAGTAGGTCCTGGCACACATTCATTCACTCTCTGTCTCTTGCTTTCTTCTTTACCTCAAACCTTGTTGTTTGCTCCCAGGTGTGCTTTTCAGAGAAAAAAAAAGTTTTGGTTTTTTTTTCCCCAAAGTTTCCTGATGGTTATTGCCAGTTCAGCCACAACATTATCTATTGATATGCTGAGGCCAGCACAAAACATAGGTCAATAGGTAAACAAATTGCGCTGTATTCATGTAATAGAATATTATTCAGAGGTAAAAAAAAAAAAAAAAAAAGAGCTATCAAGTCTTAAAAAAACCATAATGCTAAATGAGAGAATCCAGTCTGAAAAAGCCATCCACTGACTGATTTGAACTATATAACCTTCTGGAATAGGCAAAACTCTAGAGAGTTAAAAAAAAAACAGTGGTTGCCAGTGGTTTGAGAGGAGGTTAGTAGATAGATATGAATAGGTGAACAAGGGAAATTTTGAGCAGTGAATTTTGTAGGTATTATGATGGTGCTATATGACATTATGCATTTGTCAAAACCAACAGAACTTTACTACACAGAATGAATTTCTTTGTATACAAATTAAAAGAAAAATCATTAGGAATTAGGTGCTGGAGGAATGGAGATGCAAAAAGGAATGCAATCTATGATAAGGGAATCTAACTTATTACAAACATGAAATGACCTCGGTGAAGGGGATGTGAAGGAAAGGTGCTGACCTAAGCACATGTGGAAATGAGTGGTCTCTAAGACCAAATAGAAAGGAATTGCAGGTATGCACTGCATTCTAGTTAATCAAGTTGCTACTCCTGAGGGTTTAGGTTAAGAATTCTTATGATGCTATACATGTATACTGAAATTAAACAATTAAATAAATAGATGACAGATATGGGGATCAGGTTTCTTACTATTGTGGGAATTTACAGATAAGCAAGGGGGAGGAAACAGCATAATCTATGTGGTAGTGGATTAGAGTTGAAGTCATCCATGAAAATTTATGTCATTTAATATAGTTATATTTGGATACATATGAATATACTTATAGATATTCATATATACATACATTATATACACACATATATTCCTTGCTCTGTCCATTAAGATTGCCTAGTGCAATGTCAACCTGTACCAATAAACTCACCTAGCACCCAGATCTTGGTTTCTAATACCATTTTCTAATTAAAGGAACCAGGGCTCCTTGGAGAAATAACTGATTCTAGCACTAGAGCAGCAAATATACAGGATGGCCAGCAGCATCTTATAGTGCCGGAATGTAAAGCAGTGCTTCACACACCACACACACACACACACACACACACACACACACACACTATAAAAAACACTATATTGACAGAGCTATGTCAAAGGGACACAACACAATAAAGTTCTAAGGTCAAAACAGGAACAACTTGAGCAAGAAATTATTGTATTATAACCCAGTGGATAAAGTAATATCCATAAGTTTATACAGATATAAGTAGATGATTTAATAAATAAATAGTTGAAGAAGAGACAAATCTCCCTTAAAGATGAATTCCCAATAATTTATATACTTATTCTGTCCTCAAGGAGAAAGAGCCTAAATTCTCACTTCATAAGTACGAAATATACACAGTAACTTTTTTCTAAAGAGTATAAAACTTGGCAGAAACAAGTAATTTTTTAGTGGAGAAACCTGATAAACACCACCTCAGCCAGGTAATCAAGGTCAATATCAATATTATTAAATCAAGGTGATAGTAAGTACCCTCGATATACGATGGAAATGGCACTTTACACATCTGTGGTCTTCCTCCCCAAGTCCATAAGCCCAGTTTAATCAGATTATTATATCAAACAAATTCTAATAGGGGATCATTTGACAAAATACCTGATCCATACTCCCCCACACTGTCAAAACCACCAAAAACAAGAAAAGTCTGAGAAACTCTTTGCCAAGGGAAACATAAGGAGACATTACTAAATGGAATGTGGGATTCTAGATATAATTCTGGAAGAGAAAAAAGTATTAGATATACATTAAGGAACCCTAAACTTTAAGCTTCAGTTAGTAATTATATATCGATATTGGTTCATTAATTATAAAAAATGTACTGTAGTAATATACAATAATGGATGAAACTGGATGAAGGGTATATTGGAACATCATGTAGTATCCTCTTGATTTTTCTGTAAATCTAACACTTTTCTAAAACATGAAGTCTGTTTAAGAAAAGTAAATTTAGTTTAATGGAAAGAGGATACTGTTATTTTCAATAATACGGAGTTTTAACCTTCATTTTACTGAAATCACGTGAGAATTTGCCACAGAAGAAGATCACGACATAATGCTAAATAGGTACTTCGGGCTGGCATATGTAAAATAGACCTAACAAGCAAGGTGAGAAAGGAGACAGAGGAAATGCTGAGAAGGTGATTGAAATAATTCTGATTAAAGAATGTTCTCACTGGCATACAACTAATAAAAGTGGAGGAGTTAGGAATGAATTCAAGGCTTTGGCTTGAATAACAGAGTGGAGCTGTCACTTGCTGTTGAGAGGCACTGGAGGAGCTCGGGGTGTGTATAGAAGTGGAAAATCAAGGTTTTCATTTTGAATGTGTTAAGATGATGCTCCTCGTTTAACATCCAAGTGGAGATAACCCATAGGCGTTTACTATTGAGTTCCATCAGTCTATTCTACAATTGTTAAAGATATGAGAATGGTCATAATTTTACATGAAGCAAAAAATAATAATACAATTTTGGTCTCAATGGGAAATTCAAATTTTATAAGGTCTGAGGTTATACGGCTGAATATTTGGCAATCAAAGCTAAAATTCTGAAAAAGAAAAAAAAACAATATTTAATGCTGTTAAGGGGTGGTAGGATGGTCATAGTTCTTGGTACAAAAATAGAAACCAAAATAATTATTTGAATATTATTAATGATGAGAGTAAAATTTCATTCAAAGTAATTTGTCATAAGCATTAAAGCCTTAAAATTGTTTACAGTGGATGACTAAGTAATTCAAATTTTAGAAAAATTTCTTTAGAAATTAGGCATTTGAAAGAGAGGTTTCAGTCTGAACATGTTCATCAAAATAGTATTTACTTATTAGATGTACTGGACGTTTTACGTTCGCGCTTTCAGCTTCACGTAGCTCCACGTTGCTCCACGTGTGGCAGGAGGTAGATTCCTGAGAACTGTTGGCTGCTTTTCTTTTCGATGAGCCACCCTCCTTGCAGATAAATGGTGCTTTGTTAGAATATCGAGGTCTCTGGAGCTGTGTCTGCCCTGGTCTCTCGTCTCTTCAGACTCGGGAGTGCTACCAGATTCACACCGCTGCGAATTCCTGCTAGGGCACCATCCCGAGTCGGTTCCTTTTATCCCTGCCCACACCCTCCATTAATCCCTTCCCACTCTTTGAGCATATCATGTTTTCTGCAAATATCCTAACAGAAACTCTGGGGAAAAAATGGAAATGAACTAAATATCTAAGATTAGAGAAAGGGTAAATAAATCATGCAACTTACATATAATTTAATATTCTTTCATAAAGTCAGCAAAAAAATCCATGTATTCTTTCACCAAATATATATGAAGTGTTTACCCTTTTTCTATGCCGTTTTTATGATAAACAGAACAGTAGGCTCCTTTAGTAATTTACACTCCAGGAATATAGTTTACATATATAATGAGAGAGTTTATTTATAACATATCCTTGAATAGATTACTGACATTAAAGTCATTTATTGAATAATGTTTAGTCTACTAGGAAAATAAAAGAAAAACTTAAATTTATATCTCAACTATCTAATCAGTGGAGAAAAGTGTAAATGAATTGTCTGCCTGTGGTTTCATGTCAGATTCTAGTGTCATTAATGAACATCAGAGTCTGTCAAATGCAAGTTAATGAGTGTCTCACATGCATCAGCCTATACTAAGTATTTCTTTTTTAAGAAAGAGCACATAGTGCTAAAAATTGTCCATATTAAAATTGCATTTAATTTTACAGAGCTTCTTTCACAGGTAACTCTAGAAAGCAATAATTCAGCTCAATCTGTTGGCCAGCTTATGTTAAGGTGCAGAGAGGGCAAATGGAAACACGTGGGCCAGTGGTAGGGTGTGCACAGCAGTATTAAAGAGGAGAAGTGAAATTAAATAGCTATGGAAGGGCAAATTATAACGAAAAATATGCAGGTGTTTATAATAATTTCCACAGTAGAGATCTAGATGATAAGTAATATTTTAATCAAATATTAAAGAGAGTATTATGGCTTTTAAACAGGAGTTTTAACTTTTTCTGTATGACAAACCTTTTTATCAGTCTGGTGACAAAGTAATGTTTTTAAAACATGAATTAAGATACAAGATATAGAGTATTGAAAAGGAAATTAATTCTATTAAAATAAAGCTATGAAAATATTTTTTAAAAACTGGTTGTGGTAAAATAATATATGTTTCTAAATTAATGTAATAAAATAAGAACTAGCATCATTCTGATTGATACCATAATTTCAGAGACAAAAATGAACAGACAAGGCATTTAGTATGATATTTAATTTCTATAAATCACAAAGTCACAGGTAACTCTAATACTTCTGTGGACTGCTACCTGTAAACATAATTGAGTTACATGCTAAATTTTAATGAGCGATTAGTACAAATATTGATGTAATTGTCTTTTAGTTTAAATTTATGAACTTCATGTTAATAGTTCTTAAACTAACTTTAAAAATAAAGGGGACTTACATTTTGAAAACTATGTAATTTTGCATAGACATTATAAGCACAGACAGAAGAGTATAATGAGCGATAACCTGGAGGGAAGAGATATAGTTAAAATTCTGAGCTTGTCACTCTCTTAATGAGCTCAGGTGAGTTTATTAGCTAGGTTTTATTTTCATTTTATCTAGAATGGGAATCATAAGCTTATCTTATAAGAAGACAAAATGATAAAGCAAAATCATGTGTATAGAAAGAATTTGAAATATAGTAGATCTGTAATATATAATTATAGTCTTCCTTTTTTCAAACTGAAACTATTGATTAAGTCATTATATAATTATATTCTAACAAGGTGCAATGAAAAATATGTATTTTCCTAGGAAACTATAAATGAGATTTGAGAGGGTCATTGTAAACTGTTACATTAACCATTTTAAAGGTATAAGCACATTCACAGATTATAATGTGTTAATCTGGATTCTGTAGTAGATGCAGATCCTACCACCAAGGCAGTCCATTCACTGGCCAGCTACTGTGAGGTCCGGCTCCTGTTTATAGCTACCCGCTTCCTCTGAGAATTTTTCTAGAGTGACGAGACCCACCAAGCTAGGGAAGTTCTTCCACCCACCACCATAGTCAATGACACAGATACACATAGCAAGACCACTTGCTCCAAGGTGGGTCAACTCTCTATCCCATTTCATTCTCAGAACTCTCTCTGCGCATTAGGCCATGGCTGGAATCAACCTGAAACCATGTGGCCTTGTGTTCCTTCTCCTCCCCTCTCCTGCATCATTCTCTCCCTTACAGTATTCTCCCGCAAAGCACATTTTTAACCGATCACCTGTATCAAATCCAAGTCTCAGACTGACTCTAGAGAACCACCTACGAATATATTTATGGTCGGAATGAACATCCACTCCATTAGAAGGGAGTCACCCAGGCATTCATCTGGTGCGTACTATGGCAGGCACACAGCACACATTAGGTGCTTAGGATACAAACAAGAACACACAGAGATTCCTGCTACTTACATTCAAGCAGGCAGAGACAAACACTATCCAATAAACATAATAAATATGAAAAACGTACAGTAGATGGAAGACATTTAGTGCTATTGAAAAAATTAGAGCAATATAATGAGATCTGAATATAGGATCTGGGTAAGAGAAGGGAAGTGAAATTTCAGGTTGGCCTCCTTGAGAAGGTGTTATTTGAGAAAATATTTGAAGAAAGGGGAGCTGTCCAAGTAGACATGTAGAGAGCAAGGACTCTACTACCGCATAGAGTGCCTCGTTTGTTTCAGACCTCAATGACATCCAGACTTTTTTATTTTTTTTGGCCTAGGCTGGTGGTTTCTTTGGCAGGACAGCACCCTTAAAAACTGAGTAACTCTTTATCTCTTTGTCTCCATTCAGTTTCATGTGTCAAGAGACACTCCATTGAAAAAAAATTTTTCATCTATTTAAACATACTTAGATTTTCTATTTTATGTATTTATTTTACCTCTTTTCCACAGGTCTTGCTATTTCTACTTTGCTATAGGTTTCTTCGTCTTATTGGACTTTACTGGGAAAACCATAGTTTTGGTGTCTTTAACATGAGGCATTTGTCCAAGTAAAAGGATTTGCAGGGATCCAAACTCTTAGCTGGGTCCTCAATCATGTTGATATAATACATTCAGAAGTTTTAAAAATAGCTGTGATGGCCATTCTCTTGAATTGCTTTTGCTACAAGAGTTTCAGTCAGTTATTTTCACACAAAACTAATATTTATTTTTCATCAAGGAGAGGAGTGAAAAGTTGCCTCTCCCTTTCAACCTGCCAGTCCCTCATTCAGGCCATCTCCATTTCTTTATATTTCTGCCAGCAGACTGGTGATAGCTCTCTGAATCTTTCTCTTTCCTATAGTGCTTCGAAGATACAACTGTAGTGATACTTCGTTTCCCCACATTTTCCCCAAGGGCTACAAGTTCATTTGGCCCTAGATCTACCTTCTAAGTAATCACAAGTGATAGTTTTACCAAATGTTACACACTTGTATGAAATAAATACTCTTATTTATAAAGACTCTTATAAGCCTTTCTTCATTGATGGATGGTCAGGCCTTAACTCATTGCTAAAATTTTATGTTTTCTGTTGTTGTTAGGACAGCATATCAGTTTTAGTAGATATTTATGCACCAGTTACAATAGGCTGGATTATATTGTAGTAAGAGAAAACTCAAAATTTTAGTGGCTTTAGAAACAGATGTTTATTCTTGCATAGGATATATAACTACTATGGTTTTCCTGGGAGATAAGATAAATCTTATCAGGACCCCAAGACAAGGGAAGCCCCATCACCATGTTAACATGATTGCCAAGAGAAGAGAGAAGGGATATAGAGAAACCATGCTGGCCCTAAGACCTTCCATACAGAAGAGACACACTCACTCACACCCCCATTTCAATGGGCAAGGCAAATTCCAGTTATATCTAAGTTCAGAGGTAGGGGAGTAAAGTCTTATAATGTGTTAGGAAGAGAGAAATCCAGGAATATTGGGTCAACAGTTTTGATGATTGATTTGCTAGTATATGAGAGTCCTCGTTAATTATGTCCACCAAAAAGATATATTTGACTCTTCATCCCTAGCACCAATGAATGCAAGCTTATTTGGAAATAGAGTCTTTGAAGATGTAATCAAGTTAAGATGAAGTCATCCTAAATTACAGTTGGCCCTAATCCAATATTACTAGTGTTTTATAAGAAGAGAAGTGACACAGTTATAGAGAGAAGCAGCTCTGCAAAGAAGGAGGTAGAGATTGAAGTCATTCTGCCATAAGCCAAGCTACTAGAAGCTGGAAGAAATAAGGAAGTATGCTCCACTACAGTCTATGGAGAGAGTATAGCCTGTCAACACCTTAATTTTAAACATCTAGCCTCCATAACTGTAAAGGAATAAATTTTGGTTATGTTATTAAGCTACCCTGGCTGCTGTTCTTCGTTATGGCAGCCCTAGCAATATAATATAGTGCTAATTAAATATTAATATTTATTACCCGCCTATAATATTTTCTTGACTTTACCAGGAAAAGGTAATAGATTCTTCTTTTTCTTTACTTCAGCATCATTGACTCCATGATATAAAAGGCAGAGTTAACATGAAGACTTTTAAGACAACAAACTCAGAATTATTTCAAAAGGTTGTGCTGCCTCCTATGTTTGTAACTTTTAGCAAGACTAACCTCTCAATGTTTCCGTTTCTTAATTTGTAAAACATGGTTATAATAATAATAATAATCATATCATCATCCAAGTTGCTGCTAATTCTCTTAAGACTTAGAATCATATAAAAATAAATCATAAATATTTTCCTTTTTTCTTTAAAAATATATTATTATTATTTAAAATATATATACATGTATTCCTTTTCCTCATCCTATATGAATGAAGATACCAGCAAAATTTCATCTACATACTTGAAATGTACTGCAAAATACAGCGACAGCTCTATTAGATCAATAGTAAAGATTTCTTGGCACTGATGCCAATTTAAATGTTACTATAGCAATCACCATGGTAATGTTTTCAATTAGTGCTACACAGTCACAGCATAACATGAGTCTAGTGTACCATTTGGCAACTTCATAATACATCTACAGATTATTTAATTTTACCAGTCAAATAAAATCTAAACCATCCCCTCCAAAATGAAATAAGCAACAGCCATAAACTATCCTTAGGTTTCCAAATCACCTATTCAAGCATAATACAATTAAAAAATATATATTTCTTTAATTTCTCATTGTCAGACATTGATATTAAAAATCCAGTGTTTATTTCATCTGGAAAGTGCATCTAAAACTGAACTCATATATGATATATAATAATTATTAAATCTTATAGAGGAAAGGAAAATGAAAATGATAATATGTTATTTATTATTGTTATATTTAACATTTTTTAAGCACATGTTATGGACCAGTCACTGTTCTAAGTGTCTCACAGTTTGTAGTAGCCTTTCATTCTGTTCACAAACAGCCCGCACCTTCCTCTTCCTAGCCCATTGGGGCTATACTTCTCTACCATCTTGAAGTTCTGTGTTGCTATCTGGCCAGTGAGGTGTGACTGGATGTAATGTATATTCTTTCTGGGAAGGAAGTTTATAAACTGTTTCATGATTCTGCAACTGTTTTTGTTTGTTTGTTCATTTCTTTGTTTTATTTACCACACCAAGTAGCAAGCCTTTCCAGCCTAGGACCCAAAATGATGACAAGGAACCTCCCCACGTCCCTCCCAGCCAAACTGACCAGTGTACAGTGGGAGAGAGAGAAAAAGAAGCTTTTTGTTTTAAACTCCACTACACACCCAAGTCTTTTTTTAACTGATACATGTCTTAAATTCCGTAACAGCCTGAAAATCAACCTGATGAAGGTACAATTATTCCCATTTTATGCACGAAAATCACGAAAGTACAGTGTTTAAATATACTTCCCTAGATTACTATCTATTAGGTGGTGAATCGTAAAACAAAATCAGCTCTGGGAGCTGATAGCTGGTACGTGCCTCACAGCGAAGAGCTGGAATGTGGTTTTCTCTGCTAACCACAAATAATTTCACAGAACATCATCAGAAGACAAGCTCACTCAACACCTATAAATGAGCAAGACAAAAGCAGGGGCACTAGGAACCCCCAAAATGACCAAATATCTTCCTCCTCTAGTTACTACTTCTTTATCAAAACAACTTCAAATTGTTTTTCTAGTGTTCTAGAAAGAAATTAATATACATCTACAAAATTGTCCCAATTTCCTGATATTCCCTGATCAAGTGCTAATCCTTGCTATATAAACACTTGCCAAACACCCCAACATATTCTCAAACTCTATAATAAGCTAATTCTAACTCCCTTAGACCAAAATATCTCCCTTCCCAACCATGATGAGCAGTATGCCTTGTTTCAGGAAGTTAATATACCTAATTTTATCTGAGTAGAAATGGGTTCTTGGTGAGCTTTTGGGCACTGGGCTTTTCCAGTGTTAGCTGAAATTTATACTTAGGGAGTCTGACTCTAGTACCTATGACATAACCCTTACACTGTAATCCAAATAAAGCAGTACAGACTTTGAGAATTAAAAAGGTAATTAACATAGGTGATTTCCTTTCTTAAAGTGGTCCTACGACAGACGATTGTACTGAACAAACCAAAGAGTCTGATGAAAACAACATATCAAATAAAAGTATAGTAAAATTGGCACTGATATAACTTATTCATGTGTGTGTTATATACATATGTTCTAGATAGAAATTAATATACATCTATAAAATTGCCCTGATTTCCTGATATTCCCTGATCGAGTGCTGATCCTTGCTTTATAAGCACTTCCTAATTAAAATTCATATATATGAATTTATAAGTAAACATTATTAAAGAATAGGCTTAGTTCTCAGCCTACTGCCCCATGCCCCATGCCGACTGTTGAATCAATCATACTCCCAGCTCAGGAGCCATAAATATTGTTGGTTCATACAAGATCCTTCTCTTGTTTCATTGATTCATTTTTATTTTTATCCCCATCTGCCACTCTCAGCTCCCCCAATTTTCCTAAGGATTTTTCAATAAAAATCTGTGAATCACAAGTGTTTTACAATAAAAATTAATTATCCTTATCATGTACACAGAGGTTAGTGTAGAATTACCTGATTTGGAGGAGGAATAATAAACCAAGAGTTCAAGTGATTCAATGCACTCAGTCTGTGCCTCATAAGATGAGATATAATGAAACACCTAACTATAGCAGACTGGTACAATAATTTGAACATGTCATCTTTCACTCTGCATACAATGCTCATAATTAGATCTCATTTTTAAAGCACTGCAAAGTTGAAAATGTTTAAAAATTTAGTTAGAAATACTATACAACCACACATTGAAATACTGCAGAACTACTACACAACTGAATATCTCTATTAACCCAATGAATTGAAAGGAAGAACATTCATTATTTTCATTTTAAATGTTCACACTCTCACTACTGATCTTTGTTAGGACATTTTTTCTTTGCCAGAAGAGAAAATCTGAAAAGTAAAACTGTATCTGAGTTAATCTCCTAAAATCAGGCCTTGTTGAAGTTCCTTACACCTCTTGCTATGAATCCTCTTTAGGAAACTCATTAAGTTTGCCACATGATATGAATACTTTATTTTTCTCTATATTTGCCAAAGGAACATATTTGCTGCTTAAATAACATCATTAAGCATCAGAGATATGATATACTAAATGAAATATATATTCATCAAAGGCCCCCCACTAAAATCCTTCTCAAAAGTTTGCCTCTTAGGTGCATATTACTAAATATAAATTCTAAAATATATGCTCTGATTTCTTTTACATTAATAGTGATTCCCAAAATTATTTAATTCATGCATCTATCACCTAATATTATAACTATATACTCTGCCAAATATTTGACACAGCTGTCCTTTCTAATAGGATTCTGCTTATTAAGTATATATAAGGTTCACCTGTGTCAACACGGACACTCAGAACATTCAGTATGTCATTATCTCCTGATAATAACTTAGTGAAAAATAATCTTTAGTTCAAGATTTTGTCATCCTACTCTAATGAGACATCGTTATCATCATCAGAACTAATGTAGGTAAGTAGACAGAGGGACTGTATAAAGACAGATACAATATGTACCAACACTTTATATAATTTTTATTACTGAGATCATCTATCCTTTTATATTTCTACATATTTGACTGGTTTTGAACGGTTTATTTTTCCTTAATTGTAACCATCCTCCGAAATAGATATAGTAGCATCTCAGTAAATCTGTAATGAACAGTATTGGGATGCGAGTATCTATTATAAATAAACTTTATTTTGAATTTTCTAGAACATAGATGTAATATCACGTATGGGTTTTGGCCATGGATTCACAAGTCATTTCTATGACACGGTGATGGAATCAATAGACTATACTAAGTTGAGGAGAGGGTTGAATGTGAGGGAGATTGGCATTTGATGAAAAAATACATAACTCATCGCAAAATGCCACAATGTGAACAGGAATAATTATAGGATTTATATACAAAAAGTTTAATCACTGTGCATGTTAGAATCTGCCATCAATTCAAAAAGAAAACCTATTTAGCCAATATACTGAAAAACCTATGTGCTATTCATGTTATAAGAAAAAAATGCTTATTTAAGTCGAGCTGTTTGTGAACTTTGACTTTTTCAATGGTTGCATTTAAAACTCTGAATATTTGATTCCATCCATTTCAGGAGGAAATTTAGCATGATTGGCCACATAATTTTCTTCTAAATTGTAGCTTTAAATCCAAGCATAACAAATTCAATGTGGAAATTATCCTTGAAATAACATTGTTCCCTTCAACTAACTATTAAAAATGATTTTAAGAGCCAAAAACTTAGGATATGATAACTTTTATTTATGACATTTTGGTGAGATTGAGAGAAAAATTAAGGAAGCAGATAGAAAGTTTCAAAGAACACGTTCCTGTTGTTGTTGTTGTTTAATCCACAGAAAGGGAAGGCATATTTTTATTCACATGAATTAAACTTTGATGGTCTTTAAAGTGTTGTATTCGGATCGCTCAGTTTCAGGTGCCAGAGTATTATCAAGTTCTATTATTACTTTTTTCTTTCTTTGTTTTCTCTTCTGCAACATGACAACTTTCAAGTTTAATAAATATAGGAATTTGTCACCTTCAAATTGTTCATATCTTCTTTCTATTCTTTCTCACTCTAGTTTTTATTTGATTTCTGACATACATATGTCAAAGTACTTTTCTTAAAATACTTTTGTAGCCTTTTATTTTCTTTATCATAATAAACAGATCAATTTTAGGTATATTCCATTGAGCCTTACAAATGAACATCTAAAGTAAACTATTATGGGTCTCATACAGATAAAGAAATTTGGGCCCAGAGGATCAAATCACTCCACCAGGATTGGAGTTAGGACATGATTGGTTTGAGATATGAAACTAGATGATCTCATTTTAGAGCAGATGTTTGTAAACTAGCTTCTGGTACTGCCACCCACATCAGTTTCAAATCCCTCTGCTCATTTTTTAGAGTTCCATATCTAACCCATGCTACCTTTTCAATCTCAGGCCCCACTATTTCCTAATACCTACCCTTTCTTCTAATTATGATGCATGTGTGTGAGAGAGAGAGCTTTTATTAGATTTAATTTTCTTGGTAAAGGCAGGCATTGGTTCTGGTAAGGCCAAGGGACATTAATTTCAATTTTTATTCATTTTTTGAAAAGGAAACAGTTTAAGACCAATTATCTTTCTCAGAAAATTATTTGGATCAATTCTTATTTTATAAATGGGATGTTTCATAAATAGGGATAACCCAAAAGTTGGAAAGGCATTCAAACTGATTTAGACTTCTATTTATTTACAGGAAGAGCTTAAAAATTATTTTAAAATATTATACGTAGATATTTCTCAAATATAGTTTACTCAACCATATATATTAATAATTTTTACATCTACCTAACATTAGGTAAGAAAAATAGTACAAAATCTTTCTGAGCCATGGGTAGTAATTATTAGTGACTAAATGGTATTGACAAAGTTAATAGCAATTGTTTTTTTTAAGATTCTACTATTAGGTGTGATTTGTCTTTATGAAAGATCTTTCTGTTCTCAGGAAGGCCTTTAAATCATGTAGATATAGGTTAAGTGATAACTCTGAACTTTCTAATGAAAAAATTCCAAATGCTAAAGTATTATTTAGGAATATTAAGCTTTCTTCTTAATAATGTAAAATGACTTTTTAAAGGTTGGCATCTCTGGGATAATGTTATCAGAGTAAATTATTTTTATTTTTTACTTCTCACTCATAGACTAGGAAGAATTGAGGATTCGGAACTCGCAAATAACAACTAGTGTCAAGGTAATACCTGTTGGTTAGAGAAATGCTCACCAGCTTCATGGCAGCCATCTGAGAGCATAGGAAGGAAATGGTCATGAGTAAGTCCTGGAAAACTGCCTGGACTATGGAATTTAGATTTAGCAGTAACTGCTGCATGTGAGTTTCTCTTTCTGATGCCTCTGTTCTCTAGCTTCATTCTCATTTTATCCTCTGTCAAGGGTATAAGATGATATTATTATTATTATTATTATTATTAATGATTATATTGTCCTAGCATTAATAGGGCCAAGGAAAATGAAAAGGAGCCTATTTAGGATTAAGCAATGAGATCAACTATGAAACTTGAAGAGCCATACTGAGCAAGTAGTAACAGGTAAAATCCAGCTCATAGTTAAGCCTTTACAAATTTTTTATTTAATTTCTACTTCAATAGAATTTGCAGAACGGAAAAGTTAGTACAGAGATGGTAGAGTCAACTCACATTTGGCTGGGGGAAAAAATGGCCATTCAATCAAGAAATTTAAAAGTATATAAATAAAGACAGGTGGAGTAGATTTTTAAATTCTCTCATTGGAAACCATTTTAAATATTCTTTGACGTAAAATGAGATTTTTTGATAGAAAATTTAAGAAAGAATTATTGTACATATGCAAAGATTTTTAATATTCATCTACCATACATGGACTTTGGAAAATATATTTGTATTTCTGAGTTGTCCAAGTAATTATTTCAATTTAAACTATCTGAAAATTAAATACATCAGAAGAAGTGTTATCTTATTGGGAGGTTGGATTTAGGAAATAGACACAACTAGAGTAGATGAGATAAAATTATATTCCTTTTGACTGTACTATGACGACATATTCACTACAATTTATTTTCTAGAAATGGATAATAGCATTAGTATTGCAAAATATCATTTTAAAGTATTTTAATCTGGAAATTTAATTGTTTTAATTGCCTACTGGATTATGTTGAGTATAAATAATAATAATTAGTGTTTAAAAACAATTTAATTATTTAAAAATGTTCTTAATATCCAAAATAAAAAACAAATTTCAATTTCACATATATATATATCTTGATTTATACTTTCAGATACTTAAAATAATAGCTTTATATTTTTTCTAGAAAGCAATGATTTTATCAATTATAGTATAATTACATAATTTATGGTTATTGCTGTTAAATATTTAACATTGCAATACATACTGTTCAATTACTGAAAGGTATATAAAAGTTTATAACCAAATACGATAATTCTATTTTTAAGAGTTTGGATTATTTTAGTGTTAGTATTAAACTATTCTAAGTGATGACATTATAGAATGAGGTACATATAACTACTTTAAGTACTTATTACATATATATATAAAAGCACATGTACATACATAAACCAAATGTATACAAGAGATGACACATATATTTGTTTTACGCATCTTTATGTATCTTCTATGTCATTACTGAAATAACTAAGGATGAAATAACTAAAGAAGATAGTTAACCTTTAAAGTAAGAATCTATTAAATTTAAAATATCTGGTGTTTAATACTTTTAAAAGTCTTTCTTGATTACTAAATGTTTTAAGGATAGCTATTACATAGCTTATGAAATAAATGAGCTCACATATTTTATTTGGAGAATTAGTATTTAAAAATTCTCATAAAATGAAGTAAATATTAATTCATTTTAAATAATACATATTAAAACACTGTGCCTAATACATCTTTAACTTTAAAGTGTTCAACAACTGAGCATTCAACTAATAAAATTATTTTTAGATGTAGATTTATTTTCATTTGAAAACATTGAAATTATTAATTACATATTGTTTAATAATAGAGTAAATACTGTCTCAAATATTATGAAATGCCAGTAGAAATTAGGGAAAATTGAGGAATTTTCTCATATTTTCATATTGTAACCTGGGCTATCCAAAAGAGGGAGCTAAAGTATTGTGCTAAATAACTTGGTTTTATGAATGTGAGATTTTTGGATCAGTTTCACATATGTGTTAGATGTAAATTTAACTGGCTCTGATATTGATTTATTAAACATTGACATATTAATGGTCAGTACTTAACTTCTTGGCCTAAAGTTGTATATTCTCTCAGAAGAAAATTATTTTTTTAACTATCATAAAATGATAAAAATTAATTACAAAAGATGAAAAAAAACATAAAGTAAAATTTCTTACTTTATTGATTCTTATAAAGGAACAAGAGGAGTCACATAAGCCTCAGGTAATTTGAATCACAGGATTTTTCTCGACACATATAAATGGGACTACAGTAGTCCCCCCTTATTAGCAGTTTTGCTTTGTGTGGTTTCAGTTACCTACGATCAGAGTCCAAAAATATTAAATGGAAACCTTCAGAAATAAACAATTTATAAGGTTTAAACTGTACTGTTTTTATTAGCATAAAAAAAGGCTCATGTGTCCTGCTTTTTCTCTCCACAAAATGAATTATTCCTTTATCCAGCTCTTCAGCTGTTTATATACTCTTACTCCCCATCTCATAATCACTTAGTAGCTCTCTGGGTTTTCAGATCAACTGCTACAGTATCACAGTGCTTGTGTTTAAGAAACCATCATTTTATTTAATGCCCCAAGGCACAAAAATAGTGATGCTGGTAATGCCAATATGCCAAAGAGAAGTCTTAAAGTGCTTTCTTTAAGAGAAAAGGTATGCACACATAGGAAAAAAAACAAACAAACATAATATGTACAGTACAGGGATTGGCGCTATCTTTTGTTTCAGACAGCCACTAGGGGTTTGGGAATGTAGCCCTTGCAGATATGGGGTGACTACTACAATAATATTGAGGTTTTTTTCATATATGTGAACACTCTTTGTCCTCCTCCTAGTCTTTTATTCTTTCTTTTTTTTTTTTTTTTTTTTAATTCTAAGGTTTATTGAGTGATTTCCCCTAGAGTTCTCAGTACTGGATAACTTTTCCATGCCTCATTTGTTCAGAAGGAACAAAATGGAGGAATGAGGATCTCTTAAAACAGAGAGGCTGAGTGAGATTTTTATAGTAAAAATCACTTGAAGCTAAAATATTTTTAAATAACATGTTACTGAAAAGCAATAAGATAATTGATAAAATTTCAAAACTTTGAAATTAAAAAAGAAAAAACTAAAGAGTGAATGAACAAATAAATGAATGAATGATCAATTGATGAATAACAATCGATAGATGACAGATTTTAACATAAGACAAACAGGGAACACTAAATGTCCATAGAAAAGTCTAGGCACACTACTCATTTCATCTAGTCAGTTTTAGCTATTTTAGCTATAGTTTGTTTTATGTCTTTTCACCAATAGTAAATGTAATTACTAAAAAAATCAGCAGTAAAAAGATATACAATATGACTTCTGATTCAAAGCTAAGATTTCTGAATTAAATATGTAAGACTTCAAGAGAGAAGAAGAAAAGCTTCATCTATTTTGCTTAAGTTCCTTGTCACTCTGTGGTGCAGTGTAAGTAAATAAAGAATCAATATTGACAATGCAAATTGAATTTAGATTTGTGCAGTGTCTTTCAAAAACATTCTTAAAAGTAATATAAAATATGATGCATCTATAAAACACATCCTAGGAATACACAATATTTTGCATAACTTCAGCAATATCATTGGCAAAGAGATTCTGTATGCTAATTTTATGTGTGGGTTATCCAACACAGCTGCTACTCATGTTCCCCATAGACTAGGGTAAGATACCATTATAAATAAAGATTCATTTCCAAAGAAAAATAGAATTTGTAGTTCCTTATTACAAAATGATATTTTACAATGGGATTAATTTAATTAATAAATAGATTAATTCCCTTCAGTTCATCAGAAAAAATCTGTAACTCCAGTAGGAAATCACAAGAAAAGGAGATAATACCTATTTATAATTAATTTTTATGTAAATAGTAAAAGCAAAATGTTTAATTGACTATTAGATACTAATATTATGTTTCCTCAAGACATTACATTGAAACAGAGGGTGTTGCTCTTTTGTGATTTGGAAGAACTTATCTTACACACTCGTGTTTTTCTTAATCTCATAACAATTAGATAATTGTCATAAAATAATGTAGATAAAATATGCTTAAGGATACTAATTTCTTCTAAATATAACTATGGAGTTTAGCACCTGAAGTGCCTAAAAGAGAATATTTTTCAACATAAACCAATGAAATGATATCCAATGATAGGATTATGGAATGATGCTAATATATAACCTCTCAAAGAAATAATTGGCCTTATGTTCCTTTTTTATAAATTTAGTATTTTAAAAATTGAGTGTTTTTAGAGATTCATTTGACATTACAATTATTTATTTTTCAAATGAATTAAATCTTTAAAATTGTCAAACTGACAATTTTTTTACTGAAGACTGAGGAATTATATCAAGAAATTTTTTCATATCATGCAATTTTTGCTATAATATAGAAAAGTGTATAAAATAGTACAATTTTATAGCTGCAGAAATATATGCATATTCAATCAAATGAGTAGATTACACTATTTTGTTAGCTATAACAAAAAGAATTAAAATTCACTTTTGAATTTTAAATGAAACATCTTTCTTTTAGGTGGCTGATATTTGAATTCTTTATAATAGTTGTGTATATGCTGACAGCATGTTTGACAGAGTAGTACTGCAGACACACCTGGAACAAATACAATTCTGAATATATGTGATGATGATATTCCAGCTCACATTATTTTTATACATGGAAATTTATACATGGAAATTTAGGCAATATGGAGATTATACGAACAGATGTAACAGATTGTACTAGATTGGACACTAACACAGAAGAATCCACATCTCAGAAAAGGCCTTTAAGAGAACCAGATATGAGAATGAGATATCCAGACTTTTAGATAATTTTAAGTTCAGTACTTCTAATGTTGTTGTTGCTTTCTTTTTTTTCCCAAGACAGAAGCTTGTTAGAGAAACAATTGAAAGTTAAATATAACTATTTTCTAGCAAAGATTCAATTGACTTTGGAACTGAAAGAGCCAAAGATGTCTTCTAATCTCTACCATTTTTTAAACAAAGAAATTAAATTCCAGAGTGGTAAATGAATACAAACCCGTTACCTCTGGTCTTTTTACTTCCATTCATTGTTCTCTTTACCATACCCAATTGAACTGCAATTCCATCATGTAAAATTTGATAAACAATTAGTCAACCCCATTTTAGTTTTTGCAGATGGAATAGACACTTGGCATAAAGCTATTTTTCCTTCTCTACATACATGGTTCAGTTGGTTTGTTCTATTTTTCATTAGGGTTTGTGGAGAAAGCCAGGCTCAATCAGTGGTGAATTAAATGACAGTCATTTTTACACACGCTTACCGTAATGCTACATTTTACATGCAAAGGATTCTAAAACAAAAAAATAATTTTATAAATATATAATGATTTATATTGATGTTTTCTTAATTACAGAATTTATTTCTAGAGATCTGGGTTCTACTCTTGATTTTTCCTCTCTAGGATCACTTCAAGCAAATTTCTCAGTAGTATCCTTACCTGATAAAATCAATCAAATAAACGGATGTTAGTTAGGTTCCTTCTTGCTATAATAATGCCTGATTATATTGGATCATTCTTTTCTTAATTTAAAACACTCCTTCCAAGAGAGAGATCACATTTTACAACATAAACTTTTTCCCTTTAAAAATAGCATGTAATATTATTAGAAACCATTATGACAACTTGGTCCTATTTTCATTAATAATGAACATGGAACAAATATTTTTTCAAGACATATATATATATACACACACAAATATTCATATATCTTTGCCTTTCTAAATCTGACATTTATGTCCTTCAATTTCATTTATGTTGCTACAAATGGCAGGATTTCCTATTTTTATAATTCTTTTTTATTAAAATTATTGGGTGATATTGGTTAATAAAATTATTATAGATTTCAAGTATGCAAGTCAATAATACCTCATCTGTATATTGCATTGTGTGTTCACCACCCAAAATCAAATCTCTTTCGGTCACTATACATTTGACCCGTTTTTCCCTTATCTGCCTTCCCTTCCCTCTTTCCCCTCTGGTAACCATTTTAAAAAATGTTTTTCATACTCTGACAATTGGGAATTTTCTTTTTTTCTTTTTTAGTGCTCTGTGACTTTTGAAAGTGTAATTGCTTACATAATTTTAACAACATTTCTTCAATTTTTTCAATATGTTCTGTTTGTCACTCCTACTCTGCATTCATGATTTATCATATGGTATTTTTAAAAGCCAGTGTAGATTTCTTTGGAGAAAATATGTTGCCTAATCAAGTAAAATCCTACCATAGGCCAAAAGCACTTTTTCTGTCAATTATTTGAAGATGTAATTATTTTTTATTTTCTATCTTGTTTTAAAGTCTAGGCAAGGGGAAGTCCTGAAATATGTATAGAATATTGTAACTACTTTTCCCAAGTACAGTGGTAAAATTCTTTAAAAACTGTGTTATAAACTCAGTGTTGGTACATTATGAATATAATAGTAATACTAAGAGTAAGCAAAATTAATACGTATTGGACATTGTGAATAGAATAATAATAGTAAATAAAATTAATATTTATTAAGCAGCTACTATGATAAGCTTTTTGATGTATACAATACCATAATCATTCTTGACAACAGTCCTAATGATTATAATTATCCACATTTCCACGTGAGAAAACTAAAATTTAGGAAGATGAAATAAATTAATTGAGACCGCACTGGAGGCAAGACAAGACTAGTGTTTCTGGCTCAAGAATCTGACAGTTAATATTTAAGTAAATATGATTTGTTCCCTACTCTGTAGCTGAAAAGAAGGGCCGACAGATTGGGTTGGGAAAGGGAAAAGCAGGAAGTTAGGAGATCTAGAATTAGCATCAAACCAAAAGTTATAAGTACCATACTTTTCAATGTGGTATATGAATAAGTTTTATAATTAAGGAATGTAGAACTTACTGAGGGAGTAATTTAGCTAAACATAATTCGCCAAAAACATTTACACCATTATTTTTCCTTATTGAAAATATCCAGTAAGTATTCCAAATTGGGCATATCTTTTCTAAAACTATAAAATACATTTTCACCAAAATGAACACCATTTCATAGGATAAAAAGCATATTATCTACATGCTATTTTGGGTGATACAATATTGTCATTAAAATTGCACAAATGGAAAAGAAATATCAATATGCATTGTGTACCATGCTCACAGGAAGAGTGTTCAACCAGTTCTTATGAGATCAAGGTCAGTTTTTCACCAACACATTATATATTAGGGACCTAAGAGAAGATAACTGGGCTCATCTAATTCAGATATAGTTAGGAAACTATTGAATATGAACCCAAAGACTATGTAGGGTCCTGGTACAAAGAAATGAGATTTAGACTAATTGTCTCAGAAAATTTAACTGGAGATCATCAAATAGAGAAAGTCAGTAAAAAAGAAAGAGAAGCCATAAAAGTGCCAGAAGACAAAGGTTGACATGGCATAATAGACAAAGTGATGAGATCGGAGCCTGTAGGACTACAGATTCTCAGAAGTAGAGAAGAATTGTAGTTATGTAATTAGATTCCTTCTTTTGGAGACAATATTAGGAGTATGAAAATCACATTCAAGATAAAATCACACAAATAGGAGGGAATTAATATTTGGAGACATTTGAGAGAATTCTAAATCTTGTTGTTCCTAGTGTCTTCAAGAATAGCATTTTCCCCACCCCTGCAACATTCAGGATAAAGGGGGATCAACCCTACTATGAATTTCTTTTCTTCTTTTTTTTTTTTGGAGAGTTATAAGACTAACTGTCCCTTATCATTATAGGTAATGATATAGAAATATACAGTGATATATACATGCATTTGTGTCCTCCTTACAATAAGACACTCTTTTCTGCCTTAACCTGAGTAAGTTTTCTCCTTATAACCAGGAGAAATTAGAGAACTAAATGTTTTGGACACTTATAGTTATTTTTAAATATTCTACAGTAGCTGTCAGAAATTCCCACCACTATATAAATAGTAACATTTAATAAAAATCTAACTTTGTATATATAAATAGATAAGTATTATATTGGAATAACTTATTTAATGAAGAAAATGCAAGAATGCAGGTTGTTAACATAACATTACTATGAAAGAGAAAAAATATTTAGTTCACATTCTTATTACTGTTTAAGCATAAAATAAAATGTAGTATTAATAAATTTGATTGTAATCAGGATTATATTATAAAATAAACAAAGTTTAACATACCAAGGCCTTTCTGAATACCATTTCTTCTAATTAAAATGATTTTTCTCATATTTCCTTTTCATTATTCAGAATATCACTTCTCAAAAAAAAAAAAACAACTCCCCAGTACCTTGATAAAGCTCCACTCATTCCTTCAAGTACTTTTCCATCACACTGCCTATTTTCTCAGCATTCATCAATATCATATTTTATTTATTATTTGTATTACTATGGTAGAGAAGGCCTTCTTGTGATTAGAAACTCTTTGTATCATATTCACTGCTATAAATCCTCAGCATCTAGAAAAATGCTATATGCATAGTAAAGGTTGAAGAAACATTTGGCACTAATACATGAGTATAAAACAGATTTACTAAATACTGTAACTATAGTTTCTATATTTTATGAATAATATTAATTCCATTTTTCAAAGATTAGGGATAAGCTATCAAGTCATTATCACCACAAATATAACTTCTGGGTTAATTTTAGTGATTGTTACTCACAAGCATGTAATCACTATTGCCATTTTTGTTTGAACTATATTTTTCATACCATAGTAACTTCTCATACAAATAAACCACCTTTATAAGCTTTATTTTAAGGTCTAGAATATCATTCACTTTTTAGTCATTAACATAATTCAAAGAATAAAAGAGGACAACCATAAAAATGATAGAAAAGGAAAGTTAAATAACTAGCATTAAATTATGTGATGATATAAAATATTATGAAATTTTACTATCATTGACTTAAAAGACTTTCATAACTCACTCATATCTTTAAGATCCATGTGTAAGTTAGTTATTCTTACTTAAAGCAATAAACTTTATAGTATTATATCTATGATAGTAAATATTTTATATTAATTTCAATATGATATAAATTTATAAGATAGAATAGTTCAAAATATAAAGTATTTCTATTGTTTGCTATGTTAATTTAAAGAATCATATGATATATCTTAATAACATTATATGCATAATGTTATAAATGACCCAGATTTACCTTAACTAAATTAAAGAGAAATGCAATTAGTCATTAAATTAAGTTAGGTCTCTCTCGTGCTTTTCTTTATGAAGAGTCCCAATACTCTTTACCTAGATATAATGAACCTGAGCAATAACATTTTTTAATAATAATAATAATAATAACAGTAGTTATTATAGGAACAATCATGTCACCTCATAATACACTATAATGCAGATACTGCTAATACCTTAATTTTACTCGGGAAGCTCCTGGTGCTTTGGGGGATTAAAAGACTTTCTCACATTCATATACACAACAATATTTTTGTAAAGATTTTAGGACAGTTTTGATCATTTAAAATCTATACTTTGGGCTCCTTAAGACTGTGACAATATTTTTTAAGACAGAATTTAGCAGAAAAAAAAGCTAAAGGCTTGGATTCAAGGCTGAGCAGTACTGACTTATTTCTAAATTTGATGGGGATGAGAGGAGAGAGAGTTACTTGAATGTATTTTTAATTTACGAAATTATACTTTGTGGAGTATATAAGTAGTTAAATAAACTGTTGGCTAGGTGAACGATTAAAAGGTTATTACATTAATACAGCAAAAAAAAATATATATATATATATATATTAAGGTTTTTATAGGAAGGGTGGCCCAAAGACTAGACAGTAAAGATTAATTTGAGATGTAACAAGGGTTGTAGCTCTCAGAATTTGGCAACATTTGATTTTATAAAAAATAATTACAAAGATTTTTTTTTCTATGTATGTCTTTTGTAAGCAATAAGGAACAATAAAAACATGATCTTGGATTAATTTAAAAAGTAGATTTTAAAAAGGAGTCAAAAATGTTTTCAAATTTTGGGGGGTAGCTATTAATCTGTAATGATATTTGTACTCCAATGTTCATTGCAGTATTATTCGTAGTGACCAGGATATGGAAACAACCAAAGTGTCCTTTGATAAATAATTGGATAAAGAAGACATAGTACATACATACAATGGAATATTACTCAGCCATAAGAAAAGATGAAATAGTGCCATTTGCAACAACATACATGGATCTTGAGATTATCATGCTAAGCAAAATAAATCAGACAGAAGAAGTTGAGAACCATATGATTTCACTCATATGTGAGATATAAAACTGAAAGCAACAAACAAGACAAAAACCTCATAGACGCAGACAATAGTTTAATGGTTGCCAGCAGGAAAGGAGGGAAGGGGGAGATAGAAAAGGGTAAAGGGAATCAAATACACAGTGACGGAAGGAGATTTGATTTTGGGTGGTGAACACACAAGGAAATGCACAGATGAGGTACTATTGAATTGCACACTGGCAACCTATACAATTTTTCTAACTAATGTCACCCCAATAAATTTAATTAAAAAATTAAAAAATAAAAGACATACTCATTCTGTGCTCCCTATTTCATATTGGGATTATTGATTTCAACTTTAGGAACAATATCAAACAAGAACGTTTTCATGCAGAGTAACTAGAATGGTAGGGCAGTCTGTAAATTATTACTTATTTTTAAATAGAAATAATGAGGAATGTTTATACTAAAGAGATACTACAGACTGGACAGTTTTCTTTGAATGAATTTAATGATATTAGATAAGGGTAAAATAAAGATTACTTTCAAGCTAATTAGGCAGAAAACTAAAACAAAATAGAACTTACAAGCAAATAAATTTTGTCATTTATGGCAAGAAGAGAATCTCTGAGAACTGAAGTTGGACACAGCAATGGTTTCCATGTGAAGGTGTCCCAGCACGTTTCACCCAGGCACAGAGCCTAACACATAGCAGGTGTTCAATAAGTAAATTCAAAGATAAGAAAAAATAATCAGCCAGTGGATAAATTAATTATTACAAATTTGAAGATCTTTTTCCAGATAGTGCTTTCAAAAGAAAACAGAATATAAAGGGTGCAGATAGGATTCTGAATAGAATTCTCAACAAACCTGCACACATTAAGATACCACATAATGGTACTGATGTTAGGAGAAGCATTGCTTCTCCCTGCACCTACAAACTGTAAGGTGAGCTGTCAGATCTACCACATAGAAACAGGACAGAAGGTCAGCTTCTTAATGTCAAAAGTTTATATGCACCAACTTTGAGATGCCTGCGGCCAAGAAGTCAATATCAAAACACTGCCAATTTGTCTTCTTACACACACGCCTTATGAGCGTTAACTATACAAGGACAGCCTTAGGTTTTCCAGCGCTAGTTTTTTGTTTGTTTGTTTGTTTGTTTGTTTGTTTGTTTTTTATTAGTTTCAGATATACAGTACATTGGTTAGACATCTATATAGTTCATAAAACGATCCTCTCCACTGTCTCCTCCCTCCCCTGACCCTCCACCTAGCCAACATATTAATGCTAACTGCATTCCCTATGCCTTCAAGCCCCAGTTTGTTAACGATTCCCCCAAATCCTCATGCATCTGTGTACATGACGGGCTGTATTTCTGGACTTACAGTCAAACTCTCTGGTCAGTAGCAGTATGTCTCCTTGTTCTACTCATCTCTTCCTAATGACGTGTGACCTTGGTAATACTCAACTCCCTTAAATGACTATTTCCAGTCAATTTGATAGTAAAAGTAGAGAGAAGTGGAGCAGAGGTTCTAAAATCATCCATGAATATAGTGACAAATTTTTGTTACCTCCATATCTAAGGAATTAGAACTATTTCTGTTACAGTTCACTGAATCATCTTGACAGAATGTTAAGCCAAGTTAAGAAGGATACTTTCTTGTATTTTCTGTCTTTGAAGTTGAAGAGTAGGAGTGGGGAAGAAATGGTAAAGGGAAGAAGCAAAGTAGTAAATATGGAAACAGAAGTAGCAGAAAAATTAAAGCTGCAGTGAAGGTTAGAAAGCACAAGAAGTTAAAAGCGGCAAGAAAAATAAATCATCACTGTTCATTGCATGGAAAAAATAAATCTACTTTCTACAGTTCACCATAGATTTGTGCTCAATTTGGTAAAAGACAGTGGACAATGTGCAACCTAAGAGGTCTATTTTAGCCACCAAATGACTTAGAATTAAAGCAGAAGAGAAAGCATCAAAGAAGATGGATTATGATAATATCTTTCCTCATAGATTATAATTATATTTAAGGAAGAAATTGTATTTAAAAAAACATTTTCAGCAAAAACGTGTCACCTAGCAAATTAGAAATAGTAAATTTATACACATATATATAGTTGTATGCTTATTAGTATATCATTTGATATATCTATTACCATATATGTTGAGAACTTTTTAATCACATGTTAAATACTAAAACTCCCTTCTGTAATCTTAACATATACTTAGTTCCCTCTATATTAAATTGGTTGAAAATCTACCTTTAATGAGTTTATTAGTTAATATTTTTAAATTTTTCTCAAGATTGAGAAAATTAAAGAACAGTTTTCATACAAGTTCTAGCTGACACAAGTCAAAATACTAGGAATGAAAAATAATAAAATCATCAAATAATTCCATTTAAAAATAGTTTATAAAACATCTCATAGAAAGCCACTGTATTGTATGAATATGTATAGAATTTTATAATGCTCGAACAGGTACTTATCTTCTAAAATTCACATTTTATGGAACAACTTATTACGTATAAATATTTATGAATTTGTCCAAATCCATAATCTAGATAAAATGTTTATACCGGGATAGAATTTCCTCACATTCTTCCTCACATCTCTTACATGTAAGTTGTTTACCTATTTTTTTTATAATTTTAGAAAAACGCAATTTATAAATATGATCATTGAAATATAGTACAAGGCATATATACAATGACATTTTTATTCTAAAGTAGCATTGTATTACTTCCTGAATAAGTTTAAAGCTCAGTTTCAATGAAAGACTCTATAAACACAGTTTAGTCTTGGGTGTAATAAAGAAGAATCTCCATGCCCATGTTTAAATAAGGGGTGCAGTGATCTCAAAGGCAATGCTTCATTTGTCAAGCAGCAAACCCGCAAGCAACTTAGGTCTGGGGAGACATCAGATATCTACAATGACCTCATTATTAAATTCAGATTGTCGTGAGACTCTACTACTGAGTCTGTGATGAAATCTCACCATTTCCTTGTTTCCTTCGTTCAATTAATTGGTCTCCATAAGTTTCAGTATTCGGTATTCATCTTTAGGTATAAGTAATTACAAACTCAAGTAGTTTTCTGATATATATATATATATAAATTTTATAAAAATAATTATCCTCTTAATACTCTATAATCACAAAATTTTCCAAAGTTGGAACTTCATTTCCTACTTAAATAAATAAAATAATCTTCCGTATTTAGTTGCTGAAAATGAAATTTAACAAAGGTCTCAAGTCCAAAGTAATGGGTTTGAAATACATCATACAAATTTAAACATCTATTTTTCTAGATATAGAGAGATAAATATAGAGAGAGACAGTACTGATAAAAAACTTTATTTTAAAGTACTAAAGTAACCCTGCAAAATTAAAACTGTAAGTTTATTATTGACATTCTCTAATTGTATTTTAAAAGAATTCCTTATTTTAAACTGACCAAAGTTAATTTTAATTATGAAGAAAAAATATTATCTTTCTTCTAATAGTTAAACTTATTCCAATCCCTGCTTAGTACATACATAGTTGATTTATAATGTACTAATAAGCTATAACATTAATCCAGAAGGAGTGGCAGTAATACCGATACATATCCTTGACTGTATTATTTACATTATCTATAACAAAGGAATAATAACATTTTATTTTCTAATATAATGATCTAATTTTTACTTAACATGGTTCGAAATAGCATTGTGTTTTCTACTTAATATAGTACTTTCTCATCTACCTTAGCAGTGGGTAAAAAGATTATGATTTTATGAAATCTTCAAGAGTTGTGAACATTGAATGGAAAATGATTATTTCCAGGTATTGTTTTAAAATACGAAAACCTAATCTCCCTAATCACAAAATTATCCAAAGCAGCCACAACACATGGACTATAATTGAGTTTCACTTATCTAAAATTAAAAATAAATATATTCAGGTCTTCTCCTTTTCTCTTCCTTTTCTTATTAAAATAAATATATCACATACACAGATACACTCACACACACAGATACACCCACCACCACGACCACAACAATAATACCTCATGAGGTTTCCATTTTCCCTTCATAGGCAGTTAGATCCATTATCATGACTTTTATGTCCTGGGAGGTGTTTGTTGATGGTGCTAAGGTAAAATGTCTTGGTTAGGCTCCAGACATCGTGCTTTTATTCAGGCACTTTGCATTCTTAATGTGGCTATAAGACTCTCTCTTACTAGTGCTAAATTTAGAGATAAGTGCATTAACTTATTAAGACCACATGAAAATGTATGAAAGTGCTATAAAAACACTCTTCTCACTATGCATTCCTTACTATGTTTTAATGATGAGAATAATGGTGGTTACAGGCAGAGAAATTTGAAGTGACTCATAGAGAAAAAAAAAATGTTCTCAGGATGTTTGAAACAATCTAGGAATCATTGTTTTCAGCTAACCACTGTGTGTGTGTGTGCGTGTGTGTGTGTGTCTAACTTTTCATATATAATTTGACAGCCTTCAATATGTAACCTGATCTTTCCGATCCTCTGTTTTCTTGTATAACATCAGAGTTGGAGGTGGTCAAAATCCCTTTTTCTAAAGTTGTAGAATTTTGTGTTAGTATCTAAATAAGATAATGTCATGGATATTAAGAGACTTTGGGGGGAATATATTTTAAGACACAACTCATTTTTGAAAACAATTATGCAAGAAACAAAGAAAGAAATTGCTTTATTTTAGGAAACGTGTTATGTTCTACAATTCAAAGAGCCATGTTTATAAATTAGCATCAGGTAAAAATAAACAAAGCTAATTAAAATCAATGTCCTTTTGGTTCTAATTAGAATGTTTTCTTCTTCCTTAAGAAAACTTCATTTTAATTAAGTAGATAATTTAAGAAGTAAAATATCCGAGAATTTAATTGGAGGTTTTATAACAAAATGCCTCACCATAAACCAAACTTACTTTACAATTAATATTACAATTGATTTGATTATATATAAAAAGATAATATATATAATAAGAATATATATATTAAAGTCAGAGTATAAACATTTAAATTATTACATTGGACATATTTTAAAGTATAATACTTTTTTTAGAAGTTAGATTAACATACTTTAATTTTTCATTTGAGAGAATAAATTTGTCTTAAAAAGTATAGCAAACTAGTAGTCTAGTACATTGAAGCATCTGTTAATGCTAAATAATCATTCATAGGCTGTTCACTTTCATGAGAATAAGTTACAGCCAATTTTCCTTTATAACACACTCACATGTATTCATTAAATTAACTTTCACCTTAATTTATACTTTCTTGCATACAATATATTGCCATATTACTAACATATCTTATGTAATTTTAAGAATTATCCAAAGCATTCTGATTAACTGCACCTACTCATTGTGCAACTATTGTAGGAAATGTATATCTGCCTCAAATTACTATTGATGTCTAACAAGAGGTAAGCCAGTATAAAAAAATTCTCCAATTAATTTTTTCAGTCCTTTATGTACTGTAGACAGGACAGTACACCAGCTAAACTTTATGTGCATAGGGGTCACAAGAAAATGTCAAATGAAGTCTTTTTATGCAAAGTGACACTCAGAGAGCTTCTAATCCAATATACAGCTTATCGAGTTGAGCAACACATTTAAAAACATAATTTCAAAGCCAACTTTGATATTATCTGATTACACATAGGCAATGATAAAAAACATTTTTATTCCAATTATGCAATTAATACAATAATGGTAGCATAATTATGTAAACCATTTAAAAATTGTTTTTAAAAACCATCAAATAGTGTAAGAGAAAAATCATATTTTCCATCCTAGAAAATAATATTCTTATCTGACTTACTTTATTAATCTTACCAAATCTCTGACTAAAAGTTAGTGAATTACTTTTAAATTGATACTATTTGCTTCCTCTACAGCATTTTTCTATTTGTTTTTTCCAGAATTAGATTTGCTTATACTATGCGCTTTATCTTACAATTTCTCATTTTTCAAAACAGACACAGAGATGACAGTATTTTAACATCTCGGCATATCTCTATTAGGTGCATATAATTATTTTGACTCTTCCCTTGAGAAAACTTCAGTTAAATCCATAATATGTTTGATACCAGTATCACGAACGCATGCTGTTTATGTTATGTCTGAGTTCTTTGCTGCTACGTGCTGGAATAGCATGTTATTTCATTTCTTTTATCTTTCAAAAAGAATCTACCATTCAAACCCAGATTAACCGGTTTTATAGTTACACAAATGTATTCTACATTAGATATAGCATCACCTTGGCAATGAATCAGAGTCTGAATCTGAAAAAAGGATTTATCCTCCATTGGATGCAGGAGGTATTTAAATCATACTTTTTTTTCCAAGTTAAGAACACTGAATGATCAAATTCATTCTTAGTTAGCTGTAGTTGAAGGTCATTAACTCTTCTAATTCCATGGATAATGTAAAAAAAGCCAAATGAAGATTTCCTGCTTTCATGCAAAAGTTACCACCTTTTGCTGTCACAAAATTACTCACTTTTATGCTACGTAGATTTCAAAAAAAAAAAAAACTTGTTAAAAAATCCTTATTAGTAATCTCATAGATATGTAAAATAAAATATTAAATGATAACAAATCTCAAAAGGAGAACTTCAATTTCTCCTTATATCTATAGTCCATTATATTCTCATCAAAAGTTGATCACAAAAATAAATGTGAACTTACCTAATACAGGTGATCACTTTTTAGTGCACCTTTGTTATTTAAAATAGATTCTAAGAACATACTCTGTTAACAATATCTAAATATAAATATTATTGAATATTGATAACCTTATAATTAAAATTTATCATGCATTTTTTAGATTAGTACACTTGAAAGTTTAATTGATGTGAATGGTTATATTGAGTATGCAAAGAAAATCAATGCTCTATCAAGTCATTGCATTTTCCATATCACTTCAAATAAAACATGCCAATTTTGCCTTTGAAAGTCTCTCCCTCCTGTGGTTTCCATCCAGTCTTTATTACATTAAGATACATTTGCCTACAATAATGGAAAGCAATTATAGCCAACAGATGTACACATTCAAAATGCTGACTTGGAAGAACCAAAAATATGTGAAGAAGCCTTTATCAGATATGTGATCACCTTAATCCTGACATTCTATGTCTATCTACATATGTTATTTATATATTATTTTAATATTAAAAATAAATTATGTCTCTTTAAATTATAAAGAAGATATCTCTATTTTGGATAGTTCTAAACAAAAGTTATGAGAAAAACAGGAGTCAATTTCAAATTAATATAATAACAATATACATAAACACATTAATATATGAGTGATTCAAAGCCATTAAAATAAACTAACATAATGTAAAGTTTAGTTTTATTTTTATAATAATGCTCCATATGCAAATCTGAGCATTATAAAAAGAGCTTGGGTAGATATCAGTTTTGTAAAAGTAAAATAAGAAGCAAATGTTTGCAAGTTTTTTCACTGGGCATTTTAATAGCTTATTCAAATACTACAAAATGTATTCTTACCTGCTCCCAAATGTTGAGAGAGAGAGAAATATAGCAACTAGGAGAAAAGCAATATTTACACTACTTCATTATTAGGCAGGAAAAATTGAATAGCTTATATTGTCAAGCAAAGTAAATAGCACTTACCTCGTTTAGCAATGGAACTGAGTTTAGCCCTGCTCAGCGCTAACAGTTCCGGCGGTGGTGTTGCTTCTGTCTCATTCCTTCCCTTCTCTTTTTATAGTATCTTCACAGCTGAATCTTCATGCATCTCAGTATGCCTCCCTCTTCGAGCATCACTTTTAACTCAGACAGGCAGGAAGCTGAAGCCAAAGGAACTCTCTATCTGATTGGTTTTCACTCAGCGTTTCTGATTAATACAGGATCGTCCCTAACATAGGAAGATATTGCCGCTGATGGCGCTGCAGGGCTCCAGGTTTGGGGCCGGGGCAGTAAAGACCTCTTTAGGCAATGATTTGCAAGCGAATGAAGTGGGAGGGCTCAGAGAGGAGGGCTTTGTCAGAGACCCCCATAAGAGAAAACAACCCAGTGTTTTCAGTCTCGGTTATCAGCTCTGTTTAATCTGTTTGCAGTTGGGAGAGAAAGGTCACAGCATGTCTGTAACCTGTAAATCATCTGTAGAAAATATATATCACGTGGAGAGAGCTGTTGCTCAAAAGGAATTTTGTGTATAGTCCCTGCAGAATTCAGGATTACCTATTCAATTCAGTATCAAAATTCCAAGTTTAAGAAGAGGAGAAAGATTATATGTATCATTGATAATGATGAATCTTTATCTGTGTCTCTATAAGTTCATAAACTAAAATAACTTTCAAAAACAGTAATTTAAAAGCATCTAATAGTGGATGCCAAAACATATTCTTTTTCTGTAAAGAGAATGATTTCAAGTATAATTTCTAATTTCTACAGCACTTTGCTTTTTACTTGATAATGCAATTGTGGGATTTTCACCTTCTCTGGAGATGTCTAGAACTAATGGCGACCATAGCCACATCACGAGAAGTAGATGGCTCACCTCTTAGATTCACTGTTGTTCATTGCACAGCTATTAGAGACGGTAAGTCATAACTGGGTCAAACCCTGTTTCAGGAGAGATCCCTTTAGCACTTCTGGAAATGGCACAATAAGAAGCATATTGATTAGTAGATAAATCCTTCTGAAAAGAAGTTCTAGTAATAGTTGTATGGAATCTATGGTAGGAATAAGGCTCACTTTATAACGGCTCGTTAAGTCACAGTAAATAAATAGCTTAAATGCCAAAAAATATATATATCAATATCCTATTTAATGCTTCAAAGGAAAACTGACAAAAGAAAATAAAAATAAAATTGCCACTTTTTTCCCCCAGTGGTGGAGCTTATCCATGCAGTATAGATAATAGAGCTGCCTATTTGAGGCATGTGCATTATGGAAATTTATTTCTTAACAGGGAAAACAAATAATTGGAAAATACAGTTTTATGTGTCACAAAATAAAAAGTTACACAACTAACACATGGTAATCGAACTTGTAGTACATGGTTTTTAAATAATTGTAAATTTGAAATGTAGGAAAGGAGCAAAAAATAGTGGACTTCACTTAATTCATCTACAAATGAAGGAAAAGAAGAGGAAAAAATAAAACTTTACGCATATTGTCCAGGGCTAGATAGATCCAAATGGTTAAGAACAGCTTAGTAAATTCTTCATGGAGGCTGTATGTTTTCTTGAGGCAAAGACACTTAATTTAAAATTGACATGCTCCTTTATACTCATTTCTTCTAGGTTTACTTTTTTCTTTAAATAAAAGTGTGTATTATAGTAGTCTCTGTTAATGCTGAGATAAGTAATATATGTAAAGTGGGGAAAAGGAAACAAACAAAATATTCATCTAGTTTAAGATAAATATTCACAAATAAAAGCTTTAAGTCTCTACAGTTGCGTACATTTCATTTCCTACTGACACTCAGCTGTAGGGAAAGGCTGTTTTGTGTGAAATCCTCAATGCAACAGAATAGTTCATTGTCTGATTTGAAGTTACTTTTACTACCCTTAGAAAAAAAAAGGGAGGAGTATTGCCAAGTAAAAAATGGTTACAATCTTGACAGTCTTCTCTCTTTCTCTCAATTACCATAGTGATGGTGGAGCATTTAAAAACAAAAGATCTAAACCTTGGAATTATTGAAAATTATTTTATATTACATATATAGGTACTTGTAAGTTTTCAAATACAAGAAGCATTCTATAACATGTAAAAATTTGTAATACTTAGAATAATGCATATTAATATTTATCAAACAGATTTTCATAAAAATATTAATCTTTATTTACAGTAGTAGAAATATATTTCCTCTTCCTATATATTTAGACATCAAAATTCATTAACAGTAAATATAAAATATTATTTGATTTGTTCTTTTCAGGATTAGTTTAAATTAACTTTTCTTAATCATTTGTTTCTTTAAATGTATTACCTTATTGAAAAAACATGTCACAATTTTTTCTTTATCTTTGAATATCATGTATCATCATACATGAGAGCTCCAGCTATTTAATACTATTCAGAACAACTGATCTGTCCATCCCTGCCAAATAGAAAACCATAATTTTTTTAGCATTTTATTATTATAAATACTATTCTATTATACAATACTCACTTTGTGAATTGTTGAGAAAGAAATATTGAAAAAAATAATCACAATTCTAGTTGACCTTACACTGACGTGAAAAATTTTTAAAAAGATGAATTAATGAATAAAATAAACTGTATACTCAAGTGAGTTTTTAAGCATACAGTAGTCCTGCAGTGTCTAGAGAAGCCCATAAAGACATGGGTATTGCACAGGAACAACTGTGAGGCAGATGCTCTCTGTCCAGTGACACCACTCATATGACCATCCTGGATTTTAAGGCCACATCTGCTCCTGGTAGGAACTGCTCACTCCTTCCCAGCTAAAACTGAAATGCTTCGCGCAGTGGATTTTGGATGTCGTGCCATTATCATGAATATCTCCTACTGGACCTCATCACCGAGGATTGGTTCCTACAACCTGAAGAATAAACTATACTCAGGGATGGAACAAAAATTATAAATTAGACCCTCCTTTTCCCTAACAAACCATCATCCCATGACACATATCAAACTCTCTTCAGACCTTAAGCTTCTCTACTCATCTTACATCACCGTGGTATTTATCACTTTGTAGCTTGAGGTGTCCCCAACTCTCATCAGCATTCTACAGACCAATTATGCCCACTGTGAATCTGTTTGGCATCAGAAAATCCTTTTTGTCCTCGACCTTTTCTTTGAATCCTCTTCTCTAACTCAAAGCTGGGTGTCGTATAAAAATTATTTTGCATTTTATGTTTCTCACATGAGACATGTTAGCCCCATAGCCCGTGTACCACAGGGCCTGAAATTGGAATAAATAATCTCCTTCCTGGTCATTTCTAGGCCATTTTTCATCACTCATTTATCCGTGCTTGCCATAGATTTTTGTCATGCCTAGCTCTCTTTATTGAAATTACTGAAAGACATTAATAAAATTTAGCAACCACTTAGATAATCTGCACAACACATTGATTACCCTTTGCCTAGATTTTTCCATTTTCAGTAGTCATTTCCTCCTCTCCACTTCAGCTGTAAGCCCATGGTTATACTCCACCTAGAAGAGAAAACCTTTTTTTTTTTAAATTTCTCTTCTGGATAACCCTGATAGCTCTTCCTCATTCTATACTTCATGGTAGACTTGATATGAGTTGACTCGGTAGAACTAAACTGAATCAGCATGAAATGCTACTAGATTTCTGCCTGCTTTTTAAAATTGGTAAATAGAGGTCTCCGGGGGACAAAAAAGGGGTAATATTCCTTTCATCTATGTGACTGTATCTCAACAATGAAGATCACAAGACCTGGTGCTTACTGCCCCCCTCTTGGGGAGGGGAATTTCTTCTGGAGAATTGCCTAGGTTACCCAGCCTAAACACCCCTCTCTGTGAGTTGGAGGAAGCTGAGGCACTGAAAAGACTTGTTCCAGTTTTTTGGGTTGCTATAACAAAATACCATAGAATGGGTAGTTTATAAACAACAGAACTTTATTTCTCACAATTCTGGAGGCTGAAATTCCAAGATTAACTAACATTCCAGTGGATTTGGTGTCTGGTGAGAGTTCACCTTAAGTTTTTTTGCTATATCTTTACTTGGTGGAAGGAGCGAGGGATCACTCTCTTTAGAAGGGCATTAATCCTATTCATGAAGGCCCTACCCTCATGAACTAATCACTGGCCAAAGGCCCCACCTCCTAACGGCATCACCTTGGGCATTAAGATTTCAATCTTGGGGAAACGCAACCAGTCAGACCATAGCAAGATTATATTGATTTTTTTTCATACTATTGCTTTTCTCAGATAAACCTTGACTTGGACCTATGTGTATGTCACCAGTGGTGTTTGTTTCTAACCTGTGGCTTAATACTTTGACTTGTCATTAAAAAAATAGTTTGATCTCCAAAATATATATATTGTTTAAAATCCCAATTTAGCTCTTCTACTCCTACTTTCAAATCACTCTCTCGTGATCTGATGCCAGCATTTCTACTTCTTCAACGGGACCTCTCCGCCATTGACCTTTCATCAGTGTCTCTTGGCCCTCTGAGATTCTCACTTCACTGCTCACTCATGTTTGATCCCAACTCCCTTGCATATTCTCTTGTTCCATTCTTACTCCATGCCTGCACACACAGAGCATCCAGAGAGTAATGCTTTTTTAGAGAATGGTGAAAAAAAAAAATAAGAAGGAGCTTTATAGCATGTGTGTGGCAATGTAATATGGTCCAGGAGCAGGCCCTGGGATCATGACATGATCCATACCTTGAGTAATGCAGCAGAAGTAGAATTTTAGAGTTAGAGTTACTGTTTGTACTTGCTCTTCATTTTATCTTTATAGTTCAGAGAGTGTCAACATATTATTGCTTTATATAGAAGATGAAAGTTTAGGAAGTTTACAGAATTCTTGGATATTCATATGTCATGTAGAATATGGATGCTTTATAGTAGTACTGCACTATTTTTTTAAATCCTGCTTATATTTATCACCTGAACCATTCTTACAATTGCTACTACTATCACTAGTATTAATAATAGTGCTATAATAGAAATGGCTATAGTTTATTGTATCTTCACCTTAACAACTACATTTTTAAAATGTCTTAAAACAACGCCACAAGGTGGATTTTGTTTTTTTCTTGATATAGTACAATGAAACTGATAGTCAGTGAAATTGTCAAAATGCACTTAGCTAGGGGGTTAGTAGAACCAGGAGTAGAAACCAGTTCTGTTTAAATGTAATGCCCGCCTCTTAAGCACTATACTCCACAAGCCTCTTTCAATCGCCCTGTGGCAACAAAGAGCATCACAACTCAGGAACTGATGACCGAAGGTAATGGGAATTTTGTGTATTTCCTAGAGAGAGTGTTCTCATCTTCAAAGTTTCTACACAGTATGGAATTATATTTCAAATGTTTATCCTTGCTAAAGAGATTTTAAAAAAATATGTATATAGAATATAAGAAATGTGTACCTAGATTTAGAATAACTTCTAGTAAGGAAGAACATGACAATTTATAAATTTATAAATGACTTGTCAGTATTAAACATATTCTAAAGGATTCTTTTTATGATCTGGGTCATGGTAAATATTTGGAAAAACTTACAAATGCTTGTCTATATTATGTTAGATAAGAATTCTAAAAAGAATATAACAAAAATTCCACTGACACCTATGTTAAAGAAAGATATATTTTTAAAAAACCCTAGAATTTTATTCATCTTTGTATCTTATCACATGGAAAAGCACAAAGTCAGTAAATGATAAATTTTGTGTTTAATGTAAGTTTCAAACAAAATGAAAATTTAATAAAAATATTTAGATATTTATTTTATTTTTAATTAAAATAATTTTTATGAACACATATAAACACTGTATGTTTATTCTAGAAGTCAAATTGAGAATAGAATCACTTGATAACATACAAATAAAATCCCTATTGCTATAATTTAGCATATAACCTGAAACATGCACACGATTAATTTTAAATAAGTGGGATCATATCCTGTGTATTATTTTTATCATGAATACTTTAAAATTTTGTTTTCACACTGCTCCCCCCTCCTTATCTCCTTTTTATTTTAGTACCTCTTCTTCCAATGTAGGCACTGACATTAACAGCCTTTTGCATAATTTTCTGTACCTCATATAATCATGTTTAAAAAAAAAAAAGTGTATCCGTCTATCATCTATCGTCTGTCTATCTATCTATCTATCTATCTATCTATCTATCTATCTATCTATCTATCTATCATCTATCATCATCTATCATGTGTTTATATGTACCTTTAGAGTTTTCATTAAAAAAATATTCTTTCATCAACTTATCTGCTCTTCTACTTAACAGTGTATTGTGGACATCTCTACAAGGCAATCGATAAGCATTGTTTCAAAGGCTGCTAAAGATCCTATTTCATTTAATTTCATAGATATTTTCCTTTTTTAAGTTTTTATCAACTTTTCAATTGAAAATTTAGCATGTTTTTCTCGGTAAAACATTTGGCTCATCTGCTTTCAAGCTTCTGAAATTTACTTACTATATTCTCCTTTCTTACTGTTTTCTCCACTGGGATGTGTTTTATTTGATTATCAGAAAGGAGTGAAATTACATATCCGTGTTCAGTTTTCAGAGTTATGCAGGTTCTAGGTTTCATTAGAGTTCATTAATAAATGTAAAAACAAAATACAAATGGCATTTGCTTCACCAAATTTATATATATATTTATATATATATATATATATGGAGATATATATATATATATATATATGGAGATATATATATATGGAGAGAGAGAGAGAGAGACAGGATTTTGATATTGAGAAAACTGGTATTAACAATTTAAATTCTGAAGACGTTAACCATTAAAGATATTTGTAATAAACAGTATCTCAAAGCTTTCTGACGAGCCTGCCCATACAAATAGCAGAAGTTATAGAGAGTTGAAAGAAAAAAGATAAGTTTCCCAGTAAGTAAGCTAATATTTATCTGTGTGTATGTGTCATGTCTTAATTTTAATAATAATTCTAATAAGTAGTTCATAAGAATACTTTCATCAATGCCTTTAGTATAAATGCCTTGCAGAGCTTTCACCTAAAAATGTCGCTTCTATTTTTTTCCCCAAATCTTTTAAAGAAAAAGATCTAATTTATATTATAATTAACATTTTACAAAAATTATACATATATAAACTGTATACATGTGTATATATATGTGAGATACATATATATGAGATATATATACATATATATATGTCTCAAGTGCACAGCCAAGGAAAGATTGAAAGCTCAGTTAAACAGTGAATTTGACTTTATCTCCCTAAATAAGCAAACCTTTAAAGAATACCTTGACACACACAAGACTTTGCCAGAAGTGGTAAAACACCAGAGTAGGAAGTCTGTGTTTCTTCTCTTAAGACACCAAAAAAGTAATTTATACCTTGAAGAGTGAAGGTGAGATTTTTGACTCTAGTTATCAACCTTCAGCATCTAACCCTGGTTGGAGTAACTGAATCAGCAGTTCTTGGCCGTGGGCATACATGACAGTCACCTCAGCATAGACTCCTGATTCAGTTGTTTTAAAGCCCAGACCCTGGCAATTTCCATAGCTCTCCTAGTGATTCCAGTGAGTGGAAATGTCAGATAAGAACCACAGGCTAGGGTGCTGATCTGAGCTGGGGCTCACAAATCCAGACCCTGGTTATGTTCGAGAGAAGGTCTAAGCATGCTATGTCTACTGGTCTCTGAAGACTTCAGTTTCCAGGGCTCAAGGTTAACGGAAGTTTTTATACTTCTTTGAATGCACTGTTCTTTGTTTGTTTTGCATATTTCTCATATGCTGTTTCTTCTGTCATGAGAGTCTCTGTTCTCTGTATTTTTTTTTAATCCTTCAACACAGTGTAAACACCACCTCCTCTGTGAAGGTATTCCTGGAATACCATTTCTCTTCACATATTCCTAATGGTTACACATTTCTTTTTGTCTCTTTTGTTTGTTGTTGGCAGGTCCATCTCCCTTCATCAGACTATACGTTCCTTGGAAGCTGAAGTCTTTTCTTATTTATACATGATGATATGGCTAGCACATGCATTATTACCTGCCTGATAGTAATAAGATTCATAAAGAGGCCCCTCTAATTTTTAAATTAGCCAGTCGGTTAAGATGTAAGATTTCAACTTTTTTCCTAAAAGTTCTATATGCAATTGCCTCATTATATGTAAAATATGGCTAACCTTATCTATATAGCAGAGAAATTTAACAGGCAAATCTAGAGTAACAATTTTACAAACACAGCCTAAAAGAAAATATATTAGGCAATAGCTGGTTCCATAGTTTCAGCTCTTGTATTGAAGATTAATATCTTAACACCTATAAATTAATTTCAGTTCTTAAAAGAAAAATGCACTCAGAAGAACTAGACTATACTTGTGTTTTATTTGTTTTAAGTTTAATTGGTGTTATTTTTAACAATAAATGCTACTGTAGTTTGAAAAGCAGCCATAAGTTATTGCACTAGTTACCTCCTAAATTTTCCTCATTGAATCTCCACAATAATATAAAAAGGCAATCACGAATTTTCTCACCCTACAAATAAAGAAATATATACTCAGAAATGGTCAAATGTTATGGCCAAATCACAAAGCTAGCAAGGTAGCACAGCTGTGATTGAGCCCAGATCTGTTTCATTCTGATACTTTTGTTATTTCTAGTGCAGTATACATGAGGATATCAGATTACATGATTTTCTTTCTAAAGTCCACTTTTCAGGAGAATGGGTTTGATAATTGAGATGATAATTCCAAGTTTTCCACATGCTAGTTATATGAACCTGGGCTGGTTAACCAATGTCTCACAGCCTCAGTTTTTACATAACAAAGGAGGAAATTATCATATCGTCTTTGTGAGGACCAAATGAGTCAATGGCATTGCTCTAGAGAACTAGGTTTTAAGTAACTAGAATCAAATTTGGAATGTTGTCTTTTAAAACAGAAGTTTATTTGTCTTGTTCATTTGTTGCTTTCAGTTTTATATCCCACATATGAGTGAAATCATATGGTTCTCAACTTTTTCTACCTGACTTACTTCCCTTAGCATGATAATCTCAAGATCTATCTATGTTGTTACAAATGACAATATATCATCTTCTCTTATGGCTGAGTAATATCCCATTGTATATATGTACCACCATTTCTTTATCTAATCATCTATCAAAAGGCACTTCGGTTGTTTCCATGTCTTGACCACCATGAATAATGCTGCAATGAACATTGGGTGCATATATCTTTATGAATAGATGTTTTCAAATTTCAGGGTAAATACCCAAAAGAAGGATTGCTGGGTCATATGGTAATTCAATTCTGAAGTTTTTTGAGGAAACTCCATACTTTTTTTCATAGTGACTGTACCAATTTCCATTCCTACCAGCGGTATATGAGGATTCCTTTTTCTCCACAAGACAAACAAACAGAAATTATGTCATAGAGAGACAACAGTTTAGTGGTTTCCAGAGGGGAAGGTGGAAGTGGTTAAATAAGGGTAAAGGAGGTCAAGTATATGGTGACAGAAGGAGATTTGACTTTAGGTTGTGAACACACAATGCAATATACAGATGATGTATTATTGAATTGTACGTTTGAAACCTATATACTTTTATTAACCAATGTCACTCAAATAGATTTAATTTGAAAAAAAGAAAAAAGAAAAGGTGGCAAACTTAATTGATAAAAACAATAAAAACAACAACAAAAACAAACAAGTACACCTACAGGGACAAGGCTCTGGCCTACTTTAAGAATTTTTCTTTCCCCAGCGGCCTACTTATACCACCCTACCTGGTGCTTGCTCTTCCATTTTAACACTGGTCCAAGACCAATATCTGGTTTTGCATCAGTTCATTCAAAGCTGAAGTCTTAGATGTCCAACTGAGTTTTTCACTTTGGAATTCCAGATTAACACTGAGAGCTAACACTGACTACCTTGCTCATGGAGTATTAACTCAATTGTGCAAAATGTAGCAAGGGCAAGATGATTAGAAAAAATCACTCTTTTGCATGCAGAGAGAAAAAGACTCTTGCTCATGTTACAGAGAAAGGCAAAGGAGGGAACACAAATTGTATTTATTGAACCTCTGCAATGTGCAACAGGAGAATGCTTCTGTTGGATTTTGGGAAAGAAAAGGACAGTAATAAAAATTATAGCAGTAATGTCACTGGTGTTAGAGTTGAGCTTTACATGGTACCTATTTCTTTAATAGGGCATGACTCTCTCTGAGTGTCACAGGATTGATATATAGCTATATTTAATGTGTACATGTTTTAAAAACAGTTTGAGAATACTATTTTTTGAGTTTATCTGGTAATCTTTGTGTTTAATTAGAATGTTTAGCTCATTCACATATAATTGCTAATATAGTTGGATTCAAATTCATCACATTGTTCTTTGATTTGTTTGTCATTTCCTCTTTTATTCTTCCTTTCCTGTCATCCTTTGTATTAGATATTTTATTTCATTTATTTAATTTTCTCTCTTCTACTAGCTTTTTTGTTATACCTTTTATTACTGTCTCCTACCAGTTACCTTAAAAAATTGAAAATGCAGCCTTAATGTATTGGAGAAACAACATATGTCTTTATTATTAGAGAAAGCAAGTTAATATTTTTATAGCATCTAAAACAATGCAAAAATAATTATAATGGAATAACTTCATTGTAGCTACCTTTTATTCAATTGTAGTTATATATTTTAATTTTATATATGTTTATAAAACACAAGACATCGTATTTAATATTACTTTTAACAATAATTGTATTTTATATTTAATTATATATTTACATTCTATTATTGTTTATTCCTTCTTAAAGGAATTTCTTATGTTTCCATTTGAAATATAGCATATCCTATAGTGGAGGTATACTTGAAAACAAATTTCTTAGCTTTTATTTTTCTGAGACTATTTTAATTTTGCTTTCATTTTTGAAAGCTAATTTTACTGCATATATAATTCTTTTATAACTGTTCTATTTCCTTTCATCACTTGAAAGATAACATTTCTTTGTCTTCTGCTGAGACAAAGATTCTTGTTGAAAAGTCAGTTTTCTTTTTGTTATTGATCATGAAAGATAATATTTCTTTTTTTCTCTGGCTGATTTTAAAATTCACTCTTTATATTTTATTCTCTGAGGTTTTGTTATGCTTTCTCTAGGTGTAGTTTTCTCTGTTTCTTCCTGTGGTTTATTTATTCACTTTCTTGAATATGTGGTTTGTTGTCTTTTTTATATTTGGAAAATTATTATTTATTATTTCTTTTAAAAATTACTCTTTTCCATTTTCTCACTCTGCTTCTAAGACTTCAATTGCATGCTTATTTTTATTATATACTCCATTTCTCTAAGCTCTCTCTTTTCCATTATTTTTTTCTATGTTTTAGGTAGGATATTTTCTCTTGAATGGTCTGCAAGTTTTCTAATCCCGTTTTCTGTTCACTAATATTAGCCTGGTATTAACTCCTCTTTTTTAAATCCATTTTGTCAATCCATTTCTCTATTTAACGAATAAATTTATTTTTGATTCTTATGCTTACTTCAACATCTGGGTTATTTTCAAGTCTGTTTCTTTTGAAACTTCACCTCCTGAATATCACTCGACTATTTTCTCTCTTACATGTACAATGAACATTGAATCTCTTATTACAAATGTGAATGATGGTGTCTTCTTCTGAAGGGTATTAATATCTGTTCTGTGATACAGTCTAATTTCCATGGATCACCTTGATCCTGTTGAAACTTGGTTTTAGGACCAGTAGGGCAGATTTATTTCTATTAGATCTTTCTAGTGCCTTTCAAGAGGCTCAACTGAATACCCAGACTCTTCACTAAGTTATCTCCATTCTGGCTGAGTTCATACACCATTGGATTTCACTTCTGCAAACCTCTGACATTTCTATTTGGCTCTCAGTCTCCTGGCATCTGTTCTTTCTTAGGTATCTCAACATTTTACCTTGAATATGTATAGCCAAGTATACAAAGGAATTTTTATAGAGTTTTTAGTTATCTGTGTATGTAGTTTCTACCTTTCTCATAAGCTGTCTCTAAAACCTAGTTGCGCTGGCTACCTTAATTTCCAATCTCTTTTTCATCCATGCAGCAATGTAGCCACTTTTGCTTGTACTTTATTTTCCTGTGTACCTTTGGCAAATATACCCAGAGAAAAAGCTGAGATAAATATGGAGCTCACATTTTATGCTTCCTTATCTCAAACATCATAGTACTGAATTGGTTATTGTCCTAGAGAGAAATCGGTCTCTCAGTTAAGTTAAACTCAAGTAGGGAAGGGGTGACTCAGATCTTCTACTGCTACCTCCTCCCTTTACAGATGGCTCGTGTGACTGCATTATGGTATAACATCTCATCCCTTGCACACATGCCTGAATCTGAGCATTTGTTCTTATTTTCAGGTAGCTAAATATATCACTTTATTTTTTACCTCCATATGTTGATTCATCTGCCTAGAAAGTTTCTAGTTCATTTTATTTTATATTGTTTTATTTTAATTCATTAATTTTAGTTTAGTTCTTACCTGAGTATTGCTTTTTTTTGTTTGTTTCTTTGCCCCTAAATTCTTTGTTTTTCTTTTAATTTTTTAAAATTAAACTTATTTAAACTAAAAAAAAAAAAGTTCACTCATTTCTTCCATCCGCCACTCCTGTCTCTGGCAGCCACCAATCTGCTTTCTGTATCTATAAGCTTGGTGGTTTTATTTATTTGCTTGTTTGTTTATAGTTTCCACCTATAAGAGAGATTCTTAAGGTATTTATCTTTCTCTATCTGACTTATTTTACTTGGTGTAATGCTCTCAAGGTGCATTCATTTTGTTACAAATAGCAAAATTGCATGCCCTTTATGGCTGAATAATATTTCATTGTGTGTCTGATTATATACATATAATTTCACAGTTTTTTTATTTCTTTATCCATTTACCCATTGCTGGAAACTTGAGTGTTTTCCATATCTTGGCTATTTAGTAAATAATGCTGTAAAGGACATGGGGGTACACATATTTTTCTAAGTTATTATTTTTACTTTCTTTAAGTACTCAAAAGTGGAATTTCTGGAAATTCATTTTAATCTCTCTCCCTAGCTCATTTTACATTCAAATTCAATCTACTTGAAGAACCATACTCAGCTTTAAGACATTGCTCAAATATCATCCTCTTTAACTCTCTCCTACCTGCTTAAGCAGAATTAAGACCTTCCAACAAATTATTGAGCATAATTCTATATTATCATTTTTATGTTTAATATATTGCATATTAGACTACATTGTTCTCAAGCAGAACATCTTTCTTCTATTATTTATTCCTATTTCTCCCAGTCTTATAGATAATATAGTGGCAGGAGTAATTAATACTTGTTGGGTAAAAAATAAATGACCTTGTGAATAAAAAATATAATAATGCATTTGGTTTAACAAGCAATATTGATATGATATATTTAGTGCCTTCGATAAAACATTTTATTATCCTAACCAAGCTTCAATGTAAGATTAAAAAAGGAAAAAAACAAACAACCAACAACAAAAATTGAGATAGAGAAAGTTCCCAAAATAGGTAGCTATGAATCCGATACTGGGATCCTGTTTTTCTAAGACTCTAGAATCCATATTATTTCCACTAACCAAAACTGACTATGTAATTCTCCATATGAACAGAACTTTTAGCAAAATTATTATGATTTCAAATTATGCAGAGCCATATAAGACAATAAGAAATGACAGAAATATTTTAATTATATATTATAATCCAGATGAATAGAATCATCAAAGTGTTAAAAATCATAATTCACTCACACAGAGACACATAACATATATATAACATTTTAGAGAATATATGCTACTAATTTCTTAAAATAGAACTCATAACCTCAAGAAAAAAACATGACACTGACAAAGTAAATAATATATTCAGAATTTCATAGAACCCGTTTGTATAATTTAATGTAGTAAGCAAGTGTCTAATTGATCTGTTACCACTAAAAATTTTTAAACTATAAAATATATAACCAAACAAATGTCTCATAAGTCTTTATAGATGTGTATATATAATTTTAATCAAAATTTTCTCCAAAAGTTAAGTGTGGATGATATATATATATATATATATATATATATATATATATATATATATATATACACACACACACACACACACACACACATATATAGAAATAAAGTAATTATTCCACTTGAATAGCAATTTATGTCATCTAGGTGGAATCGTTCTTTTGTTAATCACCAATATAAAAGTAGAAAAGGCACTTGTAACAATGCATTTAATCATGAACTATACAATGAGGCAAATTTAGGCAGAATTATATATCTCCTATTGTTCTGCTGCGAAAGTGTAATAAGGCTCCTCACTGATGTTGCATTTAACAATAGAATTAAGTGTTCTATTTCAAACAGTTTTTATCAATCACACAGTAAGTTAAACCGTTTCTGATTTCAGCACCCTGAGACTTCTCCTGACATTATATAATACTACTTATTAAACCAAAGATACAGATGCATTTTACAAATGATTCTCTAAGCTCAGCCTATCAAACACACTGAGACTAGGCTTACTATTAAACTGATTTTTCAAGTAATTGACACAGTTTCAAATTTCTTTGTGTAAAAGTGTCATATTCTCTGTCTCTCACGCTGTTTCTCTGTCTCTGTCCCTCTTTCTGTCTCTGTCTCTCTGTCTCTGTCTCTCTCTCTCTTGTTTCTTCTTCTTCACTTGAAGTAATTTCTAGTTTGGGACACATTATTGGCAAATAGAAACTAACCATGATATCTTTGTATCTATGTTGGCGGTTTAGTTTTAATGTGCAAATAAAATAATTTTTCCAATTCCTTAGATATACCAACCTTTGTACTAAGGTACAAAATATCACAGAATTAGATTGTATAATAAACTACTGGTATGACTAGAAAAATAAAATTTTATATTTTGCTTTTTTTTACTTTACTGAAAGGCCACAGTCTACATAGAAATCTCACAGGAGCAGCTTCTAGAAGGATGCAGAAAAATTATGAATGAAAATTCAATGAAAATTAGTGGACATGAAAAGATAGGGTTATATTAGCTCTGCTCAGTCTCTGAAATAGCACAATACCAAAGAGAAGTATCTGCACATCTATTTACCTGCGAGTACTCTTGGCCTCAAATAAATATGACAACATTTTCCTTCTGCATTGCATTAAATTATTTACTTTCAAAATTATGTCTAACCATTGAATCAGATCAATTTATGTCTGAAACATTGCCTTTCTGGTGTCTTAAAATAGTTATAAAATAAATCAAGCATTGAACAGAGTCAGTTACTCCTCAAAAAAATAGAGAACGTTTTCAGTTTGAGTTTCCTTGTAGCACCAATGAATAATAAACATCAAAATACTAAGAAACCATCAGCAATTATATTATTATAAAGTTAACATTGTAATGACTATTGAAATTCAGTTGGAAAGTGTTTTTATCTGTCACAAATGCTTTTAATATGTGAAATTTAACTTTATAATGCTATAAATTAAAAATGAATAAAAAGAATCTAGGAAATGTTTCTTATTCTTGATCAAGTTACTTCTCAAAGTGGAATTAAAATGTGAGGTTAGTTTTGAGTATGAACTTCTGTATTTATTGAAATCCCTAACTTCTGCATGGTCTTTTTAAACAGTGATATTGGATGACCTGGTAACCATTTAAGTACTGAAGAAAAAAAAAGTTGATTTTGTATTTCATGATTAAGATATATTTTATAGAATTATTTCACAAAAAGTTTTAAGTTCACAAAGGCCTTTGTTTTTTGTTTTGTTTTGTTTCGTTGTTGTTGTTGTCGTTTATTTGAACAAAGTCATTGCTATCTACCTAGGGAATTTAGGAGAAAAATATCACCAAAAATGTCTTTATTAATTGTTAAAGTGAATAATATATTCCATATGGACAGTAAAAAAGCCAATAAAATTGAATCAATGATTGATGAACTTTCAAAGGTTGAACATGCTAAATGTTGACTGTGTTCATAGTTGTTTATTTAAGAGGGGAAGATAAAAAAGCACATATGCTTCCCTTAATCATATTCTATATTTAAGTGAAAGTTAAGAGTCTCTTCATTAAGAAATCGATGTGAATGTTTTATTTACTATCTTGTTTTTCTGTAGTTTTAGATTTTAAGTATGATTTATGTTATTGATTTTTTTTTTTTTTAGGCGAGGCAACCCTTGGTTGACCTTACAGATCGCAAAGGCCTTGTCAGCTTACAATCTCTGATTTATTTATTTATTTATTTATTTATTTATTTATTTATTTTACTCCTACAGCACCTGGTCTTCCTAGGTGGTCTCCCATCCAAGTACTAACCAGGCCAGACCCTGCTTAGCTTCCAAGATCAGACGGGATTGGGCTTGTTCAGGGTAGCATGGCCATAGATTATGTTACTGATTTTTTAAAAGAGTCTTCTGGCAGCCTCTTATCTTGGCCCCTGAAGTAGCTAGTTTGGTAGCTTTGGTAGCTATAATTTTTTTCTTTGATATTTTTTCAACTTTCTCTCTCCTCTCTTCCCTTCCCTCTCCTCCCCTCCCTACTCCTTTCCTCCCTTCCCTCTTTTCTCATGCATTTCACTTTCCAACATGTTTTTATACTTTCATACTTAGTTATGGCTAGATATGGATGTATAATATTTTAATTTCATTGAATGTATATAGAAAAGGTCAAGTATTCCCCACTGATAGATGTTTAATTTATTTTTCATATTCTTCCAATAATCTTTATAAGGTATATGCATAGTGTTTTCAATTCTGTTAGAATTCTAAAATATGATTTGATATGTCAAAGGTACTGCACATGTTTAACATTAATTTATACTACCAGATATTGTCTTAAAAGTTTATAAGAATTTACATTCCCATCATGCATTACTGAATTGGCATCTAACACCATTGCTGGTCCTAGAAGTTATCATTTGTGTGTGTGCAAACTTTCTGAGGAATTCTCTTCTGCTTCCTAAAAGTAGGATGCAAACTCCCTCTATGTCTGTATAAGCAAATTTAAATCAGAAAGGCTAAAATATCAGGCCTTAAAATTTGACACATATCACCGAACATAATTTTAAGCATTTCAGGATGCAGTTAATAAATTCAAAAGACTGCTTTTAATTAGCTATAGCTAATAGGAGAGCATAAATCTGACTAAGCCTTAATTACCCATAGCATTTTAACAGAAAACAAGTAGATCGTATTTAATTTTTTGTTTTGTTTTGAAATAACTTATGATTTATTTATTTAATATTTATTTATCTATCCCTTTGGTTTATTGCTTATAATTAGTAAACTAATTAATTGTTCTATGGTAGATGTTATCGAGATTTTAAGCCAATTTAGTTTAAAATAAAATATTTTTTTCAGATTTTCGACTTATAGAACCCTATTATATCTATAGATATTATTTATTTATCTATCTCCTTGGTTTACTGCTTATAATTAGTAAACTAATTAATTGTTCTATGGTAGATGCTATCAAGATTTTAAGCCAATTTAGTTTAAAATAAAATATTTTTTTTCAGATTTTTGACTTATAGAAAGAACCCTATTAAATCTAGGGATATTTATTCTTTATCACTTTATACTGAAAATATATTGTTATTCAAGTTACCACCATGAGTACTTGGATCCTGTTCCCACAACGGAAGTCCAAGAGACAGAAGACAATGCATTGTTTTGGTGTTATTACACTCAAAGGTTAAGTAAGCTGTAGTGTTTTATACCCTTCAGCCTTTTAGCTTTTGATTAAGATCTGCTCCTGAGAAATGGAGACCAGTGCCATAGTATTTTTAGTCTGTTCAATGTGTAACAAAGTGTTCTCAAAGAGAGGCTTCAGGCTAGCCTTCAAAAGTTGGACAGGTGTTCAATAAAGATGTGGCAGTGTTGGCTAGACCTGGTAACTGAGAATTAGCGAATACCTCATATGCCTTGTTTAGAAGTAAGTATGTAAAAGAAGTGAGAACTATGACCCACAAATTAGAAATTTATTAGCTCAGTATCTTTTCTATGTTTCCATGGACTGGGATACGTTGAGATATCTATCCCCTATATGTTAAGAATATGCCACAACTGGCATTTCCTACCACCAAAAAAGACTTATATTTAGGAGGTTCTATGTATTTTGCATACATTTTATATACTATATGGGTGTGTTATTAGGCCTCAATAACCAATAATCTATAAGGCTGCTAAATTTTCAATGGGGCTCAGAAAAAAAAAAAGTCTATATAGTAATTTCAAGCTTTACCCAAGAATATCTGGCCACTGCTTAGTCTCTACTTGTTAATAGCAGAGACTAACACTGATTCCCCATATTATGATACTTTCCAGCAGGACCATCCAGCCATGTAGTGACATAATGATTACATAAAACCCTTTCATCAGAGAAAGGGCATCAGTTTGTCCTGACTAGAATAGATACTCTTTCTGGATATGGATTTGCATTTCTGATTCACAATACTTATGTCAAAAGCACCATCAATATATTTACATAATATTTTGTTCTCAAGCAATACAGTGAGTTAAGCTCAGAGAATTTACAATTATTCTGCATAACATTTGCCACAAATCAGTTCACCTGATAGAATGGCCTTATACTGAGTGGGTTAATAATGATTATCAGGGGGAAGAAGAATTGTTACTGTACAATGAGAAAAAAAAGAGACATGTCTGGAATCCAGTAGGCTCGCTAGGCTCTCTCTTATCATGTCATACACATAGATAAAATGTAATGGAAATTTAGTCATTCAGTATAGGCAGGGTTGTTAATAGTAAAGTCCCTTCAAAAACAAAGTTTTAGATACAACTCCAGGTAGGAAATCACAGCCAACTGAGGTGCCAAACAAAGGGAAAGAAAACAAATAATGTACAATGGTATAACAAATTTATAAATACAAATTCCAGCCACATAGCCAGTTGCAAAAAATGAAGACAGTGGTAGTTAAGCATGTTTTCTTCCTCATTTTGTTATTTGTAAATTTAAACCAATGATCCTTTTACATGGTCACCTTGAATTAATATAAGGTAATTATTTATTTTTAATTGTACAATTCAATATTTAAGTTATAGTATGTCTAAGAATGATTGTGACTGAGCTACCAAATATATGATCACCACTCAGAGATACATAAAATTACATGTGGAACTTGGTGTCTCCATTTTTAGGGAAAATGCAAGTACATTTTTGGTTACACAAGGAATTATTGCATCAAGTTTGGATGAATAATAATTCTTTTACTTTATTCTGAAATTAAGTATGGTCAAAAGGGGTATGTGTGGAAGTTGGATGAATGAAGGGTTGGTTTGTAGCATATCTGTTTTTAATTTGATATCACTACACTTCTGTTTATGATATTTGATCTCTGTACCTCCTACTAAATGCCAGGAACTACATTTCCCAAATCCCCTTCCCTGTGTGATTCCAGATTACAGTTGGACAATGAGAAATATTCTCACAAGATTTGGAAAGCAGAAGGGAAGGCATTTGCAGCTATAAACAAGGGTAGACTAGATTCACAGAGACTTTCATGGCAGCTCTTGAGAAGCACCCACTTTGGAGCTTCAGGTGAAAATATCATTTGATGGTTTTCTTGCTGTACAATAACAATTTTTCTGAACTTTGATGAAAGCGTTTCTGACCTTAGCTTTCTTAGTGCTTATAACAGTGTTAAAAGACTTTGTCCTTATGTAACATATTCATAACTGGGATCCATTTAGTCACTTCTGTTTTCTTGACCGAATGTTGACTTTTACGACTGGACTTTAGAAACACCTATCCTTGTACTCTGTCTGTATTCTAAGACATTTCTTGGATTTACCCTGATGTTTCATTTTCTGGTCTGTGCCTTTATATTGGTGTACAATGTCTTTGATAACTATCCCTTTCCCCTCATTTTCAATTAATACTCATACCTTTGTCCTCATCTTAGTTACTTAAGTTATCCTCACCTTACTTAACTAACTTCACAGCCTGTCAAGAATCAATGAACAAGTTTGAGTTTCAGATTCTGTACTCTCCTACTTGTATGAATCTAATTTTCAATACTTAGTGATAGCTCTCTATATATTACTTAAATAATGTGCATCACTGGGCAAACAAATATATTCAAGAAGCATAACTAAAGTTTTCCATTCTATTAAATCAGTGTTTTATTTCTTATGCAGAAAAAAATTAACATATATATTTTATGCTGAGAACTGGAGCTAAAATTGTAGATACAAAAATAAATAAGACCTCCCTCGTCCTCAAGATCACATTCTCCTAAACAAATCAGGGGAAAACAAAGGTAACACGATAGGCTTTGTGCAAACGGTGATAATCAGAGGTAATTATGATTTGATACAAAGGAATTAGCTGTATATGTTTGAAATTTATGTATTAATAGGCCAGTAGACCTGTGCTACTTTGACTGACTTGCTGGTCTGAATATTCAGTAAGCCATTATTTTTCTTTTGTTAATGGATATGTTAATATCCATTAAGGTGAAGTATATGGTGCTATTCTCTTCTTGCTGATTTAGATGTCTTTATAGTTTCCTCTATGTATATGACCTGAAGATGTTCAAATTAGCAAGTCAAATAACTTTGCATATATCAGTTGAGCCCCTATCACTGTCTATAGTTTTTTCCATCTCTTTTTGAACTACTACTCCATCTTCAGAACTGATGGCTCTATTTCAGCTCCCATTGCCACCACTGAAGTCATTAACTAAACAACAAATTAATCACTTAATAAAACGAGTCAAATTAAATAATTTATCTGAATAAAATAACTTGTTGGTATTAAAATTAATAAACAGAAACCTCATTTAAAATGAAGTCAGGAGGCTAGAAGAGAGAACTCCCATGCACATGTCACTCAATACACATTACTGACCCAAGAGAAAGAAGTTACCTTGCATCTCCAACAGGAAGTGATATTATTTTACAACCTAAGCTAGAAGAAGAAAAGATTTCTCCTTGCCCAGTAATAGTTCAACCAATGAGAGACCACCATAACTCAGCCAATGAAAAGTCGCTATACTTTGAACTTTCAGTTTCCTCCAATGAACTCTGTTTACAACAGCTCCTCCCAAATTTATAAAAGAGCATTTTTTTTGTTTGTTTCTGGAGTTGCATATGTTTCACCATAAGACCTTATGTTCCGAAGTACAGTTCTTTGTTCTAATAAACAGATTTATGCTTTCACCTTTGACACTTTAAATCTTTCTTTCTTTCTTTCTTTCTTTCTTTCTTTCTTTCTTTCTTTCTTTCTTTCTTTCTTTCTTTCTTTTTTTATTTTTTATGACTGAATAGAGACTCCAGGTAAGCACTCAAGGAAGGATTTTCTGAGGAGGTTACTTTTTAGATAACAAGAATATAAGGAAGGATGTGCCATGTCTGAATGAGAGAAAAGCTCATCTAAGCAGAGGAAGAGCTAATTCAAAAACTCTAGGGAGAGAATGAGCTTGGTGTTGCGAGGAACCAATGGAAGGATTGGTAGGCAAGGACTAGCACCTGTATGGTTCTATAAGTGATAGAGACTTTTAGAAGCTTTTAAACAGTGGCATTATCTGATTTATGCTCCTAAAAGTTTAGTGTGGTCGCTATGTGCATGAATAGAAGCCTGGATAACGGGTAAGAAGTTATTGCAGTAGCCCAGAAGAAATATTATAATGTCTTTGTCTAAGGTAAAAATCACAGAAATGTAGAGAAGTAGACAGATTCAAAGTATTTGTTAGAGTAGAATCAATGGTGTTTGTAGATAAATGGCTTTCGTGGGTTAAATAAAAGAGAAGAATCAAGGGTAAATGTCAGATTTGGGGCTTGAGGAATAGCTGGATGTTGATGTCATTTTCCAAAATGGGAAGAAAGAGGTATGTAAGGGGCAGTTAGGGTATGTACATAGCAGTTACTCAAGAGTTCTATATTGGTCATGCTAAGCATTACATGTCTACTGAACATCTAAGTGAAGATGTCAAGTAAGCAACTAGAGTCAGGAGTCCTGGGGATACAGCATAGTTAAAGATAGTCTGGAAGTTATCCGTATATTAATATTAACTGGATAGAATCATGAGAAGAAAAGAGGTGAGTCCAGGATCCTGAAGCACCCTCACATCAGAGGTCAAGTTTAGAAGATAGACATTCAACTGGGCGGCTAATTCTGGTTAATTTCTCATATTTGCTCTACAGATATGTCATGCAGATGACATGGGAAAGAAGAGCACTTATTGTTCTCAAAACAAATGGAAAGCCATGCAATGGAAAAGTCCTGCATATTCTTGGAAAACTTGCTACTTGCCCATCAAGCAGTGGAGTTGATTATTTTTCTCCTTGGACCTGGGCAATGCTTTTTGACTACCAGTTATTCTTTAAGGCTGATGCCTTTCAATGCTGGGCTAACAAATGGGCAATTAGTTGAATTACTTTTTCTTTACTTTTTTTTTTTTTTTAATTCCAAAAGAAATATTGAAAATTGTCTGTCTCTGTTTCTATAAAAAAAAAAAATCTCAATAGAATATTATAAATAATGGTATGGTTTATTGTGAGAGTCATACATCACAACTGGAAAGTTGATATACTTGTGATTCCTTGCTTCTGAGATATATCAATAATTTCCACCACTGAAAATGTAGTCATCATGCTGGTAGCATTTCCAAATCAAAGACACTGGAAATATGCAAAGAATCCAGGAGAAAGCCTTGTATTCCCCTTGAGACCAGTTGGCTGATTAGGGAGTATTCTAGAAGAAACCCAGGGCGGGGTCCTGACAAAGTCCCAGGCTAGTCTTCTTTTCACATGGCTCCCAGTTCATGATCATAATTGTCTGCGTGTGAGGAAGTAGGGCTCCATTGCCTCTAGGCCTCTGTCTCCTCACTAACACTTGTCTGGGTGCTGAAGTAAGTAGAAGCCTGTTACCTCCAGCACTAGGTAGGATCCCTAGGAACCCCTGCTGCCAGCTTCCCTGCAGGAGAAAAATAGATGACTCCTTTAACTCTTTAACTAGTACCTTCTGTATTGTCTTTCTAATTATTTTCACAATCTATAATGACTCTATTATAGAAGGGCCTTTTACTTGTCATTCAAATTCTATGCCAGGCACAAAGTAGGTATTCAAAGATATTTGCTAGATCAATAAATAAATGAATAATTGTAAGCTACAAGGTGTTTGACAATACAATAAAAAAATTTCCCTATATATAACACATGACAGGTATAGAGATGTCACATTCAGATCTCCTTTCAAAAAGGAATCTTATTGATTCTAATAAGGAATCTTATTCCTTATATATGAGGAATGCAATTAAGTGATATCCTCTAGCTTTATTTCCCACTGTGATCAATTGCAACATTTGAGCCATGACTATGCTCTCTCCAGACAGCTCCAAAAATATGACTAATTGTAGTAGCTACTGACAGCCAGCAGTTTCTGCCCAATATCATTCTCCCAATAATGGGCAATATTTGCTCTAGGGTTCCCCTTTGGGATAGCTGAAGTTTTGTCAGAGCTGTACCACATGGTGTGTCTCTTCCTAAATAAGCATTCTTCATTCTTCTTCTCTTTTCATAGGTATTAGACCAGTATCACAATCTAAAGGTGTTTCTGTCTGCACTCACTCTTTCTGCTTTATCTGGGCACAAGCTTAACTCACAATAAATCACTTGCACTTCTAACCTTATCTTGGACTGTGGTTCCTGGAGGACACAAACTGATACAGTAGTCATGTCAGAAATGCTCTTAGAAAACAGTCAATACGATGTGGACTGGGGCCTGAATCACCTGCCAACTGGCTGATGAGGTATATGAAATATAAATAGTCACTGGCACAAGCTGGTAACTCGAAAGTTAATAATTATTCTAGTTGTGATTTGGGAAAATGCCCCAATGAAAGAGACTCTTTGTCTCTATGAAGATTCATGTACTCATAAAATATGGGGGAGACACTTATAAAAATATTGGAGTTGTTGGGTACTCACTAAGGTGCACTGACACTTCCAGGAGGACAATAAAAATTGAGGGTGGCTATCAAACAGTAAAAAGGATTTTTGTAAGAGAGAGAGAAAGTTTTGTAGATTATCTCTTATCATATGCCCTTATTTCTTATAACAGAAGAACAGATACCACTGATGGCATACTCAGACTTTGACAGTTATAGTTTCAGACTTTCAAAGATTGAATTGTGAGCCAAGACAAGCTTGTTATCCTAAGGTCAGGGCCTTCATAGAGAACACCTGGGACTTTTAAACATGAAATAGAACCATCTGGATGGATCGATAGACTGGTGGCTCTGATGATTCTTCTGGACCGTCAGAATCTGAAGAGGAAGTTCATTTTCTGCTAATGACAGCTAATGCTTCTCCTACATGGACATACACTGCTGAGGGAGAACTTTCACACAAGGCAGGACTGCTCTTACCTCCTCTCCTGGCTTCCAGGCCATTAACTATCATTAAATCAAAGTGTATGAAAACTGGAGATATCCTGAGACTAATAAGAAAAGAAAGGTTACACACCAAAGTAGCTAGCAAGTTCCAGCAAGGACCTGGGTAGCACCAGTGGGATTGGATTTTGAGAATGCTTGATCAATGAATTTAGTACAAAAAAATGAATAAGACTTCATTGATTTGGGAACATTCTTTTGGAATAGATGATTTAACTCCATAGCAAGGAACCAGAAAATAAGGGAGGCTCTTAAAAGTCTGAAGAAAATAATGGCCCATAATGAAAAGTTGAAATCATTGACTTGTCATCTCAGAAAATGTCCCAGGGAGACAGGCATTCAGGAATGGATATTTATGTGTAGAGTCAGAAGAAATACCAGAGGATTTTACTCCATGGGAAGGCTAAGAGGACATATTTAATAAGGCCATTAGAACTCCGCTGGTGGGAGGATACCAGCCTCACTAAGAAGTTCCATGTTGGCTCTCTTCTGCTAGCTAGGGTTAAGGGTGGGAGATGTAGTCACTTGGCTCATTAATAGCAATGGGAATTTTTGATCCCTGAAGCAAGTTAGGCTAGATATATACTGCCAAAAATCAGAGGACTGTAGTTACCAGGCCAACATTGGACGGACAGTCAACGGAATTTAAGGAGTCCAGCTCTAGATCATACTTCTTTATATGATCTTTCAGTTTGACTATAGGCAGTTACTAAGTCTTTACCTAGAAAGTCTCATAGGGGAGATGCCCTTTCCATATCAGACTTTGTGCATAGCCAATGTACTACATTCTATAAAGGGAATTTCAGTCAAAGACTCAGGCCCCGCTCCCAAATGGTAGAGATTAGTGCCAACTATGGTAACCAGATGAATTCTGGAGAATGGCTGTAGGTTAGAGTAAAATAAACCAATTAGTAGTCTTGATCACGACTCTGTACTAGATATGATATCATTACTAATATAGATTAAAAGAGATTTAAGTACATGGTGAGTGGCTATTAATTTGTCAAACAGTCAATACGATGACTTTTGACTATCTCAACCAATAAAAAGGATCAAAACTAGTTTGCGTTCACATGTAATAGTTAACAATATTCTTTTTCTGTTTTGTTCCATGGCTAGATAACTCTACTGCTTTCAGTCCAAAATGATCTGGATTGTCTGGAAATCCCAGAAAATATCACATTACTCAATTGCATCAGTAACATTAGACTTATAAAGCAGGATGAGCAAGAGGTGTCTAGACTGCTAAAGGCATTGATGAAAAGCATGTGCAGCAGAGGTGAGATATAAATCTGACAAAGTTTTACAAACCTACCACTTCTATAAAGTTTTGGAGGGCATGTTAAGTAAAAGAAAAATTGTTTCATTGTACATTCAAAGTAAATAGTTAAAAAAAAAAAGTTAAGTAAAAGAAAAATTGTTTCATTGTACATTCTCTAATACAAACAGGGAAGCCCAATGGTTGGTAGGCCTCTTGGTTTTTAAAGGCAATACATTCCATGCACAACAATACTGCTCTGATCCACAATCCAGGTAACATGAAAAGATTGGGTTAAAATCAAGAGACTAAGTTCAGGCTGTGACTCAAGCGACCTTGCTGTTTGGGACATACAATCTGGCAGATCCCCTGTCAGTAATGGGACATATCACAATGTGAATTTTATGGCAAAACTCAATAAGAGAATCACAATATAGGTTCCCAAAATCTTGAGGAAGGTCATGGTACCTGCAGCAAAGGATTGTATGTTTTTTGAGAAACATCTCCTGGGTGCTACTGGGCTCTGATAGATATCAAATACTTCACCTTGGGACACAAAGTACCATTGTGAGTTGATTTCCCTCAAACCCAACAAGGTATAATGCCATACATGTCTAATGATACTCCATTGTAATTTGGAAATTGTACATTTGGCCCAAGGGCACTAGTAAGTCACATGAGCTGATAGCATGGACTCCTACGTGGTCCACTATACTACACTAACATACTCATGTTAGTTAATTTCCCCCCTTAGTTAATTGCAATAAAGTCTTGCATGGCCAGGCTATGCAAGCTAAACTAGCCTGAGCTAGTTTATTTGTGGATATCTTCAATATGTGAGTTCTAGCCAAAAAAAAAAAAAAAAAAAAAAGACATTGTTTGATATCATATACACATTTAGCATGTTCTTGAAAGACTGGCATTAGAAAAATCTTCCCAAAGAGCCAAAATCAGACTGGCATTTCTTTATAAGAAATGAAAGTGTTCCAATATGAGAAATAATTCAAAATCAAAATCTGTGCCAAATGTCCTTGCTGCCTGGTGAGGGATGTGCAAGGGAAATATCTAAAAGATGAAAGACAAGTTGTCTGAAATAAAGATGTGCGACTGGACGTGTAGAAGGTACAGTGAGTGAAGATTGTTGAGAACTGCTCTGTTACTTATTAATGTTCACTATTAAGTATCAACCATGTGAGAGACACTGAAAAACCAAGTAGACAAGTAGATAGCCAGCAATCATTAGTCATCTTTTCTTACCAGTCCCCGCTGAACTGGTTCCATGAGAATACAAGGGAACAGTCATGGTGGAAAGATGAAGCCTACACATAGGCCCAAGAGCATGGACTCCTACTTACCAAAGCTGAGCTAGCTACTACAATAGCTATGTGAGAAATATACCAGCAAAAGAAACTAATGCCAGGCTCCTAGTTTGGCACTATTCCTCAGGGAGGCCAGTTTAGCCACATGATCCCAAGTCAGTTATACTGGATAGGCCTGAGGTTCCTTTTGACAAGAACATGTAAATATTCCAGGAGTGAATTTGTCTTTCCTTCATGTAAAACCTCAGCCAGCACCACTACCCAGGTTTTACAGAATGTCCGACTCAATGACATGGAATTCCACACAATACAGCATTTAACCGGCAGACACATTTCACAGCAAAGAGGATGGATGATATACTTTCCAGAAGCAGGTGGCCTGACAGGGTGCTAGATGGTCTACTGAAGAGCCGATGAGGCACCTACATGGAGGCAGTACTCTGTGGGGACAGGATGTCTTCCACTAGGAGGTAGTATGCTCACAAAATAAGAAACATCTGTATGGAATAGTACTTCCAATCAGAATATATTAAATATATCAGAGAGATTAAAACAAGAGTGGTCCGTCTTATCCTCAAAGACTCACTGGAATCTTTTTGCTTCCTGTCACCACAACTGCGGGTATTCCAGGGTTAGAGACTGAGGTCACAGAGGGGCTGTGTGCCCTTGCCAAGGGACACGGCAAGAGTCCAATTTAATACTAAGTCACAGCTGTCTGTTATATAAATGAGCCAATAATGGATCCTGTATAGCAGCCCTTAGGCTGTTATTTCTTCACAGCCGGTTGAGACCCATTAGCTCAAATACCACCAGCGCCAAACTTATATTTGTACATAATTTAAAAAAATAACTCAAACTATAATTTTCACTCATTTAGAGCTTGCCTGCTTTGCTTGTCCCACTAAACTACACCCAGCATCTGCTGGTCATTGATGAGACAGGGCATTGGGACTGTAAGACTAAGCCGCTGCTGCCCCTTGCAGCTCTCTGACACAGAGACTCCCCACTTGATGCTGTGACATAAGGGAGGCATGAAAGCCCTCTCTTCAATTCCCCTGTCCCCTGGGAGTTCCCTTGCCCTCTTCTCCTTCTTGATGGTGGTTCCCTTGCTGTAAGTCTCTGGATGTTTTCATACTGTGAGAGGCTTTTCTTCTCATGCAACCCTGTCCAAACACTGCTCAGTAAAGCTTCTTGTATGTTACTGCCTCTTGTGGTCACATGCATTTCACTGATCAGCCCCCAGATCCCTTGAGCTCCCTATACTTTCTACTGTGCACTTTGTACTCCTGTGTCAAGAAACCAGTATGTAAGAAAAAGTGTCACTATTGTGGCAGGTGTGATAGACTCTAATCAGCAGGGCAATTAGAGCTGCCATTTTACAATAAGGACAAAGAGAAAAATGACTCTGGGAATCAACTAGAGCTTTCTTGATAGTCAAGTGTCAAATTTTGATTGTGAATGGACAAGTGTAACACTCCTAGCCAAGAAGGTCTTGGTTACTAGCAGCTCAGACTTCTTAGGCATGAGGGTTTAGGTCACATTGCCAGAAACCACCAAGACCTGCCAAGGTAATAGTTGAGGGTGATGTGAATTTAGAACAAATGGTGGAGGAGTAAAAGGATCAGTACCAGTGGTGGCCACAAATGCCAACCAAAGGATAAAGCCTATAGCTTTTTCCATTAATCTCTGTTATCTAAGTTTGACTTTAGGAAGAGAAATCCAGATGAACCTTGGAAGAGCTGCACTCCAAACATGTACATAGAATAGAATTTGCAGAGCAAAATGGTGACTGGTAGCATGGAGAGATGCTGCTCAGATCCTCCTTAAGAGAGAACTTACAGTAAAGAAGGCAATGATCTGACAGCCTCCAACTGCCTTCAGGATCCACTGTAGCACAAGAGCTAAGTCCACTTTCTCCCCAGGTGACTCCCAAGCAATTGATCATGGTGGGAGTTCTAGAATCCAATAATTTCTGCCTCAAACTGGACTCACCTAGTAGGTCATCTTTGCTCTTGAATTCTCTCATTGAGTAGGCTCGGACTTTCTCAGAGCTTTACTGAGATCTGAAGTCCTTTCTACACATTCTCTCTTTCCTATTACACTCATCTAAACTGCATCACAACCTGTAGGATTTTTCTGCCTGTTCTCTCCTCTTTAATATATGTTACTCCCAGTAAACCTCTTACACTTTCAGTAAGACCCCAAATCACACATATTCTCTTTCTCTCTCTCTCTCTCTCTCTCTCACACACACACACACACACACACACACACCCGTAAAGCAAAGAGTGATAAGAAAGAAATAGTGCCTACGGCTATGCCACTCTGAACAAGCCCGATCCCCTCTGACCTTGGAAACTAAGCAGGATCGGGCCTGGTTAGTACTTGGATGGGAGACTACCTAGGAAGACCAGGTGCTGTAGGCATAAAAAATAAAAAAATAAGGGATCGTAAGCTGATAAGGTCTTTGCAATCTATGAGGTCAACCAAGTGTTGCCTCGCCTAAAAAAGAATTAAATAAATAAATAAATAAATAAATAAATAAATAAATAAATAATAAATAAAGAGATAAATAAATAATATTTAAATTTTTAAGATAGTATAGAATAGGTAAGAGACTACTAGTGTGTTTTTTTAATCAGAATACAATTCAGAAAGTTTTAATTTAAATTAATTAAAATTAAATTAAAAAGTTATTTTTTTCTGTCTCAACAGCCAAATTTCAACCAAAAGTCACATTTGGCTACTAGCTACTGTATTAGACAAAACAGAAAGTTCTACTGGACTGTGATAATATAGAAGCATAGAAATGACCGAAAATGATAAATCAATATAGGGAGAATATTTTCAAGAACATGCTCAAAATCTTAACTATCATGAACATTTTCACATAATAGATAAAATTATATTAACTAAATCAAAAATGAATTCATATTGCCCATTTAAAAAAATTAAATAAAAGGAAAATGCTTTATATTCTTCAGTATTTAATAGTATTAATATTAAATAGCACCAATATTTATTTGATAGCATTACTCAATTGTCATATATAGTACCTCCCTGTCTTTTCCTCTACTCTCTCAATTGTGTACTCTGTCTCTCTCACAGATATTCTTTCTGCTTTCTCCTTAAATATCTGTTCTTTTTCTCTTTATAGCATCTTTCAGTCCCATCAGCAATGCAATTTTAAGCAAGTTGGCAAAGTTCTCCAAACCTCAGTTCTTATATCAATAAAGTGTAGTTGATATTAACCTTTGTGATATTTTGAGAATTGAAGTTAAAGTCTTACTATTTTTTATGAAGAGCTACACAAAATGCTTCAATGCAGATCATAGGGAAGGTTACATTTTTGAGGCATCAATAATTGCTATTTGGACTTGCCCTTAAGGAAAACTTAAACCTTTCTAGCCTTACATGTTAGGAGATAGGAATACTGTGAGAGAAGGGAACAATATGATGTCGATTTTTAAACTATGCACTTTGAAGAAAGGGCAACATGTGGAAGAGAAACGTTCTCTAAATTTCTAGGAAGCTATGAAACTTCTACTCGTACAAGGTCAGGGCCAGAGAGCTGGACTAGAGTGCTACAGTAGTGAATACTGTGGCAGTCATAGCTAGTGGTTGTACATCCTTGAAAAAGATTTTGTTACAACAAAATATAAGGAAATTAGAGTTTCATAGACTATATTAAGTCTGTATCTTTTACTATTTAACATCTCTGGCCCTCGTTCATTAGTAATATAGGATATAAATACAGCCTTTCTTTACCATGAGTCTACTATGGAAACAAATTCAGAACATGTAAAGGCTGATATTATACATGATCAATTAGCTCTTCTTATTTGATGAATTTACTTAAAATAGTTAATGCCTGTTGACATTAATAAAATCCATTAAGATATTTGCTTGGTTGGTTAATGGCTACTGCAGAGAATGTGGCCTGAGAATGTTCATCATCAATCATTTGTATTACTTTCTCATAGTCAAAAATGATACCAATAAATATGATAATTTTATAATCCACAAAGTAGATATTGTATTAATTTCCAGAGAACTCTTGAGGCTCCTTCAAGCCTCATGATAATGCAATAGTGTAAGTTTTGAAGGTTTTACAGTGTAAATTTCAATTATAAAGTAAAATTTGGTATACTAAGGAAAAATTCCAATTTCTAACTGAAAAGAAATAATTTGAGATTAATTTTGTTAAAAGAAAAGCCCCTATATAATTTTGTTATAGACTGGTATTTGTCCTATATATCCACGTTAATAAATAAAATTTTGTTCCACAAAAATAATTTTTTTGAGCAAAAAATCCAAAAGGAACAAAATAAAAAATAAGATATTCTAGATAATTTCCTATTTCTAATTTTTTATACTAATATGCCTCTTAGATGCCACAAGAACAAAATCTCTGTTTCAGATTACACTCTCAGTGTGTTAAAGAACATTTTTTCCCATGTGATTTGTTTATGGGATGTTAATAGAGGATAATAACAAAGGTTTGCATATTCTGATTAGAATAAGGAATTTTAACAGCCTAGCATGAAATGTGAAAATTAATACCACAATTGACTACAAAAATATGTTGTACTTTACAGAAATAAATGTACTCCTAAGTAACTTTGTACAGAAATTTTAAAATGATACATAAAAATATGGAATAAAATGAGTTTTCATAAGAACCTCTTATTTATAAAATGAAATTTACTGAAAAGTATCAGCATTGCATCTTGTGTTTGAGTGAGAATGTCTACTTCAGAGCCATTAGAAACTAGTACATACAATATATATTTTAGCTAAATGTGTTTTTTCATTACAAGTACTTATACAGAGTCATCATTATTAAATATAGAAATTAAGGTTACTTAATGGAAATATTATCTAATTTTTCCTCTGTGTTATAGACTCCTTATTGAATTGTACAAACTATTATCAGAAGATGTGAATGATTGTATACATTATTCACAGAGTAATATGCAATAATACTGTTTTCACTGAAGGATATACATTCATTATTAGCTTCTTATAACCAGAATCCTTTTAATGGAGTTTAAGCTTTGCTTAAAATAGGATATATAATACTGAATTACAAGTAAAATATAATTTCTGTGAACTAAAATATTAATAGATGTTTCCAATGACATGATATAATTTTATTTATCTTTTCATCATACACTTATTAAATCCATACTACATGGCAAGAACTTTGGTATCAGGGTTTGAGGAAGCTATGATCCATGGGCCACATCTGGCCATCTCCTGTTTTTGCAAATCAAGTTTTATTATAATACAGCCACTCTAATTTAGTTACATTTTATCTAAGGTTGTTTCATTTGAAACAGCATAGTTGAATAGTTGAGACAGAGACTGTGTCCTTTGCAAGCTTATAGTACATACTATCTGATTCTTTAATAAAAATTTGCCAATAAAACTTGCAAAATAATATTGTCTATATTTTCTTAAATTAAAAAAAAATTCCAGTACAATATTAAAGGAGAAGAACAAAGACAGAGACCTTACATTACCAAACTTTAAGACTTAGTATAAAGCTATAGTAATCAAGACTGTGGTATTGGCAAAAGAATAGACAATTAAATTATTGGAATAGAATAGAGCAATGACTTTGTAGATATAGCACCAAAAATGCAATCCATTGAAAAGAATTGATAAGCTGGACTTCATTAAAATTAAAAACTTTTCCAGCAAAACAGTACAGCTAATTTGGAAGGCAGTTTGGAAATTTCTTACAAAATTAAACTTACCTTGTGCTCCAATAATTGTGCATTTTGATATTTACCTATGGAAGTTTAAAAATATGTGAACGCATAAGTTTTGAATGTTTATATTAGTTTTATTCACAAATGTCAAAATTTGGAAGCAACCAAGATGCACTAAAAATAAATATAATCAATACATGAAAAGACATGGTGAAATCTTAAATGCATATTACTAAGTGAAAGAAATCCAACTGAAAAGGCTACATACTATGTGATTCCAATTATATAACAGTCTGGGAAAAGAAAACAAAGGGAGAGAGTAAAATATCAATGATTGACTGGGGACAAAGAGGAAGGAATTGTGAATAAGCGTAGCATAGAGGATTGTATGATACTGTAATGGTGGATACATATCATTACACATTTGTTAAAACTCATGAAATGTACAACACCAAGACTGAACCCTAGTGTATACTATGGGCTTTGAGTAATATTTTTTTAATTGGAGAAAGATTGTGGAATTTGCAAGAAACCCCATAACAATGACTGCAGCATAGTAAAGAAGAAATGTCTTTAATATGCATTAGAGAGTATGCACCCAGTTCATTAGTAAAAAATAAAAATAAATTATATTTTCTTTTGCTTTCATGTCACAACTTGCAGTTATCATTTGAGGCAAAATCCTTCTACTGCACAATATTAGACTAACAGAAAATCCACACATGGCCCTAAAGAAAAATAAAATAAAACAAAAAACAAACACAAAGGAAATCATAGTGTCACAGGGCACATCGGCAATAGAAACTATTGACATGCTTATACTCATTTTGTATATATGATGTTTTTTTCTTTTTCTATGCATTTATCTTTTTGTTGGGCTGATACTCACTTGGTCTGTAATAGTTTTACTTACTGGCAGTTTACACTTGGCATCTATTTTGATCTGTCCATGCCTAGTCACAAAATGTTTAGTACCACCCCTGTTACACGGCAATTTAGTAATTATTAGCTAATTATCATAAAAATTTACTCAATATTGTAAGAATATCTTTTCTATTTCAAGTTAGTATAAATGAGTGAAAAGAAAATACATCTATAATAAATCTTTGTAATTATAAAATAGAAAGTGATTTCTCTTGACAAGTCAATGATGTCACATTAAATCAAAATAATTATGTAATCTTCATAACAATTTCATAATATCATTATCCTAAATTTAGTGATCAAGAAACAAAATAGAGGGGCTAAATTACTCAGAAAAACCAGTTTGCTGATGGCAGTTAGAACTAAAGATACTAGTTCAAGTCTATGTTTGAAAATCTATGTTCTCCATTACACTCTTAATATACTTCTATATCAATTGAAAGTTACTTTAACTATTCAATCCTTGCACAACTTTTTTCTGCCTCTAAGAGTTTTTTTGTAATCTATATAAAAAATTTCCAAGAATATACTATTATCTTGTCCTCATTTGGTTTTTACCTGAGTATTATAATATCCATTAGAAATCTCAAAACAATTGCATAGTTTTCAAATGAGTATAACAATACACTGTGATGTGAATATTACAGAATATAAGGATTGATTGCATATTTCCTCAAATTTGTTTAAATTTTTGTAATTTATCCTGGAATAAGAGAATTAAGAGGTAACTTTGTAGGTCTATATCTAAATACTACCAATTTGACACAAACATATTTATATAATATGCATTAACTAAAAAATTGTTTTTAGTTTAAATATGAGAGATTTCTTTTCTTAGAGTTGTTTGAAGTATCATGTAAATCTCTAAATCTTTGTATCAACTTTGTCTAAGAGCAGCAGAATGAGAATGATATTAATGCAATCTCAAGAGGGTTGTCACCATCATCACATTCTGCTGGTTTCTGTTCACTTAATCAACAGAAAAAAAATATGAAATAAATGTATACTTGTTTATCGAAAAGGTAAATCCAAATAAATAACATGAATAAAAATGACTAGCAGACAGATTTCTACCCTAGAAAATTACTTTGACATAAGCCTAAATAAAACCTATGTTCATAATTTCTAAAGAAAATAGAGTTTAAAAATATCCCACTTTATTGAAAGTAATCTCTTAATATTCTTCATATTTTCATTGTATTTCAGCAGTGAAAACTATATCCTTGCCCATTTTTGGACAAAAATCTTATAATTAATATTACTTTTTATAATTAATATATAATTGATATTATGGTTTCCAAAACATTAAAATTCTATCTACTCATCTGTCCATATTTTTATTTATATTATTGTTCTAAAATGTGGTAGCAAGCGACTTTATTCGATTGACACAGGGATGAAACTTAGATTACTTCTGCTAAAAAAACACAAAGCTTTAGTGACAATTTTCAAAATGTTTTAGAAATGTAAACTTTCAAGGCGCTTACTTTTTTATGCATTTTAAGAAAGATAAGCTGCGGTTCAATTTACAAAACTAACAATTTTACATTTTATATATTTGGATTCACTCAAAAACAAGTAGTACTTGAATATTGAGATAAGCAAACACACGATTTAACAATATATTTTATTACATGAGCTAAGCAGTGTCCCTTTAGTAATTACTATGTCTCAGGAACTGATATAAGCACATTAGATTATACATAAGCCATCTTAGATATGAGCTATTATTATTATCTTATTTTTCTAGCTGAGAAATTATTACACAGGGGTTAGTATCTTGCCCAAGATCATACAATTTAAAAGCAGCAGAGCAGAGATTTGAATCCAGGCACTCTGACTCCATAATAAGCCTATTTCACCAGTATACGAATACTACCTCTTTTTCTATGTAGAAAGAACATAGGAAAAGGTGTGTCATTTATTTCCCAACCAAAAGCTTAAAATACACATCTCAAAGCCAGCAGGACAAACAATTTTGTTTATTATCTCATTTATTAACTATTTATAGAATACTTACTGTGTGGTAGAAACTATAATTAGTATCAAGGACATAGCAGTGAACAAGACAATACTTCAGTCCTCATAGATCCTAGGATGGTGAGATTATCATCTAATTTTATATTCATCCAAATTACTATTCCAATTAAATTATTCCAGTTCTACTTTTATCTGCTGTCATTACGGCAACATAGAAAAGGCTGATACAATGATATTTTTTAAAAATCACCATCTACCAGGACGGGGTCATATACATGACAAAATTTATGAACTAAGCAATAGGCATGACTTGAATATAAAAATATAAATAACAATTCAAAGATGTAGACAAATTCAAATATTTTTTAACATCCTTTGTGTAGAAGGAAATAATTTCTCATTTTGCTCAATTACATTTGACTGTAAGAATCCTTTGTTGCAGGAAAAAAATATCGAGGAGAAACTAAATATCAGGGATTATATAACTCTTCTTAAACTAAAGAGATCCTCACCTCACTTCTGAAATCTTTGGAAGTTAAAAAAAAACGCTCTTCTCTAATTCATGATATATTTTTGTTTAATTTTTAAGTTCTCAAGACTTGTTTCTTCCTTTATAATTGCAAGCAATACAATGGATACATTAGATAGTTTAAAAATAAACTACGTAATATAAATATGGATAGAGAAAAAAATCTCAGTAATTGATTAAATTATACTTTATCAAAACAAATCAATCATAATTATGATTGGTCAAAAATGATTAACCTCACTCATCTTATTTTGAACATACCTGTTAGAGAAATTGTACTCACCCGTATTTAAAATATGTTTATTGTTTAATTTTCACTTTGTTTAATTTACCTTTTAAATATTGTTATCTGCAATTATTCCTATTTTATGCTTTCTGCTCACAGTTGAGAAAACCTAGAACAACAGTATATATAGATCACATTTCTTATTTCTCTTGTTTCTAGACACACCTACATAACTAAAATCTGATTAATGTAATATGGATAAGTCGATGTAAGCTCTGATAAGTACTGAAGCTTTAATTTATCGAAGAAACAAAGCTATGAATTCTCTAAGAGTATTAAAGAATTAACTTGGTATATTTTGAAGGCCACCTCTGATTAGAAGTCTAGGAAAAATACAAGCATGAATGGCCATGCTCTTACTACGCACAAGAACTGCTGGCCTCATGGAATGTCATTGGTTGGATTCTGGTGTCCTGGTGTCATTTGGCTTTCACAGGATTTTTTTGAGTTGGCAGGAGGTTAATTCTAGTGGATGATATAAGCCAACTTTAGGATAAAGACAATTTTCTTTAACTTGCATTTTTTAAAAAGTACATGATTTCTTACAAATTTCTGCTAAAAAGTATAATAGCATATACTATTATAATAACATGATATCCAATCATATTATCAGTGTCAAATTAATGACAAATTATCTGGAATCTTGACACCAACTACCAAGTTCCTCTGTGGTTAAAACTGTGTTGACAGTTATGGGCCTAAATTTTTGTGTTTCTGGTAGTCAATCTATAGTCAAACATAAATTATAATATAGAATAAGAAGGCAAAGTTAAGTAAAATACCTTTTTTCACAATACAGAAATATCAATGTCTATTTTCAAATAAAAGCCTGCTCACAAGTACCTAGAATTTTTTTTTAAAATGTAGGCAGGATTGATAAAAAATTTTCTAGGTAAGCATTTCTTACCTAATGATAGAATATTTTTTATCTTAAGAAATAGTTTACTAAGCATCAGTGAAAATAATCCTAGTTTTATGACTAGCAGAATACATTTCTCTAAATTTAAAATATTGGTTATATAGGAAGCTTCAATATAACTTTTTTGTTTTAAAATATGTAAATTAGTACAAATTTCAGATCCAGAGCCTGAAAATTATTTCTAAATCTACTCCCCAGAATGCTAAGTTGCCAGCAAGTAATTATTAAAGTAAAAGGGGAAATTCCACCTCATCGTTCTGCTGTTGAATTCTTCTGAATACTATGTATTGCTTGGGAGAGCATAAAAAGCTTCTGGTAATTGTCTTTGATTTTAACTTTAGTTTGTGCATGTAAGACATAATCATAAAGTTGATATGTGCTAAGATATTTTAGTGAGACGAATTAAAATAAAAACTGAAAATATTTATGAAAAAATAAAAGTTGCAAAAAGTTACTCACAAAGTAAAATTACCCACAAGGTAAGCATATAGAGATGAGATTGAGTGTGAGGAGTAGAAATATTCTGTGTTCAAGGCATTAAGGACAAAGACACCTTTCCCATATTCTAGCTTTCCCTAATATCTTAGATCTTGGTCAAATTACATAATGCTTCCAAGATTTGAATTTTTTTTCTTTATAAAATGGTGTTGAGAAAAATTTTAAAAGAGATAAATGAGATTATGTTCATATACCACTTAGAACATGTCTTGAATATAATAGTTATTCAATAATTGTAATTTATTTTTATCATTATTATATTATTTTTATTATTATATGCAATCATTTCAAAAAAAAGAGTGCATTGGCTTTAAGAGCTATTCTCTAAATATATACTTCTTTTTATCAGATCCCGAGGAAATGGATTTAAAGAATATTATTAGGCTTGTGTGACAGAGCCAAGATAGATGCTTCATAATTAATTAGCCCAAAAGATCACTCTTCAGACCCTGGCCTGATCCCACATCTCCCTTTTCTTTCTGTTTCTAAACTGGCTTGGTTTCCTTAACAGCTTGTTCCTTCTCTATGAATGAGTCTGAAAATATACTGCTACAAACAAACAGACAAGCAACAAAAATTCAGTCTCTGCAATCATCCATTACATTTAATTTTAAAGAATCACTCCAGGTTCTGCTTTTTGCTCTCTAAACTGTCCTGTTCTGATTTAGTAACAATCATGTCTGGATTGTTCTTCTCTGACATGGTCCCTTCAAATTTATGTCACTGCCTCTTGTATCAACCTCATTTCCAAAATCAATAGTCCAAAAGCCTGTTTTCTCTTCCATCTTTTGAGCCAATTCCAGATTTACACAAAGACAGTACATGTCCAGTTTCTAGTGAAGGTTATTTAGACCCCTCCATAGAGCCCCATATTCGTCTCTTTTCTTTAAGCTTTATCACTGACTGTTAATTCTATTCCAGGTTTCCCACCCCCATGTCTGAAAAGACTGAATAGAATTCACAATGACAGCTAAAGCGAAGGAATAATCACTTTATTTCCTAATGTTAAGTATAATTCACAATGTAGATGTCACCAGACTGGATTCTTAAAATGTCAGAAAGAGATAGCCTGTTGACATAAGTACTAAGGAATTCCAAGAGTAAAAACTCACACTTGAAAAAGAATGGACACATGAAACAGAAAAACTTACTTGGGAAATAGGCAATGAGATAAGGTTGTTTCTCACAAAGTTAAGGAAATAGACAATAAACAACTGAAATATAAAAGACTGGAAATGTAGGCAAGGCCCAGATCGTGGAAGAACTTTCATGCTATGCATAATGATTTGCAGAAGAGCAATGAGCAGTGACTCAATATTATTAAATTTGTGTGTTTTGGGAAAGGTATTTTGGTTCATATAGACTGTAATTTTAGAAAATTCATTCAACCTGATTTCTTTATTTCTAATGGTTAAACTCTATTATCCTCTCACCATATACTATTAGTCATATCATCATACTTCTCTTTCAGAGCTAACAAATTTAATTTAAATGTGATCATATAGAAATAAAATGATTCAGCTTGAAATATTATTTTAAGAACAATGCTTTATTGTCTAAAACAATCTTTAAATTCATAATCATCACTGATGCTCAAAACGCCCTCATGGAGTGGGCAAACCAAGTGATATTATCCACACTTATAGATGAAAAAGAGGCCAGAAAGGGCTATTTGTTATATGTTGAGGGTCATACTTTAAGGGCAGAACCTGGACAATATCTTGCACATAACTGAAAATAGCAAAAGAAGAATCCCTGTGTTCGTAAACAATGGACTTTCTCTTTAATCATGATGAAAATGTATAAGATAAAAACTAAAGGATGGTAAGTATAAAGTTTACTGATGAGGGGTATAGGGTTCATATAAAGGCTTTTTTAAGGGTTCATCCTCTTTGGAAGATGAGAAAATTAGATCAAATATCAAGAAAGTTTAATTATTGTAAGTACTGTTTTTAGAAACAGAAAACCTTGTATTGGATAATTATTGCTAACTAGAAAATGGGATTATTAGAAATATTATATTTTGCTGATTCAAAAGTATCAATTTAATTCAATACAAATTAAGCTCCCAATTCTGATGTAGTATTCTTGGAGTTGAAAGAGTGAAGTTCAAGGTCTCCTTTAAGTATAAGCAAAACAAAACAAAACAAAACATGGTCACCATTAAGGAATGAGATAGTTGGAATATTTAAATTGTGTTCTTTCAACAATATCTTAAAAACCAACTTGGTTCCATAACATTTTCCCAATTCGAGCGTTTTTTCTAAGATCTAGAAATTGTCAGGAACACAAAGAATCATCAGCCAATCTATTTTCCACAACATCCATCTTGTGGAAGAGCGTCCTGCCTGTAATCAAGACTAGGAGTTTCATCCAGGCAGGTACCTGATTCTGTTACAAATATTTGTTTTTGATTTAGGAAAATCCTAACAAATTATACTGTATCTTTTTACCTCTCTATTGATAACAGTATTAGTTACATAAGGTTCTGTATCTAGACTGAGATTATAACCTGTTTTAATATGGGACAAACCAAGCTAAGGTGACACAGGGAGAAGTTGTTCTCAGTACTCTTTAAGAAAGCCTGTGTCATAATACAGTCTCACCGGCCTGCAAGAGATAGAAAGTTAATGAAAATAGGGGAACAAGTTAATGAAAATAGGGGAACAAGTAAAATATGAAAGCCAATGGGTTCTTAAACCAGAGAAGATACTACAAATGCAAAATTTATTCCTGAATTCCCCCAACTGTCTTTTTGAAGAAAAGGCAGAAATTCTGACTGCTATATAAATTTTCTCAAATAATAATTATTGATAATTTTTTTAAACATTGAACTGGTCAAGCAAAACATTTGTTAAAAGTGTGGAGTTTCTTTTCTCCTGTTTGCACCTGAATTATTTCTTAGGAACTCTGAGCCAGCTAACTGAACCATCTAGAACAATGAGTCAAGTTGACTCAATTAAGAACAAAATAAAAATAAATTTCCATGGAAATAGAGAGCTGCATTCACATAAATGCCAAAATAATGTCTTATGAATAACATTATTACAGTGAATACAAATGAAATAATGATTTGCCATTTACTTAATTTGTGCTATTAAATGCTTGATAAGAATGTCAGAAGTGTTTTTAAAAATGCTCATTAAAGTGATTTATTATTATGATGAGGTAGAATTACTATTAAAGGATTAATATGAATCAGGCATGTAATGGGGAAGAATTGCAAAGAATAATTATCAGGAAAGAAGGGAAAATATACCCCCAAATATAAATCATGACTACACATTTTCTGAGAATATCACAGGGGAATTATACAGAATTCAAGAGTGCAAGGTATTTTTTAAAAAAATGAAACATGTACCATAAGCACTCTTTCCTATAAATGTCTACCTAAATTGAAGGAATAAATACCAATATTTTCAAGATTTCAAATTTAGATTATAGTTATCTAACTATAGACAATGTATATAACTGTATAAGCAATTAATATTATACATTTTTGAAACAGTATTATTAGCCATTGTGGGTTTTCTATTCTTTAACAATTAGACATTTATCTTTGCAATATTTTTAAAAAGATTTTTGCATTGAAGCCATAGGAAACTCCATTTATAGAAATACTTTTTGCGATATCTAATTTCTTTTGTCCTTGAATTTTATCAGAAAGTTTTTAGTCTAAAATATTCTGTTCTCTAGAATTGAACAGTTTTATTTTCAGGAAGAATCTTCACAAGCAAAGTCAAAGAGAGAAATAAAAAATTATTTGCTAAAGTTGCTCATGTATTTTGAAAAGCAGCTATGTAAAGCCAGCCTCAAATTCTTCTGTCATCTGCTGGGATAACAAGCATGTTTTTGCACCTTAAATGTTTTAATCCTATTTGTCAGGTCGTTAGCTTGTTTTTCCAAATCTCTCATTTAAACTGGCCCCCAGACTCTGGTTAACTAAAAGTCTAGCAAAAGGAAATGAGTCTCTGTCGCAGGGCTGTTAAAAGGTCAACAAGAGTGACAGCTTCACCATCTCAATTGCAAATTTTCAGCTAAAAGCCAACTGATGTCAAGATTAAGTCAAAGCTGAGACCTCATCATAATAAACAGATTGTTCAAACACCAAAGCACAGCACAGCTTAGGAAAGGAAGCATAGGAGGCATGCTTTGTGTCAATTTGAGGGCAATAGACACTTGGCCACAGATAATAGTAGAATCAACAAATAGAAGGTGGTGGAAATGCAAACTAACAATGATATGGGTTTATTTTCCATTATTCTTAATTAAAACTCTGCCTCAGAAGTTAGATCTCTGTTTTATCCACAATTTCTATTTTATACACAATATCCAGGAAAGTGCTTTGACTAATTTTTAGTCAGCTAATGCTAGAAGTGTGGCATTCTGTGTTACTATCATTTCTCTGATTTCCTTATATGCATAATGTATTATTCATAGAACAAACTCAAGATAATGAGCTAAATAATATAAGAAAGCACACTTAATGGCTCTTCTAAGAGGTTAAAGATTCTGAGTTAGGGAATGATTTTAATAGAAACACATAGGATACATGCTCATTTTTTAAGGACAGCTAGTATTCTCATTTGGAATTTCACAAGTTGTTGGCATTTGAAAACCAATCTCAATTTCAAGACCAGGACAAGATACAGAGAAAAAAAATGAGGTTCACATTTACAGTCCTCAAACCAACTAAGCAATCTCTGTAACCAGTAGGTAGCTTAAGGAAAAAAACAACGCTATATACTTTTGACATGCCAGAACTTAAAGAGCATTTATGAATTTTATTTTTAATATCGCAAAAACAACTTAGTAAGAAAATCTCATTGCTATACTTTCAACATGCAGTTGTAAGGTGTTACGTCAAAGGCCACATCGTTTGTTAAAGTGCTAGGATGCAACAAAAAACTAAGTGATGGGAATGTCAGAAGCATGGCATAAACTCTATTATCTGATTGCAAACCCAACGTCTCTCAGAAGAAGAAACAAAACTTACAGCTGAGCTATTACAGTATTAATTCCTTAACAAAACCTTACTAAATAATAGCTTCTGAAAAACTTTTGACTTTACATTTTCCTTTTCACAACATATGATCCTGCACTCTATTTCACAGGACAATGCTCCACTGAACGCTGTCACTCTCACAAATGGTATGGTAGCTGTCAGTGACTTTCAAAGAAAGCTGAATAATATGTACATATCTTATTTTAATGTGTTCAAAACACATGGACCTTTTTGGAGTTAGGAACGGGTAAAGAATGTGACCATAATATGAAGCACGGTTCACGCTGTGGGGCCGAACAGCACGAAGCCACATGCTTCATTAGTAATTCTCCTCATAGCAGCTGGCCAATGGATCATGAAAATGAATCAGAAATATTAGCAGGGTTTTTTTTTCTTCTTCTTTTTCTCACTTTCTGCATTCACAAGCAATTACGAACAGTGGGATTCCACCTTTTGGTGGGTAGTATTTCAGTTCTCTGCTTTTAACTTTATAGGTTCCATTCTAAAATCATATGCCCTAACTCGTGCATTTGTTACAGATAACAAACCCATTTGAAGGTCTTTGAGTACCTCCCAGTGAAAATGGATGTCAGAAAATATGCCTTTCTTTTCAGTGGAAAAAGTCACTTAATTGTTTTGAAGTAAGTCAAACCATTCTTATTAAAGACAAAATAAGTACATACATTGTATCTTTCTCAAGACAACAAAGCAAGACTAAAAATCAGAGAAATATTTAATCTCATTTTTTGAGAGCTATACTGAAATTCTCTCCCCAAACACTGTGGAGGTGAAGAAAGCAGGAATCCAAATTAATTAATTTGATATCCCTAAGAATCTTTTACAACATTCTATATAGTGCTGGGTATTCTGGGGTTGGATATATGTTGTTTCTGAATGAACATACCTTCAATACCTTATTCTCCTGACTGCAAAAAAACACTGCCTATCATAGGGAGGAAAAATGTCTCATTGCATCAAAAATATAATTTACTCATTGAAATTAGCAGCTACAATTAGTCAGAATTCCATTTCAAGGTAAGCTTGAATCATTAAAATAACCACTTTCTTTTTATTTGTAGTGGTTCAATGTTACCTACCCCAGCCAACAATGTTAACTAAATAAATTAGTTAACAGTGTGTTTAATACCAAAATAAAGTTTAAGTCCTATTTATTCTTTGAGGGTAGCTATTATACTCTCTGAACATAATTGAAGCAATGTATTCTGAAATTGCTATGATAGTTTTAATCAGTGAAATAAAGCGGTCTTAAAAACAGAAAAAGAACTAGCCAGCCAACTATATAACTGACCAGTGGAGCTTCTACAGAAAAAAATAGCTTATTTAAAGGATATCTGGAATTGTTAAAAAATCATTATCCTGCAGTCTACTTTAGAGTAACTTAAGACTTAGAAACACCTGTCTAAACATCTAGTGACATATTTCAAAAAGAAACATAAATTGAAAAGAAATATATTTTTTAAATGGATTGAAAAATAAAATAAAAATGAAGCAGGATTGTTACCTATTATTCTAAAGTACTGGGTAATTTTACATATCATGTAATTAACCATATGATGTTCTCTCTAAGCAATAGACCCACTTTATACATCATTTTTGAGGTAATCATTTTATACAGTGAAGCGGGACTATTTATTTCACTTGAATAGTTATGATTTAACTTTCATTTCTGTCAGCATTAACCTTTTTGCCTAGATGAATTTCTCAGGTTAATTATATAGGACCAGATTTTCCTCATTGAAAATGCCACTGAAATTTCTCAAATCATAAAAGTTAGTATAAGCCAGATGGAATCTATTAACAATCCCTCTCAAACTTCTTCAGATTGCTTCAGTTCTTTCCTATTTTATACTGGCATCATGTACAATCTTCCATCCTTTACCATACACTGCTCTTTTCAAGGTCTACAGTCACTTTGAGATATGACAAATCTGAAGGACATAACCTTTTTTTTTTTTTTAATCTTATGATAACTAAATAAATTTAGTGTTCTATCCATGGCATTTAATGGAGCTGAACACATTTTCCTTCTTGAAACACATTTACTTCCTCTCTTCTGTAGCTCCATAATATTATCATTTTCTTACTACTTCTCAGGTGCGTTCACTGACTTCTATTTGTTGGACTAGAGATACCCGGAGCTTGATTTTTAACTTCCCCTGTTAGTCTTTAGCCTTAATCAGGGAACACCCTCTAATCACATGATTCTAAATAGCATTTATGCAGATGCCTTCATATGTACCATCAAGAAGAAGAGCTTCAAACTGCAAACTCATATGTCCAGTGGCCTAGTTGACATCTCTATGTCATTTCTTAAATGTAACATGTACAAATTTGAATTCTCAACTCTTACGGATTAAAAGCCCTGTTCTTTCTCACCTTAAGGATGTCATAGCCCAAAACATGGTGCTCAAGCCAGAAACTTGGAATTTACTCTTCTTCATCTTTATTTCTAACATATTGAATTTATTTTGAAGAATTGTCTATCTTCAAAATATAAACATATGCATACAATGATTTTCCTTTTTTAACTGCTGGCACTTTAGTCAAAGCATCATCTAATATTGACTGAAATAAAGCAATAGCCTTCTGATTTCTTTCATTCCATTATTCCTCTTCATTTTATTCATGGAAGCCAGATCTCATAGCTGCCTTAATTAAATTATTCCAATAGCTTGTTATATCATCAGAATATAATCCAGGCTTAATTATATGCTTGCAATGTCTTACATCATCTTGACCCCTGGATAAGTCTCCACCACCACCCTCCTGTGTGGTTACTATTCTTCAAACACATTGTCTTTCTTTCTGATGGTTTGATACCTCAAACCCATTCTGTCTTCATATTTAGGAATCTCAAGTCCCTTTTCTGGCTGAAATTCTCTCAACATATGCCTTCATGTGGCAGAACCTTGTTAGTCAAGACTTAGCTCAAATATCACCTTTTCAAATAATATTACGTTCACTCATTTTATTCTGTATATTATGCCATAATCATTTGGATTTGTAATTTTACTTCCTTCCCCCCACTTTTTAATTACCTGTTTTCCTTAGTTGAATCAAAACTATATCCCAACAGGGAACACATCTTGTTCTCAACTCTATCCTCAGTCTTATCTGCTTAATAAGATCTGTCTAATAAATATTTATTTTTCTACTGGATAAATTAAGTGCTCTATTATTCCTTTTTTTATAGAAACAAAATCATCAAAGAAGGGCTAGCAGTCCTATATGTTAATCCTTATTCTAATAACGACTGGCTTTTCTCATAAATGTGTGTAAATCTCCCTTCTCTGTGCTCCAGTTTTCCTGAGGGATTTGGCTAAATCATATCTAAGCTCCTTTCTGATGATTCTATTTCAATGATTGAAGGAACATATAAACCATAAAATATTATATTTCTTTTATATTTTATTTCATTTATCTCCCTTACAGTTGTGCTATCTCAAAGAATTTCATTACTAGGATATTTTGCGGAAGTGGACACCTAGGTAAGATGGATACTCAGTACTCATTGTTTTTATTCTCTGTTTTTCTTTTTAGATCAACTTAGTTTCTGCAATTTTCTAGACAGGCTGATTTTTAAAATCTTTCCTGTTGTAATTGTGAAGCTGTTTTTGTCTTTCTATTCTTTAATATTTTCTTAATAGTTCTGCCAACTCCCCCATCATCCTCTCTCTCAACAATTTCAAATGGCCTTTCAAAGATTTTGCTTAAAAATATAAATGGAAACGTACTTTTATTATGTACACAAGAAGAAACTGATACGATGAGGCAATGAAAGTGTCTAGCATCTGAGTCTTTCTACTTAGCACCATTTTAGTTCTTACTGAAGGAATATACTTCTTTGTTAGCTGAACATTTCCCTGGCCTTGCATTATTTCTTTTATTCCACAATCTCTTTTTCAAGAGATTTACAAATAGGAGCTCTTTTGTTTATTCAAGCCTATTCCCTTTTTGCATTAGGTTTAGTTTCTTTTTCATTCTTTTTTTCTTTTCTTTTCTTTTTTTTTTTTTGAGTATATTACTAAGTAGGTTCAGCCTTGGGGAAGGACAATTAAGAATGTTATGTCATTCTATTCAAAATTTCTGATTTGCCAGAGCCCTCTTACAGCTATTTTTTATTAAAAGTTAGAGAATCAAGAAGCTTTTTTTGTAGCAAAATATTCATCAGACCAACTATGATTCACTAGCAATAAACATTTCACGTCATGTCTGCAATCATCAAAAGACTTGATTTAGACACATGAATGGAAGCTTCTTTTGGTTTTTCGGTTGCCAATTCAGTCATCTCCACTCCCAGATGTTAATCGCAATCATATAGCATCAGATTAAGAAATGAGATAAAAGGAATATATGTATATCCTACAGAAGAATATATGTATGTCCTACAGAGTTATAAATTGCATACTAATGCAGTGGTAGGAAAATTTTAAACTTTATCCTTCTGTGCCTAGAGGATATGATTTTCCTTTAAAGTGTTTGACTTATGATCTCTTAATAAGTATATCACAATCATGATTCTTTGTTTACTTGGTATGCTGTTTAACTTTTAAAGATATTCTTCTACAAATAATAAATGCTGATGGTAACAAAGGAAATGATAATATATAGAAAAAAACATATGTATTAATTCTTCTTCCAATGCAAATTCTAAGGTTTCTATTAAACATAGATTTAACTATACCCATTATACTTTTCTCTATAATCATAAACACATATAAAGACACATATAGTTTATTTTAAATAATATAGTTAAATATATATGTATTTATTTCCCTGCTAAATATCATTTACCTATACTTTGCCAAAAGTTAACAATTTAAATATTTTTAAATAGATATATTCTCTCTATATATTCTCTATAATATAAATTACGTTCTTTATTTTCTATCATTCTCCTGTTTACGAACATTCAAGTTGTTATAGACAATTTGCAATTACAAACTTTTTTCCTATATGGCAATTCACTGTTGTCTTTTCATTTGAGATATTTTGTGTTTGTTTTTTAATTTCTATTTCAGTGGAGTCCAAAATATTGAAATACTGTTTTAAAAAATATACATATTTTACATATAAATAGATTCTCTCACATTATTTCCAAATGAGTTTTAACATCGTTAATAGTAGATTGCATGAGGTTACCTATTGCCCATATTATCACTATTCCCAGGGGACAGCAAATAACTCATTGATGTTTTAATTTGTATTTACCAATTAATGTCTGATTACAGTAAGCTTTATATATGTCTATACTAGTAATATTAAAATTAATACTAATATTTATATTATTTGTGCTTCTTAAGTCTTCATATGCACTTAGATCTTTTGGAACCACCCTTTACTCTTCCAGATATCTATTTGGTTATATAAAAATGTAATCTTTTTGGTTACTGGATTGTCATAAAAAGATTTATTATCTAGTAGAAAATGCCCTTCACACTCTTCTTTTGTGCTTCTTATTTAATATGAGTTACTACAAATTGTGTAATACTATTGTTATCAGAATTCTATATTATCTAATATTTCTAGTTTAAGCTGACACACATTTATATCTAATAATTTTCAATGCTGAGTTCTTACACGACACACATACTTGTAAAATGTAAAACAGGTGAATGTAAAAGAAGACACAGATGAGATGATACAGAGAGCTTTGATACTAACAATAATAATGAGCGTATATGTAAATGAAATAAATTTTGTTTTACCGATCTCTTGAATTTTGATTTCAAATATGTAAGTGAACAGTATATACTTAAAAATGTGCTCTGTTATAAAATATTTAAGACCTCCAGAGCTTTGTGAAAAAAAACAGTCATGTACTCGCCATCCAGTTTAAAAAAAATTAATAATAATAATAAAACATTACTGTTTCAGTTTAAGACACCTGTGTACTCCTTGTTTCCTGTATAAAGCTCCTTTTGACAGAGATAATCATTATCTTGGACTTGACATTTCTTATTCCCATGCATTTCTGAATTCTTTATGACATATAATTAAATGCATATATAAACAACATATGGTATTGTTTTTCATGTATTTAAACTATATGGAAATAAAATATTGTATGTAGCCTTCTGGAAGCTGTTTTTATATTTTAATACCAGGTTTACAATATTCATCAATGTGGTCTAATTCATGTATCTTTATCTATGCATAGTATATAATTGTATGAATATATTCACAATTTATCTCTTGCGTTGTTGATGGATGTAGAGTTTGTTTCCAATATATTGTCTTAAAATATTCATACTTATGTCTTAAATGTTCTTCCACATTTTATAGTTTTTTTTCTATGAAAATTTCTCTGCATTGTAAATAGATATGGAATTGCTAGGTTGAAGACTATAAACATCCGCTCTCTATACATTGCAAAATATCTCTCTGAAGCTTAATTATTATTTTGAAAATAATATATTTAGTTCTTGAAATTTAGTCTACCATATAAAAGTTTAAATTATCTTTATATTTTAATATTTTGAATTTTGTTAATGTGTTGTTTTATAAATTACATTTTGCAATGACTTACCTTTCAGTGTTATAATCTCTAAGAATATTAATCATCCCACTCTATTCTGGATTTATTGTATTTTAATGCTATTTTACTAGCTTTATGTATATTTAGATAATCTATTTTTGTGAATTGTTTTCCTAAATTTATGGGTTTCTGTTACTATTGTTAATAAGATTTTTAAACTGATACTATTTCTAGATAATTATCACCAGTAAAATAGTAATTTTGTATATTGCTTTTCCCCTAATTTCATCAAATTCTCTAATTTTAATAGCTTTTAAATGAGTCACCTTGATTTTATGGTATCTAGTTTTTAAAATTTTCAATGTTTGTCTTACCTAATATATTTAATGAATCAATTTAATTAGGTACATAGTGCAATTTTGAAATATCAGCACAAAAAAATGTGAATAAGAACTGTAACAAGTAGTAGACACAATTATTGCCTTGATTTTTTTTTTCTCAATACAAGTGTGGCAAAAATTTATTTTATAAAGTAAGAATTGTTTTTAAAATGTGGCAGATACACATTAAAAAAACTCTAAAAACTAATATTACAACTAGGTTAAAATGATCTGGAATACTATCCTAGAATGCCTTTAAAGAAATATTAAGAAGTTTTGTATGTAAGATATAAAATAATAGATAAAAGAAACTGATTCATTCCAGGGGGGGAAATGATGCCTTCATAAAAATACATGATTCTAAAAAAAATATGGTCAAAATGCATCAGTTTAAATCTTTGTAAATAGCGTAAATAGCTCAAGAAAGGAAAAAGACTTCAACCTTTTACTGAGAGGTTCATAAATACAGTTGGATTATGTTTTCATTTTGAGCTATGCTCATTAGATGTTAATTATTTTTAAATGTTAATATAAAATAATTTTAATGAAATAGGAATTATGTATCATTTAAAGTTTCTCTAAGTATAACTCAGTAAGTATAACTATTTTTCCTGTTGATTTTGAAAGGTAGACTTTTAGTAAACTTGCGCATTTAGCATTATTTTTTTCCCCATTAATGTTTTTTACTTGAATTCTGTTTTCACCAATGTCAATATTACAGGTTTTGCTTACACTTACTTTTATAAGTTATGCTAGCCATTTTCCTATTTGCTAAAGAGTCACTCAACGGCCTTCCCTTCTTTTGTTCATCTCTGTTTTACAGTGAGGCTGACTCTTGAAAACCCTATTTTCCAGGCTCTCTTCCAACTAGTTTTCATTGAGAGGCAGTGACAGGGCCTCCTTCATGGGCACAGGACTCTACCTTAGAAAGACCTTGGTTTAATGCTGCATAGATGCTGTCTTGAAATTCTTAAAAAAGCACATTTTTACTAGAAAATGGTGAGATATTTTCTACATATTTAGTGATCATATAGTTCAACATTCCAATTAATTGTACTCTCAACCACTCACTACTATTTCATCCCGCTTTCTTATATTATAGGATGTATATTGGCCTGAGATAATCTAGTACAATGATTTTTTTTTTTTCATTTATTTTATGTCATCCCTGAGTTCGTTAAACCTGGGGAGAGGAGAAGCCTGGCTTCTCTTGTCTACTGCTGAATCCCCAGTGCTTAGAATTCTGCTTGACTAATTGAAGACGCTCAATAAGATTTTGTTCAATTAATAGATTAAATATTGCTGGTACTCATTATCTACTTTTTGTCTATGGGGACTTTTTTTATACAAGTTAAGAAGCTTTCTTATATTGTAAATGTGATAGTTCTTTTAATTCTGTACTTTTTAATCTAAAATGTCAGAAAGCTTGACATTTTTATATTAGTTATATAAATATATACTCTATAACTCTTCTTTGTTTTTTACCTGCAGTTTCCATTATTTTTTTTAATGTGTTTTGTGTGTGTGGGAATATGTACATTTTGACAGGCCTAAAGCTTATACAATTTAGGAACCCTTCTTTAAAAAAAAACAATACAAATTTATAATAAAATTGCTGGAGCCCTTTAAAAATCTCATTTGGCTGGAAAACACTCTTCAGTTTCCTATACTCCCATACTCATATATCCTAAATGTTTTTAATCTGATTACATGAATTTTTATCTTTTTTTCTCATTAGATGTTCCTTCATAGTAACCTCTCTCTCTTTCTGCTTTTTCGGCTTATCTAGTGATTGCTTGTTTTTACTGACTAGACACCATCTTCTGCTTGCTAAGGATATTGTGATAAAATACCCTTAACTTCTTCCTCAGGCAGAGACCTGCTGTAAAAATGTAGCATGTATGCTTGGAGAGATGTTTTCCTGGTAGAGATCCATATATATTTTCAATTCCATTCATGAATTATGGAAATAGCAATGTCTTGTGGCAGGAACACAGTTCTCTCTGGTGAAATGACTTGAAATGAACTATGTGTCTTCTGGTCAACTCTCCACAATACTCTCCCAGGGGTAGTAGTCACTGAATAGTCTTTAATACAATGTTTTAAAAGATTAAATAAAATCTTATAATAATATGTCTGGAATTAAGTGTTATTCTCATTAATTTTAATATTCCATTTCTATCTAGGGAAGCTATCAGTGATTGTTATACTATAATGAGCTAAGAAAAATATTATACATCCACATATGGTAACAGAGCCAGTTTTAAAGAGGAAGTTATCTTAATATACCAGAAAATCTCCTATTATCTATTTGGCATTCAAATGTTCATAGTAAGCTTTCCTGTTACATTTTCTATTTAAACCCTCGAAACGTTGTCTAATTCCCAGTTAGTCCTAGAAACAATGTTACCAATAGGATCATCTTTTCTAAAATTTTTAAAATTAAATTTATTGGGGTAACATTAGTTAATGATATTATATAAACTGTAGGTGTACAACTTTATAATCGATCATGATTTTTTATGGTATAATAGAATAATAATGTGCTCTGGAGTTCAGTAGACCTTGGTTAGAATTTCCCTTTTAACACTTAGAATCTTTGTAGAAAGATAAACTGTCAAACTCATTTTCTAGCATATTGTTATAAGATATATAAAATGCTTAGTATTATACCAGTCATGTAACAAATTTATAATTCAATTCAGAAGCACATGTTAATTATTTTATTATACATGTAAAGATATGATAAACTTCTATTTTTAAATGTCTTGGGTTTGATAATGGTATATAGGATATGGCATAGAATATTTTTGTTCTTAAGAAAATATGTTAAAGTAATTAAGGGTAAGGTGTCATGCCATGAGATGTGCAGCTTACTCTCTAGTGATTCAGAAAAGAATAAAGAAAAGATTGAGAATAAAGGAAGCAAGTATGGCAAAATGTTTAAAAAATAATGAATTGTAGTGAAGATTATGCTAGTGTTCATTGTATTCCTTCAAAATTTCTTCAAGATGAAATTTCTCACGATGATCATTTGAAAAATAGACATTTGTATGTTGATGTTTGCATATCACTAATGCACATCGTAG